>NC_142798.1:33466356-33796000 GCF_049724085.1 Artemia sp. Qi Xiang Cuo
TGCGGCGCATCCTGCGGAGCTCTCCTGCGGTGCCTCCCTGCGGCACATCCTGCGGCGCTTTCCTGACCCACGGCGCATCCCTGCGGCACATCCTGCGGCGCTTTCCTGGCCCACGGCGCATCCCGGCAGCGCTTCTCTGGTCCGGGGGACCTTTGGGGGCCGGGGGAGGGCCTTTGGGGCATAGGGAGGGCCTTTGGGGGTCTGGAGAGGCAGTTGGGGACCGGTGGAGGGCCTTTGGGACCCCGTTGGTCCTTTGGGAGCTCGATGGGCCTTGGGGGACCGGCGGCGGGCCTTTGGGGCACCGGGAGGGCCTTTGGGGCACAGGGAGGGCCTTTGGGGGTCCGGGGGGGCAGTTGGAGACCGGTGGAGGGCCTTTGGGACCCCGTTGGTCCTTTGGGAGCTCGATGGGCCTTTGGGGACCGGAGGAGGGTCTTTGGGGGCACAGGGAGGGCCTTTGGAGCACATGGATGGCCTTTGGGGGTCCGGGGGGACAGTTGGGGCCTGGGGGGCCTTTGAGGACCGGGGGCTTCCTTCGGGGTTGGGGTAGGAGGATTGGAACCCTTTGGGGTTGGGTTAGAGGACCTCACAACACTGTTCAAATGAAACTTGTGTATTATAACGACCACAGAGTTTCACCATTAAATTCTCTTCTAAAATCTCTTCAAAAATCATCTTTTAAAATGTCTCTATCTGTTTCGCCGAAATAGTTCCATAACCCGTCTAAAATAGTTTCGCCCAAATAATCCCTAAACGTAAATTCAGCGTGTTCCTTTTGTTTTTGGCATCTCTGCGCTAATGCATTTCAAATTAATAAGAAACCTTTTCGCGCGCTAAAACAATTCATCGCTAAGATATTTCTTGCCTAATTGTTTCCATGGCCTTTGGTTATTATTATCCTTTGGAGTTCGACCAAAAGAACTGTTCCCGAGGCAAAGACATTAATGATTTGGATCTATTCCTGGAGAATCGTTTCTAGGCGAAAATTTTTAAAGTCTGACAGATGATGTCATTGATTGATTGATCTGTCAAGAAATGGGAAATTAATTTGTTGTTTCTAAGGGGAATTATTGATTCACGATAGGTGAATTGAGGTCGACAGCACATGTGTTCCAAATTCCCAATCGATTACGCAATCAAGTTCTCGGAAACTGTCAGCATTAGACTAAATTGTAGGTGGCAGCAGGGGTGTCGCGTGGCGCTGGTACCCCCTCCTCTACTGATAAGTAGTCTATCAATGACTATGGGATACTACCTGTTCATTTTCTGTACATTTTCAAAGTTCAAGCATTGCTTTTTGCGATTTTGATTATGCTAAATACCACTCCGTGAGCTTTTTATTATTTTCTCCCTCTCTCTATGGTCGATAAGATCGGTCCGCGCATTAGGTACTTATGGCATCGTTCTAAGTAGAGTTTTCTGGTTCTTACTCTTTTTTTTGGGGGGAGGGGTTTATTTTTATTGTTTATAATCATTCTCGCAGTTCTAAGATTATTATGAAATTGTATATACCAGAAACCCACTCCCTTTGCTTGCTACAGTTGCCAGCTCCGGCATTGGATCCTTGCGATCCAATGCCGGCATTGGATGCCTTTAGCCCTCATAAATTTGCCAGAACGAAAAATCTTTATATAAAATCAACTTTGTTTGTTCTTCTACTTGTACGTGCACCATGACCAAGCGTTTCCGCCTTAACTGGCATCTGAAGAAAGTTTTTGAATGAGGCTCTTCTACAATGGTCGGTCTTGTAACAAGTCTGCAGCCAGGGAAGGATCTAGAGGAAGATCTTGGAGGAGGCCCATTGTGACAAGAGTGTCAATGAGCAAAATATTGGGGGGGAGGGCAATGTGACAAAGGTGCAAATGATTGACCAAATTGACAAATTTATTATAAAAAAAGAGTGAAAAAACAAGGAAAGAGGACGCAATAAAAAATCTTGGGGGTGGGGGGGGGGGGGCGGGGTCCTCCTGGTCCCCTGGATCCACCACTGTCTTCAGCGAACTTCGTCCAGCATTTGTCCCAGTTCTGTCAAAATTTGTAGAGATCTCCAGCTGGGGCTGAATCTTTTTAACTTGTGTCGATCAATGATTCTTTAGTTGGCTCCTTGTCTTCCTCTACCATGTTGTCAAGGGTTCAGTAAGCAGTGTCTGTTTAATGAAGCGGTCCTAAGAGCCGGGTAATGCGTTTTCAAGATAACGGTGTCGGCAGAGTTTGATGATGCTTGAGATTCTGTCATCTGGATACGTAAGATCGATGGTAGGCCATGGTGGTCGAAAATCTCCTGAGCACGCCTCTGAACTGCCTTGATGAGCCACGATTCAACACCATAAGGCTTGATTGCCTTCAATATCGACTTATATATGTTTAACCTATTCGTAAGATTGTATTTCAGTGTATCCAGAGATGCTTGCCGAGCAGAGCGAATACTTTCTGAGCTCTACATATTCTTCTACTGAAATCTTGATCAAACCCTTCCGTGGAAATTACCTCGACTCACCGATAAACAAAACTGTCAACTTTTTCGAGAAGTTAAGAGGGTAAGTCGATAGTCTGTTGTGATACTCAGATGAAGAACTTTTTTTTCCTACTTATATGTAGGTCAAGGTAGGCTGAGAAATGGTCCGCTACGTCAAGAATTTGGTGGGCTGAGTCTGAGTTCGACACAAGAAAATCTACATGTCTGTGTAATCTAGATCTGTCAAGCTGAAATTCTACCCGCTACTTTTGCTTAAATTTCACAAAATTGTATTCAAGGATCCAATCGACACGTAATTGAAAAGAGTCGGAGAAAGTATGTGTGAAGGAACTGAGAATGAGGGAAAAGAACCGATGTGTGTGCGTGTGTGTATGTTCTTGTATGTACGTGTGTATGTGTGTGTGTTCACTTAAAAACAAACTAAACTAATTAAGCTAGAAACGTGACTGGTTCGTGCAGAGTAATTTTGGAACCATGAGAATGTACTTACCACTATAAAAATTGAAAATATTTCGATAGCCTAAAACAGATTTTGAAATGTGTCCTTTTACACAATAACAGTCAGTGTAACCGCAATAGTGGGGACCTAATGAGGAGCGGTGTTTCTTCTGTACATTATTTAAAATAAAATTAAAAGATGTTGGATAGGTCGAGCATAGCATTAAAAAACGAACTGAAATAAAAGTAAATAAACAAGTTTTTCGAAAGAACGTATAAAATGACATTAAAACTACAAACGAACAGAAACTATCCGGTATGCAATGAATTTTGCCACCTGGTCTTATTTCAGCCCCCAACCCTTTGTACGCTCAAATTTAAATAGTGTTTAGCTTGATCAATAGTATATTTTCTGTTCGCTTTGAGTTTTAATATCACTCTTCACTCTCATCTGAAAAACTAGGTTTTTAAAGTTTAATTATAGTCTATGTCAGAGAAGATCATCTGAAGTTGTTCCACTTTTGTTGCTTTGAGTCAAGTTTCTGCTTTCGATTGGAAAGCTCCGTTCTTAAAGGCAAGGAGGAAGGCACCAGTTTCAAGTTGCAGTTAAAATAAAATCAAGAAGCGCTTGAGACGTATGACGGTTTCCTTACCCCATCGCCAAATAAAGTAATTTTGAGATTCAACAAGGCGCTTTATTCCATAGTTGCTGGTGTGATGCCATCTACTGTCACTAGCCATTTCTAATCCTTATTTCAGTTAAGCATATCAATGCATATCTGTGTTTCGGACATTGGCAGAAAATAGGATATCACATGTACCACCTAAAACTTAATATTCCTTTATTCAGTGAAGGAATTGGAGCACATCCTTTGCTCCTGTCTTAGTAATGATATTAGGTAGTTGGCCGTGGCAAAAAAAGTAACTTTTTAACCAAGACAGATGGATGGATTCTTTTAAAGCTGACCAATATTTCTTGATGAGCTAATAAAAAAAATATGGCATCAGCTGTTTGTTACAGAAAACATTCATAAGATGCGCCATATTGATAATTTTATGGGGTCGACAACTTCATTGTTGTGATACATATCGCAAAAAGATCAAATAATGAATGCGCGTCAAACATCCAAGCCACACTTAGTCCTTTCCCACTTGCAACTTTTAGCAGATTCAAAAAAAAAATATTTATCCTTTGGCAGTTTCTTTAAAAATTCGGCTACGATGGGCCGTGATTTGCTCTTCACTAAATTCAAGCTACTGTTGCTACCAGAAGCTAGGCAGGCAGCATTCTCTTTAAATTGGAAATCTATAAGGATTCTACTCTGCATGTTTGGAGTTGCAAAGTAGGTCCGTGGTCCCCAAAAGTGTCAATTACCAACAATATAGGAAGGGCTAGTATTTTATCTGTTTTTTTTTGTCTAATGAAGATATAAACAAATTGTGTTTTCCGAAACCTAGGTGGGCAATTTTTTTCTAACGAAAAAACAAGACGAAATTGTATTTTTCAAAAACCTAGGCTCTCCCTAATTGGCACCCTGGAAGCCCTGGTGGCGTCAACATTGACACTGTGAAATCCATTCCCCGTCCCCTGAAGTTTTTATAATTGACGTTGCCGGGTAGCCCCTGCATCACACCCCTTCTCGCCATCAACTTTTTAGCAGGGCGAAAGAAACATAAGTCTTTTGCTTTACTGCAGTCTACTTGTCCATAAAGATGGGACGAAGGAACCAAGAGATTCATCTAAGAATACCGGCGGAAGTTATGGTTTGATTTTGGAAACATGTTTTCATCCTTTATTAGTTTTTAAACTCTATTAAATATGAGTTTTTTTTTCAGGACAAAGCAGCTAATTAAAGATGCACTACAAGAAAATGATTTCCTTAAGAATTTGGATACCGGTCAGGTCCGTGAGATTGTTGATTTCATGTACCCTTGTAACTTTGATGCAGACAAATATGTAATACGCGAAGGAGATCAAGGTAAGTTTTCTAAACTTCCTTAAGGTAAGCTCGTAGTAGCATTTAGGTTGCAAATTGCTTCAGTTTTGAAGTTGTTTAAAAGCTTTTTCTTTACTTGATCAAATAAACAGAAAGATTAAAGTAATCTAAATAGGTTTAAAATCCTATATCAGGTGGAGCTTCTTCCTGAAATTGAACATGTGATCAAATCTATCACCCTAGCCATTTACGCGTTTTATCCATTTCTTCCATGTGTTCATAGCCTTTTATTATGTCACCGAACTGTCTCAATTCTCCAGATATTGATCCTGTATATGCAGAATTATCTGGTTTCTGGTTTCTTCAGATATTGACCCTGTATATGCAGAATTATCTGGATGCATTGGTGCTTGGATTGATATTCTCGGCAATTCTAAGTACACCTCTATGGCCGTAAAATTGGCAGATATCGATTATGATCCCATTATTTAAGAAAGGAGAAAGAAACCTACACAAGAACTATAGGGGGATAAGTTTAGGAAGTTCTATCAGTAAGCTATTTTGTAGAGTCCTTTCTAATAGGATGGATAAATGGTTGCATTATAAAGGTATATTAATTGAATGTCAGGCAGGGTTTAGGGAAAACTATAGTACAATTGATCAAATATTTTGTGTACAGGCTTTAGCTAGTAAATATGCGAGGCATAGGAAAAATAGGCTATATACGGCGTTTTTGGACATTAGGGGTGCATTTGACGAAGTTTCAGTTTGTTGAAAGCGGTGTTGGTGAAATTAGGATTGCCAATTATGTTAGTATAAGTTATAATGAAAATGTATGAGGTGGTTAAAGTAGTAGTGAAGGTAGGTATTTCTTATTCTAGGCCAGTTTTAAGTAATGTAGGCCTCAAACAGGGATGCACTCTATCACCGCGTTTGTTTTCTCTTTTTATTAATAATATTAAGCAGTATTTTAGAAATAGAAATGTCCCTATGTTAAAATTAATGTCGCTGGAGCTGTTTTGTTTATTATTTGCAGATGACAGTATTGCTTGCGAAATCGGCTCCTGATTTTCGCAAGATGTTAGAGATTTTTGATAGTTATCTGGAGAGTAAAAAATTAGTTTTAAATATGAAAAAATCAGTTATATTAGTTTTTGGAAATGATGAAAGGGAAAATAATAAGTTTTATTTTAAAGGGAAAGAGATGAAGGAAGTTAAGGATTATATTTATTTGGGATGTAAGTTCACAAGTTCAGGGAAATGGAGTGATCAGGTGCAAATAGCGAGTTGGAAGGGTCAGAAGGCTTCATGGGCATTATTGAAGAGTCCCCTTAGGCATCTAGGACCGGCAGATATTAAGCTACAGAAGAGACTTTTTGAGACGAAAGTAGGCCCATCATTGAGTTACGGTGGGGAAGTTTGGGGTTTTGAAAAAGGGGAAAAAATAGAGAGAATTTATTTAGGACATTTCAGGAGACTTTTAGGGCTAAGCGGGAAATTTAATAATCTGGTGTTAAATGGTGATCTAGGATTGTTTTCATTGAGAATAAAAAGATTGGTTAGAATGATAGGATACTGGGAAAAGGTGATTGGTTTACAGAATAATAGGTTAGTAAATGCAGCTTATCTGGAGGTGTTGCAGGATAGAAGGAAAAGTTCATGGGCTTCCCAGGTGAAATCAATCTTAAATAGTTCTGGGTTATCAGGTGTTTGGAATGAAGGGAAGGGGAGAGGGCTGGAAGTAGGAAATGTAGCAAAACTAGTAAAGGGAGTGCTTGAAGATCAGGAGATTCAGAAATGGCAGTGTGAAGTCGCAGCCTCGGTGTCCCTCGGCATTTACCGGCAATGGAAGGAGGTCTGGGGATATGATAATTATTTTAAAGCGGATTTAAATAGTGAAGAAATTAAGTGGTATATATCAGGGAGGGGTAATTTTCTAGCACTTGGAGAAAGGAGAAAATATTTAGGGAGGGTAAGGGTAAAGGAGGGTCCTTACTCATGCCCTATGTGCGGAGAAAATGGGGAGGATCTGCTTCACTTCATGGCCCTTTGTCCCGAATTACAGGATCTAAGGAAATATTTATTTTTTGTTAATGTGGGGACAAGTGAGTGGTTGGTTTCAGTAATGAGATCAAAAAATTATGGGACAATAAGAATGATAGCAAAGTATATAAAATTGTGTATGTCACATAGAGATAGATTTTTGTAAAAAGGGGTGGGGTGAGTGTGGAAAGTATTGTTGTATGTTTGTAAGTTGTTTTCTTGTTTGTTATTTTTGTAGTCATGGCCCTTGATTGATGTAACATACATCTATCTATTTATGTTAGTTTAATGATATCGTGTGCTTTATTATGTTTTTGTAATGTTTTGTAATTTTGCGTTGTTATTGTTATGTAGGCTACCATACTTTGCTATGAGTGTTATAATCATGTTATTATTTTTTATGTTATTATTATTTACTATTGACCCTGGTCGCTCCATACCAACAGTTCGTTACCATGAGTAGTTTAGTAAGCTTTCCTAAGCTATAATTCCACAATTCAGTAACTGCACCTCAAATTTTTGTTATCCCTAATGAATTTTTAGTGCCGAAATGAAGTAAAATAGTGACTATTTTATGAACAAGAGGCGTATTAATGATAAACATAGGGTGTGTTCCAGGTGAAAATTCGAATTTAATTCGTATTTACTTCAAATTTAATACGAATTAACTGCCAACCTGGAACAGTTTATTAACTAATGCCTTAATATACATTGTAATTTATTATTATAAATTACTTTAATTATTATAAATTAAAATGTAATTTATTGTAATTTATTATACACGAGTAATTTTAATGAGGAATGAGTAAAATATGAAAAATATGAGTTTTGATTCCTTAATACTCATTAATTACTGTTAGATTGGTCATTTGCCTCCATTTTTCCCACTTTGATGATGAATGTACAGCAAAAGACGTATTTTGCATTATATTGATAATTCACAGTCTCATTTATTGGTGATTTCAAATAATTTTCTTCCAAGAATTCAAATATCTTTGTATCTTGAAAAATAAAAACCATTCTCAAAAAGAACCCCGAAAAGTTCTCATCAATATTTGCATGTTGCAATAAAGATCTCTTCAATATTTACAATATTGTTACCCCTAAAGGCATAGTTATTGCAAGTATGCAAGCATGATTTTGCAAGTATGCTGAACAAAATGGCTGTCTCAAAATTTTTATTGGATGACTTTTGGATAAAAGGGACATGGGAGGGGGCTAGTTGCCCTCCAATCTTTTTTTTCCTTAAAAAGGACACTAGAAATTATTTCCATTCCAATGCATCCTCTCTGAATCTTCTAGGACCATTAGTTCAATAGGATCGCCCCTGAAAAAAAGAAAGAAACACGCATCCGTGATCTTTCTTTTGGCAAAACAAAAGCAAAATTTCATATTTTTGTATATAGGACCTTGAAACTCCTACAGAAGGATTTTCTGATACGCTGAATCTGATGGTTTAATTTTCATAAGATTCCTTGACTTTTAGGGACTGTTTCCCCCTTTTTCAAAATCAGACAAATTTTTTCAGGCTTTCAGCTTTTGATGGGTAACTTTAAACTTGACAAATCTTTTATATTTGAAATCAGTATAATAAGCCGATTCTTTTGATGTATCTATTGATATCCAAATTCCTTTTTTA
Organism: Artemia sp. Qi Xiang Cuo; assembly: GCF_049724085.1. Classification (NCBI taxonomy): domain Eukaryota; kingdom Metazoa; phylum Arthropoda; class Branchiopoda; order Anostraca; family Artemiidae; genus Artemia; species Artemia sp. Qi Xiang Cuo. The sequence continues at coordinate 33,474,887 of NC_142798.1, forward strand.
GAGCTTCGGTTACTATTGAGCCGAGTCGCTCCTTACTTACAGTTCGTTACTACGAGCTGTTTGATATCAAAAGGAACCCACAGCCAATATAAAAAATAACGAATGTGGCCCAATGCTCACAGTGTGGATTCAATGTTGATTTGAAATGAACAGAATCTAAAGGACACCCTAGGCGGTCAATCATTTTGATCAAAAGCTTCCGTCAATCAATTGAATAAATCATGATTGACCATTTAGGAACCTGTTTGACGCTTGGGGCAAGCGTTGACGCTTGACAAAATGATTGACCGTCTAGGGTGTCCTTAATAACTCGCTTGATGAAAGCAAACGTTTACAAAGTTTTAAGAACTACAATTCACAATATGAATAATGAGCTATATAATGACGAAAAAAAAAACTGGAACACAACAACAACTGGAAACAAAAAGAAAAGAACTTTGTACTTCAGGATTTTAATTTGAAACAGGGATTTCAAGCTTCCCTTAATTTTCCATACTTTCTACTTTCCTTATTTTCTATATTGGGGTAATCCCGTTAGTTTTTTTTTTTAGATTTTGCGTCGTCATGTCTGGCCAATTCGGTAAAAAAAAAAAAAAAAAAAAAAAAAAAAAAAAAAAAAAAACATGATCTTAGACAATTTTATGAAGTCTATAAAGCAAACAATGGAGAAAAATTAAAAATAGGATGTAGTATATCCTTGTTTTGGTTTTAACGTGCCGATCATCTGGCAGAAGAAATGTCAGAATTCTAAAGGAAGGTATGCGCTTGGGTACGAAGAATGTGATTAAATACATCTGTGTATGAACTTAGTTTAACTGGCTTTTAAAAATCTACAGATTAAAGACCAAATTCATATTTATCTTGTTAAGCTCATTTTCTTCAACTCACCGAATTTTATTTGTATTTGTATTAAATTAATAAAAAAATATTTTCAACTGAAAGTAAGGAGTAACATCAAAACTTAAAACGAACAGAAATTACTACTTAAATGAGGGAGTTTGCCCTCTCTTCAATACCTCGATATTTACGCTAAGTTTGACTTTTTGTTTCAATTCTTTAAGAACGACTCTTGAAACACACGGGTCGTTTAAATAGAATAATAAGTTTTTTTCAATGTTCTAAAAAAGATTTTAGCACAGAGCGAGGCATTGAGGAGAGGGCAGCCCCCCTGATATAAGTAATAATTTCTGTACGTCTTAAGTTTTGATCTTGCTTCTTACTTTCACTTGAAAAAAACGGCACTTGTATGGAATCTAGTACACACACGAAGAAAAACGCATATAGAATATCAAAGATGCTATTCAAAACCGGGTTTCCGCTAGCTAGTGAGTTGTTTTTCACTTCATGAAAACTATTTAATCTTTAGTTTTTTGGTGTTGAAGGGGCAATAATAGGTACCTAGGTTAGGTTATGTTAGATTACGTATTTAATATATCTTATGCTTTACCCCATCCCACCCCTGATATGTGCAAATATATAGCCCAAATTTGTTTCTAAACTATTATATTTCCTTCCTGAATTGTTTTATTTCATTACCGTTAGCCAAACTTCACATTTCGCGTGTGTACTAGATTCCATACAAGTAACAAAAAAACGTGTTATTCTTATTTAATCAAACAGCTCGTGGTAACGAACTGTAAGAAAGGAGCGACACGGTTCAATAGTAACCGAAATTCTAAAAAACAGAATTTTTATATCAATAGATATATCAAAAGAATCGGTTTGTTATGCTGATTCCAAATATATGTAATTCATTAAGAAGCTTTGTATTTTTGCCAAAAGAAAGATGGATGTTTATTTTTTATTTTTTTTCCCAGGGGTGATCTCATCGAACCAATAGTCTTAGAATATCAGGAAAGAGCTCATTGGAGCGGGAATTAAAAGTTCGAGGGCTCTTTTTAAGTGACCAAAAAGATTGGAGGGCAACTAGCCCCTCTCCCACTCCCTTGTGTCCTTAAAGTCGTCCCATCAGAATTTTGAGATAGCCATTTTGTTCAGCATAGTGAAAGGCCCAATAACTATACCTTTGGATATAACATTACCCCCCCCCCCCCTCCCACAGTCCCTGGGGAAAAGTCTTTAAGTTAAAAATTTTGCCAATTGTTTACGTATAGTATTTGTTATTGGGAAGTATGTATAAATTTTTCGGTTGGTGGGGGAGGGGTTTGGTTGGTGGTGAATTTTCTGCTTGGGGGATTTTCCACGGGATAATTTTCTATCGGGAGGGAAATTTCCAGGGGGTGAACTTCCCAGGAAAATTTCGTACGGGGGGAGAACTCCTGAATTTGCCAGAATTCTTTTAGGAATTTCTTTTTATTAGTCTTACTTTCACTTCCTCGAGTTAATTTTAAATATGGAGATATTAAGGGGGATTGTCTGGGGGGTAAATTTTTACTGGGTTAGAGTTGTCTAGAGTATCTTTCCATAGGAAGGGGGATTTTTCACGGGAGAATCCAAAGGGAATTTTCTGCGGGGGTAACTTTCTACTGAGGGGTGGGTTATTTGCGGGAAAGCTTTACCCCGGAGGAGGGGATTTCCGGCATGATTTTAAAAATGAATCTTTTCAAATGAAAGTCTTTTTCAAATGAAATTGCGCAAAGAAAAATTTTCACCAGGAACCGGCCGCAAGAAATTTTCGGGGGGAAATTTTAGCCAGAATGAAATTGTCTGAGAGGAATTTTTCTGGGGGGGGGGTATTTTACGCGGTAATAAGTTTCCATGGATGAATTGTCCATGGGGAGAAGGAATTTTTCACGGAGGAGGAGCCGGTTTTCCCGGTATTATTTAAAAACGATCAGAAATTAACAAGTTTTAAGATAAAAAAAACAAGTTTTTTCAACTGAAAGTAGGGAGCAAAATCAAAACTTAAAACGAACAGAAATTATTACTTACGGGAGGGGGGCTGCCTTCTCCTGAATTGCTGCCTTCTCCTGAATACCTTGCTCTTTATGCTAAAGTTTTAGTTTTGTCCCAATTCTTTCAGAACGACTCCTGAAACACACGGGCCATTTGATTAGAATAATAAGCGTTTTTAAATGTTCTAAAAAAAAAAACTTTATCGTAAACAGCGAGGTATTAAGGAGGGGGCAACCCCGCTCATATAGGTAATAATTTCTGTTAGTTTTAAATTTTGATGTTGCTCCTTACTTTCAGTGGGAAAAACGTGTTTTTTTTTATTTAATATAATTAAGATCAATTTGATATCAATGTTACGTAAAGCCAAATCCGTTTTCAGCTCCTTTTTTATTATATGTATAGATTCTCGAGAAGAAAGAAAAAACACTTTTAAGTCTGTTTTGAACACGAGTTTAGTTTTTTATGATGGGCTGAGGGAGGTATTAATCCCTATGTTATTATTTCTATGGCTATATCCAATTATCCATATGAACCTACAAACCACAAGTGAATCAAATAATAAAGAAAAGTGAACCAGAAAGTAGAATAAACAATGGAAATAAAAAAAAACAACTAACTTTTGGATTCTTATTGACTTGGTTTTGAGCGGCTCAAATGGAAGATTTATTTTATTTTAGTTTTTTATGACCAAATGTAAAATATAGTAAACATTAGTTGACAGGAAAAGAATAGGAACCTAAACATGTCAAAATAAAGAATGTAAAAAATGTGTAAAACATCTAATATGTAAAAACCATGTAATATGTAAAAAAATAATATGAAAAATAAATAAATAAAACCAATAAGTATCTTCTATATACATTAACAAGAAGTTTCCATATTTTTGGGAAAACCTCTTAAATATACATGTTACTCAAGTTTATTAATCTAGTTTTAGAGTTTTGTTAGAATTAAAGGAAGTATTTTGCAACAACAGCAAAAAAAGACATACGACAAACAAAATAACAGAATATTGGAAATATATTTGTTAATCTTTAAGGAACATTCTCTTTTTCTTATCTAAACGCAAGTTGACTCCTAAAGAGAGAAAAATGAATTTTTCTATTTTTTTTTTCCTGAGCATCTAACATTAACATTTTCATGGAGATGTATTTTGGATCTCCTTCCATGACGACAAAAGGATAGCAAAATGAAGTTGTTTATTGACATATTTTAAGGGAAGTAATAAACGGAAATGGAATATGAAACTGTTTTGGCCTTGTTAAAGGAAACACGTGGGGAAACAGAGATAAGAAAGAAAAAATTTTAAAATAAAATGTGTAAAACAAAGAATCTGATTTAAACTAAAGCAAATTTATAATCCAAGGGCATCAGTTTGATTCATTTGAAATACAAGTTATTCAAACACCAAAATGAAAATACAATGTCATTGGAAAGTCTTTCACTGCTTATAAAATTTATCTGTAAGTAGTATGTACATATGGAATTCTGAGGGTTTATGTTCCTTCCTATGCTATTCTGGGGGTTTATGTTCCTTCCTATGCTATTCTGGGGGTTTATGTTCCTTCCTATGCTATTCTGGGGGTTTATGTTCCTTCCTATGCTATTCTGGGGGTTTATGTTCCATCCTATGCTATTCTGGGGGTTTATGTTCCCTCCTATGCTATTCTGGGGGCTTATGTTCCCTTCCATGCTATTCTAGGAGCTTATGTTCCTTCCTATGCTATTACCATGGCTTATGTTCCCTCCCATGCTATTTTATGGGCTTATGTTCCCTCCCATGCTATTATAGGGGCTTATGTTGCTTCATATGCTATTACAAGGGCTTATGGTCCCTCCAATGATATTTTAAGTGTTTATGTTCCCTCCCATTCTGTTATATGTTCCCTCCCATGCTATTTTATGGGCTTATGTTCCCTCCCATGCTATTCTAGGAGATTATGTTCCTTCCTTTGCTATTATAGGATCTTACTTTCCTTCCTATGCTAATATAAGGACTTATGTTCCCTCCCATGCTATTCTAGGATCTTATGTTCCCTCCCATGCTATTTTAAGGACTTATATTCCCTCCCATGCTAGTCTATGTTCCCTCCCATGCTATTCTAGGATATTATGTTCCTTACTATGCTATTACTAGGGATTATGTTCCCTCCCATGCTATTTTAAGGGCTTATGTTCCCTCCCATGCTATTCTAGGAGCTTGTGCAGTCAGAATTTGTAAATGTATATATTTTTTTTTCTTTCCGTATTTTCAAAAATAAGACAAATTTTCTCAAGAGCGTAACTTTTGCTGAGTAAAACTTAAATTTGTTTCTAAACTATTTTATAATAATCCTATTTCATTTTCTTTCATTACCATTAACCAAATTAGCAGTATATAAAAGAGTGGTTATAACACAGAAGTAGCATATAGCTTATCATACTTTTCTATAGATTTATAAAACCTTACCTGTAATTTCTCTTTTAAGCAAGATGTTTTCTAATGCAAAAATCCATTATTTCTTTAAACAAACTCTATATAAATAAATCACTATTTCACAGTTGATGGTTGAACAAACGTTCTTAAACTGGGATGTGTTTTGCACTTAGCTTTGTGCGTATTTAATCCTTTATCAAAATAAGCCATCGGGAAGGTTGAATATTAATCCGACAGGTATAATTTGAATGTTAATCGCACGTTACAAAGTGGGTTTCAAATAACCGGATGTTTTTATCTTAGATGAAGAGAGATATTAACACAAGAAAAAGGATTCTTAATAATTTAAAATGTGACAACGCAGTGTTATCAAAAACATTATTTGGACGAAACCGTTTTAGACATTTCGGCGAAACAGTTAGAGACATTTTAAAAGATGATTTTAGAATATGTTTTTTCGAAGTTCATCTTGAATTTCTGTCGTGAAATGCAAGAGTTGGAATATTTCAGTAGTGTTTTGTTGTGCTTTACCTTGTCACAGTTACATTCTGTTGATTTTCATAGTTCATTTTGAATTTCTTTCATTGATATGCAAGAGTTGGAATATTTCAGTAGTGTTTTGTTGTGCTTTACCTTGTCACAGTTACATTCTCTTAATTTTTCAAAGTTCATTTTTGAATTTCTTTCGTGAAATGCAAGAATTGGAATATTTCAGTAGTGTCTTGTCGTGGTTTACCTTGTCACAGCTAGTATTCTGCTCAGTATTGCTCAGTATTCTGTTGATTTTCATAGTTCATTTTGAATTTCTTTCATTGAAATGCAAGAGTTGGAATATTTCAGTAGTGTTTTGTTGTGCTTTACCTTGTCACAGTTACATTCTCTTAATTTTTCAAAGTTCATTTTGAATTTCTTTCGTGAAATGCAAGAATTGGAATATTTCAGTAGTGTCTTGTCGTGGTTTACCTTGTCACAGCTACATTCTCATGATTTTTCAAAGTTCATTTTGAATTTCTGTCGTGAAATGCAAGAGTTGGAATATTTCAGTAATGACTTGTTGTGCTTTACCTTGTCACACTTACATTCTCTTGATTTTTCGAAGTTCATTTTGAATTTCTGTCGTAAAATGCAAGAGTTGGAATATTTCAGTAGTGCTTTGTTGTGCATTACCTTGTCACAGTTACATTCTGTTGATTTTGATAGTTCATTTTGAATTTATTTCATTGAAATGCAAGAGTTGGAATATTTCAGTAGTGTTTTGTTGTTCTTTACCTTGTCACAGTTACATTCTCTTAATTTTTCAAAGTTCATTTTGAATTTCAATCGCGAAATGCAAGAATTGGAATATTTCAGTAGTGTCTTATCGTGGTTTACCTTGTCACAGCTACATTCTCATGATTTTTTAAAGTTCATTTGGGATTTCTTTCATTGAAACGCAAGAGTTGGAATATTTCAGTAGTGACTTGTTGTGCTTTACCTTGTCACAGTTACATTCTCTTGATTTTTCGAAGTTCATTTTGAATTTCTATCGTGAAATACAAGAGTTGGAATATTTCAGTAGTGTTTTGTTGTGCTTTTCCTCGTCACAGTTACATTCTGTTGACTTTCATAGTTCATTTTGAATTTTTTTATTTGAAATGCAAAAGGTGGAATATTTCAGTAGTGTATTATTGTGCTCTACCTTGTCAAAGTTACATTCTCTTAATTTTTCAAAGTTCATTTTGAATTTATTTCGTGAAATGAAAGACTTGGAATATTTCAGTAGTGTCATGTTGTGGTTTACCTTGTCACAGCTACATTCTCGTGATTTTTCTAAGTTCATTTTGAATTTCTGTCGTGAAATTCAAGAGTTGGAATATTTCAGTAGTGACTTGTTGGGCTTTACCTTGTCACAGTTTCATTCTCTTGATTTTTCGAAGTTCATTTTGAATTTTTGTCGTAAAATGCAAGAGTTGGAATATTTCAGTAGTGTTTTGTTGTGCTTTACCTTGTCACAGTTACATTCTCTTAATTTTTCAAAGTTCATTTTGAATTTCTTTCGTGAAATGCAAGAATTGGAATATTTCAGTAGTGTCTTGTCGTGGCTTACCTTGTCACAGCTACATTCTCATGATTTTTCTAAGTTCATCTTGAATTTCTGTCGTGAAATGCAAGAGTTGGAATATTTCAGTATTGACTTGTTGTGCTTTACCTTGTCACAGTTACATTCTCTTGATTTTTCGAAGTTCATTTTGAATTTCTGTCGTGAAATTAAAGAGTTGGAATATTTCAGTAGTTTTTTGTTGTGCTTTACCTTGTCACAGTTAAATTCTGTTGATTTTCTTAGTTCATTTTGAATTTCTTTCATTGAAATGCAAGAGTTGGAATATTTCAGTAGTGTTTTGTTGTGCTTTACCTTGTCACAGTTACATTCTCTTAATTTTTCAAAGTTCATTTTGAATTTCTTTCGTGAAATGCAAGACTTGGAATATTTCAGTAGTGTCTTGTGGTGGCTTAACTTGTCTGAGCTACATTCTCTTGATTTTTCTAAGTTCATTTTGAATTTCTGTCGTGAAATGCAAGAGTTGGAATATTTCAGTAGTGACTTGTTGTGCTTTACCTTGTCACAGTTACATTCTATTGATTTTTCGAAGTTCATTTTGAATTTCTGTCGTGAAATGCAAGAGTTGGAATATTTCAGTAGTGTTTTGTTGTGCTTTACCTTGTCACAGTTAAATTCTGTTGATTTTCATAGTTCATTTTGAATTTATTTCATTGAAATGCAAGAGTTGGAATATTTCAGTAGTGTTTTGTTGTGCTTTACCTTGTCACAGTTACATTCTCTTAATTTTTCAAAGTTCATTTTGAATTTCTTTCGTGAAATGCAAGAATTGGAATATTTCAGTAGTGTCTTGTCGTGGTTTACCTTGTCACAGCTACATTCTCCTGATTTGTCAAAGTTCATTTTGAATTTCTTTCGTTGAAATGCAAGATTTGGAATATTTCAGTAGTGAGTTGTTGTGCTTTACCTTGTCACAGTTACATTCTCTTTATTTTTCGAAGTTCATTTTGAATTTATGTCGTGAAATGCAAGAGTTGGAATATTTCAGTAGTGACTTGTTGTGCTTTACCTTGTCACAGTTCCATTCTCTTGATTTTTTGAAGTTCGTTTTGAATTTCTGCCGTGAAATGCGAGAGTTGGAATATTTCAGTAGTGTTTTGTTGTGCTTTACCTTGTCACAGTTACATTCTCTTAATTTTTCAAAGTTCATTTTTGAATTTCTTTCGTGAAATGCAAGAATTGGAATATTTCAGTAGTGTCTTGTCGTGGTTTACCTTGTCACAGCTACATTCTCATGATTTTAAAAGTTCATTTTGAATTTCTGTCGTGAAATGCAAGAGTTGGAAAATTGGGGTCTTAGTCCACCAGCCTGAATGATGGAAATCCACTAGCTCAGTATTGGGGTCTTAGTCCACCAGCCCGAATGGTGGAAATCCACTAGCTCAGTATTGGGGTCTTAGTCCACCAGCCTGAAGGATGGAAATCCACTAGCTCAGTATTGGGATTTTAGTCCACCAGCCTGAATGGTGAAAATCCACTTGCTCAGTATTGGGGTCCTATTCCACCAGCCTGAATGGTGGAAATCCAAAGCTTTACCTTTTCACGGTTATACTCTCTTGATTTTTCGAAGTCCATTTTGATTTTTTTTCTTAAAATGCAAGAGTTGGAATATTTCAGTAGTGTTTTGTTGTGATTTACCTTGTCACAGATACATTCTATTGATTTTAAGAATTTCATTTTTAATTACTTTCTTGAAATGCAAGAGTTGGAATATTTCAGTAGTGTTTTGTTGTGCTTTACCTTGTCACAGTTAAATTCTGTTGATTTTCATAGTTCATTTTGAATTTCTTTCATTGAAATGCAAGAGTTGGAATATTTCAGTAGTGTTTTGTTGTGCTTTACCTTGTCACAGTTACATTCTCTTAATTTTTCAAAGTTCATTTTGAATTTCTGTCGTGAAATGCAAGAATTGGAATATTTCAGTAGTGTCTTGTCGTGGTTTACCTTGTCACAGCTACATTCTCCTGATTTTTCAATGTTCATTTTGATTTTCTGTCGTGAAATGCAAGAGTTGGAATATTTCAGTAGTGACTTGTTGTGCTTTACCTTGTCACAGTTACATTCTCTTGATTTTTCGAAGTTCATTTTGAATTTCTGTCTTGAAATGCAAGAGTTGGAATATTTCAGTAGTGTTTTGTTGTGCTTTACCTTGTCACAGTTACATTCTGTTGATTTTAATAGTTCATTTTGAATTTCTTTCATTGAAATGCAAGAGTTGGACTATTTCAGTAGTGTTTTGTTGTGCTTTAACTAGTCACAGTTACATTCTCTGAATTTTTCAAAGTTCATTTTGAATTTCTTTCGTGAAATGCAAGAATTGGAATATTTCAGTAGTGTCTTGTCGTGGTTTACCTTGTCACAGCTACATTCTCATGATTTTTCAAAGTTTATTTTGGATTTCTTTCGTTAAAATGCAAGAGTTGGAATATTTCAGTAGTGACTTGTTGTGCTTTACCTTGTCACAGTTACATTCTCTTGATTTTTCGGAGTTCGTTTTGAATTTCTGTCGTGAAATGCAAGAGTTGGAATATTTCAGTAGTGACTTGTTGTGCTTTACCTTGTCACACTTACATTCTCTTGATTTTTCGAAGTTCATTTTGAATTTCTGTCGTGAAATGCAAGAGTTGGAATATTTCAGTAGTGTTTTGTTGTGCTTTACCTTGTCACAGTTACATTCTGTTGATTTTCATAGTTCATTTTGAATTTCTTTCATTGAAATGCAAGAGTTGGAATATTTCAGTAGTGTTTTGTTGTGCTTTACCTTGTCACAGTTACAATCTGTTGATTTTCATAGTTCATTTTGAATTTCTTTCATTGAAATGCAAGAGTTGGAATATTTCATTAGTGTTTTGTTGTGCTTTACCTTGTCACACTTACATTCTCTTGATTTTTCGAAGTTCATTTTGAATTTATGTCGTAAAATGCAAGAGTTGGAATATTTCAGTAGTGCTTTGTTGTGCTTTACCTTGTCACAGTTACATTCTGTTGATTTTCATAGTTCATTTTGAATTTCTTTCATTGAAATGCAAGAGTTGGAATATTTCAGTAGTGTTTTGTTGTGCTTTACCTTGTCACAGTTACATTCTCTTAATTTTTCAAAGTTCATTTTGAATTTCTTTCGTGAAATGCAAGAATTGGAATATTTCAGTGGTGTCATGTAGTGGTTTACCTTGTCACAGCTACATTCTCATGATTTTTCAAAGTTCATTTTGAATTTCTGTCGTGAAATGCAAGAGTCGGAATATTTCAGTAGTGACTTGTTGTGCTTTACCTTGTCACAGTTACATTCTCTTGATTTTTCGAAGTTCATTTTGAATTTTTGTCGTAAAATGCAAGAGTTGGAATATTTCAGTAGTGTTTTGTTGTGCTTTTACCTTGTCACAGTTACATTCTGTTGATTTTCATAGTTCAAATTGAATTTCTTTAATTTAAATGCAAGAGTTTGAATATTTCAGTAGTGTTTTGTTGTGCTTTCCCTTGTCACAGTTACATTCTCTTAATTTTTCAAAGTTAATTTTGAATTTCTTTCATGAAATGCAAGAATTGGAATATTTCAGTAGTGTCTTGTCGTGGTTTACCTTGTCACAGCTACATTCTCATGATTTTTCAAAGTTTATTTTGGATTTCTTTCGTTGAAATGCAAGAGTTGGAATATTTCAGTAGTGACTTGTTGTGCTTTACCTTGTCACAGTTACATTCTCTTGATTTTTCGGAGTTCGTTTTGAATTTCTGTCGTGAAATGCAAGAGTTGGAATATTTCAGTAGTGACTTGTTGTGCTTTACCTTGTCACACTTACATTCTCTTGATTTTTCTAAGTTCATTTTGAATTTCTGTCGTGAAATGCAAGAGTTGGAATATTTCAGTAGTGTTTTGTTGTGCTTTACCTTGTCACAGTTACATTCTCTTAATTTTTGAAAGTTCATTTTGAATTTCTTTCGCGAAATGCAAGAATTGGAATATTTCAGTAGTGTCTTGTCGTGGTTTATCTTGTCACAGATACATTATCATGATATTTCAAAGTTCATTTTGAATTTCTGTCGTGAAATGCAAGAGTTGGAATATTTCAGTAGTGACTTGTTGTGCTTTACCTTGTTACAGTTACATTCTCTTGATTTTTGAAGTTCATTTTGAATTTCTGTCGTGAAATGCAAGAGTTGGAAAATTGGGGTCTTAGTCCACCAGCCTGAATGATGGAAATCCACTAGCTCAGTATTGGGGTCTTAGTCCACCAGCCCGAATGGTGGAAATCCACTAGCTCAGTATTGGGGTCTTAGTCCACCAGCCTGAATGATGGAAATCCACTAGCTCAGTATTGGGATCTTAGTCCAACAGTCTGAATGGTGGAAATCCACTAGCTCAGTATTGGGGTTTTAGTCCACCAGCCTGAATGGTGGAAATCCACAGCTTTACCTTGTCACAGTTACATTCTCTTGATTTTTCGAAGTTCATTTTGAATTTCTGTCGTGAAATGCAAGAGTTGGAATATTTCAGTAGTGTTTTGTTGTGCTTTACCTTGTCACAGTTACATTCTGTTGATTTTCATAGTTCATTTTGAATTTCTTTCCTTGAAATGCAAGAGTTGGAATATTGCAGTAGTGTCTTGTTGTGCTTTACCTTGTCACACTTACATTCTCTTGATTTTTCAAAGTTCATTTTGAATTTCTGTCGTGAAATGCAAGAGTTGGAATATTTCGGTAGTGTTTTGTCGTGGTTTACCTTGTCACAGTTACATTCTGTTGATTTTCATAGTTCATTTTGAATTTCTTTCATTGAAATGCAAGAGTTGGAATATTTCAGTAGTGTTTTGTTGTGCTTTACCTTGTCACAGTTACATTCTCTTAATTTTTCAAAGTTCATTTTGAATTTCTTTCGTGAAATGCAAGAATTGGAATATTTCAGTAGTGTCTTGTCGTGGTTTACCTTGTCAAAGCTACATTCTCTTGATTTTTCGAAGTTCATTTTGAATTTTTGTCGTGAAATGCAAGAGTTGGAATATTTCAGTAGTGACTTGTTGTGATTTACCTTGTCACAGTTACATTCTCTTGATTTTTTGAAGTTAATTTTGAATTTACGTCGTGAAATGCAAGAGTTGGAATATTTCAGTAGTGTTTTGTTGTGCTTTACCTTGTCACAGTTACATTCTGTTGATTTTCATAGTTCATTTTGAATTTCTTTCATTGAAATGCAAGAGTTGGAATATTTCAGTAGTGTTTTGTTGTGCTTTACCTTGTCACAGTTACATTTTCTTAATTTTTAAAAGTTCATTTTGAATTTCTTTCGTGAAATGCAAGAATTGGAATATTTCAGTAGTGTCTTGTCGTGGTTTACCTTGTCACAGCTACATTCTCATGATTTTTCAAAGTTCATCTTGAATTTCTGTCGTGAAATGCAAGAGTTGGAATATTTCAGTAGTGACTTGTTGTGCTTTACCTTGCCATAGTTACATTTTCTTGATTTTTCGAAGTTCATTTTGAATTTCTGTCGTGAAATGCAAGAGTTGGAATATTTCAGTAGTGTTTTGTTGTGCTTTACCTTGTCACAGTTACATTCTGTTTATTTTCATAGTTCATTATTAATTTATTTCATTGAAATGCAAGAGTTGGAATATTTCAGTAGTGTTTTGTTGTGCTTTACCTTGTCACACTTACATTCTCTTGATTTTTCAAATTTCATTTTGAATTTCTGTCGTGAAATGCAAGAGTTGGAATATTTCAGTAGTGTTTTGTTGTGCTTTACCTTGTCACAGTTACATTCTGTTGATTTTCATAGTTCATTTTGAATTTCTTTCATTGAAATGCAAGAGTTGGAATATTTCAGTAGTGTTTTGTTGTGCTTTACCTTGTCACAGTTACATTCTCTTAATTTTTCAAAGTTAATTTTGAATTTCTGTCGTGAAATGCAAGAGTTGGAATATTTCAGTAGTGACTTGTCGTGGTTTACCTTGTCACAGCTACATTCTCATGATATTTCAAAGTTCATTTTGAATTTCTTTCGTGAAATGCACGAGTTGGAATATTTCAGTAGTGACTTGTTGTGCTTTACCTTGTTACAGTTACATTCTCTTGATTTTTGAAGTTCATTTTGAATTTCTGTCGTGAAATGCAAGAGTTGGAAAATTGGGGTCTTAGTCCACCAGCCTGAATGATGGAAATCCACTAGCTCAGTATTGGGGTCTTAGTCAGACAGCCCGAATGGTGGAAATCCACTAGCTCAGTATTGGGGTCTTAGTCCACCAGCCTGAATGATGGAAATCCACTAGCTCAGTATTGGGATCTTAGTCCACCAGCCTTGAATGGTGGAAATCCACTAGCTCAGTATTGGGGTCTTAGTCCAGCAGCCTGAATGGTGGAAATCCACAGCTTTACCTTGTCATAGTTACATTCTCTTGATTTTTCGAAGTTCATTTTGAATTTCTGTCGTGAAATGCAAGAGTTGGAATATTTCAGTAGTCTTTTGTTGTGCTTTACCTTGTCACAGTTACATTCTGTTGATTTTCATAGTTCATTTTGAATTTCTTTCCTTGAAATGCAAGAGTTGGAATATTGCAGTAGTGTCTTGTTGTGCTTTACCTTGTCACACTTACATTCTCTTGATTTTTCAAAGTTCATTTTGAATTTCTGTCGTGAAATGCAAGAGTTGGAATATTTCAGTAGTGTTTTGTTGTGCTTTACCTTGTCACAGTTACATTCTGTTGATTTTCATAGTTAATTTTGAATTTCTTTCATTGAAATGCAAGAGTTGGAATATTTCAGTAGTGTTTTGTTGTGCTTTACCTTGTCACAGTAAAATTCTCTTAATTTTTTAAAGTTCATTTTGAATTTCTTTCGTGAAATGCAAGATTTTGAATATTTCAGTAGTGTCTTGTCGTGGTTTTCCTTGTCAAAGCTACATTCTCATGATTTTTCAAAGTTCATTTTGAATTTCTGTCGTGAAATGCAAGAGTTGGAATATTTCAGTAGTGTGTTGTTGTGCTTTACCTTATCACAGATACATTCTGTTGATTTTCATAGTTCATTTTGAATTTCTTTCATTGAAAGGCAAGTTTTGGAATATTACAGTAGTGATTTGTTGTGCTTTACCTTGTCACAGTTACATTCTGTTTATTTTCATATTTCATTTTGTATTTCTTTCATTGAAATGGAATAGTTGGAATATTTCATTAGTGTTTTGTTGTGCTTTACCTTGTCACAATTACATTCTCTTTATTTTTCGAAGTTCATTTTGAATTTCTGTCGTAAAATGCAAGAGTTGGAATATTTCAGTAGTGTTTTGTTGTGCTTTACCTTGTCACAGTTACATTCTGTTGATTTTCATAGTTCATTTTGAATTTCTTTCATTGAAGTGCAAGAGTTGGAATATTTCAGTAGTGTTTTGTTGTGCTTTACCTTGTCAAAGTTACATTCTCTTAATTTTTCAAAGTACATTTTGAAGTTCTTTCGTGAAATGCAAGAATTGGAATATTTCAGTAGTGTCATGTCGTGCTTTTCCTTGTCACAGTTACATTCTCATGATTTTTCAAAGTTCATTTTGAATTTCTGTCGTGAAATGCAAGAGTTGGAATATTTCAGAGCGACTTGTTGTGGTTTACCTTGTCACAGTTACATTCTCTTGATTTTTCGAAGTTCATTTTGAATTTCTGTCGTGAAATGCAAGAGTTGGAATATTTCAGTAGTGTTTTGTTGTGCTTTTACCTTGTCACAGTTACATTCTGTTGATTTTAATAGTTCAATTTGAAATTCTTGAATTGAAATGCAAGACTTTGAATATTTAAGTAGTGTATTGTTGTGCTTTACCTTGTCACAGTTACATTCTCTTAATTTTTCAAAGTTCATTTTGAATTTCTTTCGCGAAATGCAAGAATAGGAATATTTCAGTAGGGTCTTGTCAGGGTTTACCTTGTCACAGCTACACTCTCATGATTTTTCAAAGTTTATTTTGGATTTCTTTCGTTGAAATGCAAGACTTAAAATATTTCAGTAGTGACTTGTTGTGCTTTACCTTGTCACAGTTACATTCTCTTGATTTTTCGGAGTTCGTTTTGAATTTCTGTCGTGAAATGCAAGAGTTGGAATATTTCAGTAGTGACTTGTTGTGCTTTACCTTGTCACACTTACATTCTCTTGATTTTTCGAAGTTCATTTTGAATTTCTGGCGTGAAATGCAAGAGTTGGAATATTTCAGTAGTGTTTTGTTGTGCTTTACTTTGTCACAGTTACATTCTCTTAATTTTTCAAAGTTAATTTTGAATTTCTGTCGTGAAATGCAAGAGTTGGAATATTTAAGTAGTGACTTGTCGTGGTTTACCTTGTCAAAGCTACATTCTCATGATATTTCAAAGTTCATTTTGAATTTCTGTCGTGAAATGCAAGAGTTGGAATATTTCAGTAGTGACTTGTTGTGCTTTAACTTGTTACAGTTACATTCTCTTGATTTTTCGAAGTTCATTTTGAATTTCTGTCGTGAAATGCAAGAGTTGGAAAATTGGGGTCTTAGTCCACCAGCCTGAATGATGGAAATCCACTAGCTCAGTATTGGGGTCTTAGTCCACCAGCCCGACTGGTGGAAATCCACTAGCTCAGAAGTGGGGTCTTAGTCCACCAGCCTGAATGGTTGAAATCCACTAGATCAGAATTGGGATCTTAGTCCACCGGCCTGAATGGTGGAAATCCACTAGCTCAGTATTGGGGTCTTAGTCCACCAGCCTGAATGGTGGAAATCCACAGCTTTACCTTGTCATAGTTACATTCTCTTGATTTTTCGAAGTCCATTTTGAATTTCTGTCGTGAAATGCAAGAGTTGGAATATTTCAGTAGTGTTTTGTTGTGCTTTACCTTGTCACAGTTACATTCTGTTGATTTTCATAGTTCATTTTGAATTTCTTTCATTGAAATGCAAGAGTTGGAATATTTCAGTAGTGTTTTGTTGTGCTTTACCTTGTCACAGTTACATTCTCTTGATTTTTCAATGTTAATTTTGAATTTATTTCGTGAAATTCAAGAGTTGGAATATTTCAGTAGTGTTTTGTTGTGCTTTACCTTGTCACAGTTACATTCTGTTGATTTTCATAGTTCATTTTGAATTTCTTTCATTGAAATGCAAGAGTTGGAATATTTCAGTAGTGTTTTGTTGTGCTTTACCTTGTCACAGTTACATTCTCTTAATTATTCAAAGTTCATTTTGAATTTCTTTCGTGAAATGCAAGAATTGGAATATTTCAGTAGTGTCTTGTCGTGGTTTACCTTGTCAAAGCTACATTCTCGTGATTTTTCAAAGTTCATTTTGAATTTCTGTCGTGAAATGCAAGAGTTGGAATATTTCAGTAGTGACTTGTTGTGCTTTACCTTGTCACAGTTACATTCTCTTTATTTTTCTATGTTCATTTTGAATTTCTTTCTTGAAATGCAAGAGTTGGAATATTTCAGTAGTGTTTTGTTGTGCTTTACCTTGTCACAGTTACATTCTGTTGATTTTCATAGTTCATTTTGAATTTCTTTCATTGAAATGCAAGAGTTGGAATATTTCAGTAGTGTTTTGTTGTGCTTTACATTGTCACAGTTACATTCTCTTAATTTTTTAAGTTCATTTTGAATTTCTTTCGTGAAATGCAAGAATTGGAATATTTCAGTAGTGTCTTGTCGTGCTTTACCTTGTCACAGCTACATTCTCTTGATTTTTCAAAGTTCATCTTGAATTTCTGTCGTGAAATGCAAGAGTTGGAATATTTCAGTAGTGACTTGTTGTGCTTTACCTTGTCACAGTTACATTTTCTTGATTTTTCTAAGTTCATTTTGAATTTCTGTCGTGAAATGCAAGAGTTGGAATATTTCAGTAGTGTTTTGTTGTGCTTTACCTTGTCACAGTTACATTCTGTTAATTTTCATAGTTCATTTTGAATTTCTTTCATTGAAACATAATAGGTGTAATATTTCAGTGGTGTTTTGTTGTGCTTTACCTTGTCACAGTTACATTCTCTTGATTTTTCGAAGTTTATTTTGAATTTATTTCGTGAAATGCAAGAATTGGCATATTTCAGTAGTGTTTTGTTGTGCTTTACCTTGTCACAGTTACATTCTGTTGATTTTCATAGTTCATTTTGAATTTCTTTCATTCAAATGCAAGAGTTGGAATATTTCAGTAGTGTTTTGTTGTGCTTTACCTTGTCACAGTTACATTCTCTTAATTTTTCAAAGTTCATTTTGAATTTCTTTCGTGAAATGCAAGAATTGGAATATTTCAGTAGTGTCTTGTCGTGGTTTACCTTGTCACAGCTACATTCTCAAGATTTTTCAAAGTTCATTTTGAATTTCTGTCGTGAAATGCAAGAGTTGGAATATTTCAGTAGTGACTTGTTGTGCTTTACCTTGTCACAGTTACATTCTCTTTATTCTTCGAAGTTCATTTTTAATTTATATCGTGAAATGCAAGAGTTGGAATATTTCAGTAGTGTTTTGTTGTGCTTTACCTTGTCACAGTTACATTCTGTTGATTTTCATAGTTCATTTTGAATTTCTTTCATTGAAATGCAAGAGTTGGAATATTTCAGTAGTGTTTTGTTGTGCTTTACCTTGTCACAGTTACATTCTCTTAATTTTTCAAAGTTCATTTTGAATTTCTTTCGTGAAATGCAAGAATTGGAATATTTCAGTAGTGTCTTGTCGTGGTTTACCTTGTCACAGCTACATTCTCATGATTTTTCAAAGTTCATTTTGGATTTCTTTCGTTGAAATGCAAGAGATGGAATATTTCAGTAGTGACTTGTTGTGCTTTACCTTGTCACAGTTACATTCTATTGATTTTTCCAAGTTAATTTGAATTTCTGTCGTGAAATGCAAGAGTTGGAATATTTCAGTAGAGTTTTGTTGTGCTTTACCTTGTCACAGTTACATTCTGTTGATTTTCATAGTTCATTTTGAATTTCTTTCATTGAAATGCAAGAGTTGGAATATTTCAGTAGTGTTTTATTGTGCTTTACCTTGTCACAGTTACATTCTCTTAATTTTTCAAAGTTCATTTTGAATTTCTTTCGTGAAATGCAAGAATTGGAATATTTCAGTAGTGTCTTGTCGTGGTTTACCTTGTCACAGCTACATTCTCATGATTTTTCAAAGTTCATTTTGAATTTCTGTCGTGAAATGCAAGAGTTGGAATATTTCAGTAGTGACTTGTTGTGCTTTACCTTGTCACAGTTACATTCTCTTGATTTTTCGAAGTTCATTTTGAATTCCTGTTGTGAAATGCAAGAGTTGGAATATTTCAGTAGTGTTTTGTTGTGCTTTACCTTGTCACAGTTACATTCTGTTGATTTTCATAGTTCATTTTGAATCTCTTTCATTGAAATGCAAGAGTTTGAATATTTCAGTAGTGTTTTATTGTGCTTTACCTTGTCAAAGTTACATTCTCTTAATTTTTCAAAGTTTATTTTGAATTTCTTTCGTGAAATGCAAGAATTGGAATATCGTTTCTTCAACTGAAAGTAAGGAGCAACATCAAAACTTAAACCTTGGATACAAAATACAGATACTTTATTCAAAAAATTATGAAAAAATCACAAGTAAGTAACAAACTCTTTCTTGAATTCCCAATTTGGATTCACAATACAGAAATTTAATTCAAGAAATTATGGAAAAAAATGTAAGTAAGTAAGTAACAAACTCTATTCTTTTTCTGCATCAATTGTCGGATATGTTGAATAAAATATGCAAAGTCGACATAGCTTTATTTCATTTTTAAGGTTAATTTAGACGAGCTTACGGGCGCGCCCGTAACTTCGACTAAATTGGCCTTGAAAAATGAAATAAAGCTATCGACTTTGCATATTTTATTCAGCATATCTGACAATTGATGCTGAAAAAGCATAGAGTTTGTTACTTACTTACTTACATTTTTTTTCCATAATTTATTGAATTAAATTTCTGTATTGTGAATCCAAATTGGGAATTCAAGAAAGAGTTTGTTACTTACTTGTGATTTTTTCATAATTTCTTGAATAAAGTATCTGTATTGTGTATCCAAGGTTTAAGTTTTGATGTTGCTCCTTACTTTCAGTTGAAGAAACGATATTCCAATTCTTGCATTTCACGAAAGAAATTCAAAATGAACTTTGAAAAATTAAGAGAATGTAACTGTGACAAGGTAAAGCACAACAAAACACAAGTGAAATATTCCAACTCTTGCATTTCAATGAAAGAAATTCAAAATGAACTATGAAAATCAACAGAATGTAACTGTGACAAGGTAAAGCACAACAAAACACTACTGAAATATTCCAACTCTTGCATTTCACGACAGAAATTCAAAATGAACTTCGAAAAATCAAGAGAATGTAACTGTGACAAGGTAAAGCACAACAAGTCACTACTGAAATATTCCAACTCTTGCATTTCACGACAGAAATTCAAAATGAACTTTGAAAAATCATGAGAATGTAGCTGTGACAAGGTAAACCACGACAAGACACTACTGAAATATTCCAATTCTTGCATTTCACGAAAGAAATTCAAAATGAACTTTGAAAAATTAAGAGAATGTAACTGTGACAAGGTAAAGCACAACAAAACACTACTGAAATATTCCAACTCTTGCATTTCAATGAAAAAAATACAAAATGAACTATGAAAATCAACAGAATGTAACTGTGAAAAGGTAAAGAACAACAAAACTCTACTTAAATATTCTAAATCTTGCATTTCACGACATAAATTCAAAATGAACTTCGAAAAGTCAAGATAATGTAACTGTGAGAAGGTAATGCAGAACATGTCACTAGTGAAATATTCCAACTCTTGCATTTCAACGAAAGAAATCCAAAATGGACTTTGAAAAATCATGAGAATGTAGCTGTGACAAGGTAAACCACGACAAGACACTACTGAAATATTCCAATTCTTGCATTTCACGAAAGAAATTCAAAATGAACTTTGAAAATTTAAGAGAATGTAACTGTGACAAGGTAAAGCACAACAAAACACTACTGAAATATTCCAACTCTTGCATTTCAATGAAAAAAATTCAAAATGAACTATGAAAATCAACAGAATGTAACTGTGACAAGGTAAAGCACAACAAAACACTACTGAAATATTCCAACTCTTGCATTTCACGACAGAAATTCAAAATGAACTTCGAAAAATCAAGAGAATGTAACTGTGACAAGGTAAAGCACAACAAGTCACTACTGAAATATTCCAACTCTTGCATTTCACGACAGAAATTCAAGATGAAGTTTGAAAAATCATGAGAATGTAGCTGTGACAAGGTAAACCACGACAAGACACTACTGAAATATTCCAATTCTTGCATTTCACGAAAGAAATTCAAAATGAACTTTGAAAAATTAAGAGAATATAACTGTGACAAGGTAAAGCACAACAAAACAGTACTGAAATATTCCAACTCTTGCATTTCAATGAAAGAAATTCAAAATGAACTATGAAAATCAACAGAATGTAACTGTGACAAGGTAAAGCACAACAAAACAATACTGAAATATTCCAACTCTTGCATTTCACGACAGAAATTCAAAATGAACTTCGAAAAATCAAGAGAATGTAACTGTGACAAGGTAGCACAACAAAACACTACTGAAATATTTCAACTCTTGCAGTTCAATGAAAGAAATTCAAAATGAACTATGAAAATCAACAGAATGTAACTGTGACAAGGTAAAGCACAACAAAACACTACTGAAATATTTCAACTCTTGCATTTCACGACAGAAATTCAAAATGAACATCTAAAAATAACGAGAATGTAACTTTGACAAGGTAAAGCACAGCAAGTCACTACTGAAATATTCCAACTCTTGTATTTCACGACAGAAATTCAAGATGAACTTTGAAAAATCATGAGAATGTAGCTGTGACAAGGTAAACCACGACAAGACACTACTAAAATATTCCAATTCTTGCATTTCACGAAAGAAATTCAAAATGAACTTTGAAAAATTAAGAGAATGTAACTGTGACAAGGTAAAGCACAACAAAACACTACTGAAATATTCCAACTCTTGCATTTCAATGAAAGAAATTCAAAATGAACTATGAAAATGAACAGAATGTAACTGTGACAAGGTAAAGCACAACAAAACTCTACTGAAATATTCCAACTCTTGCGTTTCACGACAGAAATTCAAAATTAACTTCGAAAAATCAAGATAATGTAACTGTGACAAGTTAAAGCACAAAAAGTCACTACTGAAATATTCCAACTCTTGCATTTCAACGAAATAAATCCAAAATGAACTTTGAAAAATCATGAGAATGTAACTGTGACAAGGTAAACCACGACAAGACACTACTGAAATATTCCAATTCTTGCATTTCACGAAAGAATTTCAAAATGAACTTTGAAAAATTGAGAGAATGTAACTGTGACAAGGTAAAGCACAACAAAACACTACTGAAATATTCCAACTCTTTCATTTCAATCAAATAAATTAAAAATGAACTATGAAAATCAACAGAATGTAACTGTGACAAGGTAAAGCACAAAAAGTCACTACTGAAACATTCCAACTCTTGCATTTCACGACAGAAATTCAAAATGAACTTTGAAAAATCATGAGAATGTAGCTGTGACAAGGTAAACCACGACAAGACACTACTGAAATATTCCAATTCTTGCATTTCACGAAAGAAATTCAAAATGAACTTTAAAAAATCAAGAAAATGTAACTGTGACAAGGTAAAGCGCAACAAAACACTACTGAAATAAACCAACTCTTGCATTTCATGGCAGAAATTCAAATGAACTTCGAACAATCAAGAGAATGTAACTGTGGCAAGGTAAAGCACAACAAGTCACTACTGAAATATTCCAACTCTTGCATTTCAACGAAAGAAATCCAAAATGAACTTTGAAAAATCATGAGAATGTAGCTGTGACAAGGTAAACCACGATAAGACACTACTGAAATATTCCAATTCTTGCATTTCGCGATTGAAATTCAAAATGAACTTTGAAAAATTAAGAGAATGTAACTGTGACAAGGTAAAGCACAACAAAACACTACTGAAATATTCCAACTCTTGCATTTCAATGAAAGAAATTCAAAATGAACAATGAAAATCAACAGAATGTAACTGTGACAAGGTAAAGCTGTGGATTTCCACCATTCAGGCTGGTGGACTAAGACCCCAATACTGAGCTAGTGGATTTCCACCATTCAGGCTGGTGGACTAAGATCCCACTACTGATCTAGTGTATTTCCATCATTCAGGCTGGTGGACTAAGACCCCAATACTGAGCTAGTGGATTTCCACCATTCAGGTTGGTGGACTAAGATCCCAATACTGAGCTAGTGGATTTCCATCATTCAGGCTGGTGGACTAAGACCCCAATTTTCCAACTCTTGCATTTCACGACAGAAATTCAAAATGAACTTCGAAAAATCAAGAGAATGTAACTGTGAAAAGGTAAAGCACAACAAGTCACTACTGAAATATTCCAACTCTTGCATTTCACGACAGAAATTCAAAATGAACTTTGAAAAATCATGAGAATATAGCTGTGACAAGGTAAACCACGACAAGACACTACTGAAATATTCCAATTCTTGCATTTCACGAAAGAAATTCAAAAATGAACTTTGAAAAATTAAGAGAATGTAACTGTGACAAGGTAAAGCACAACAAAACACTATTGAAATATTCCAACTCTTGCATTTCAATGAAAGAAATTCAAAATGAACTATGAAAATCAACAGAATGTAACTGTGACAAGGTAAAGCACAACAAAAAACTACTGAAATATTCCAACTCTTGCTTTTCATGACCGAAATTCAAAATGAACTTCGAAAGAATATATTCTAAAATAATCTTTTAAATTGTCTTTAAATGTTTTACCGAAATGTCTAAAATAGTCTCGTCCCAATAACGTTTTTGATAACACTGCGTTGTCACATTATAAAGTACTAAGAATACTTTTCCCTGTGTTAATATCGCTCTTCATCTAAGATAAAAACATCCGGTTATTTGAAACCCACTTTGTAACGAGCGATTAACATTCAAATTATACCTGTCGGATTAATATTCAACCTTCCCGATGGCTTATTTTGATAAAGGATTAAATACGCACAAAGCTAAGTGCAAAACACATCCCAGTTTAAGAATGTTTGTTCAACCATCAACTGTGAAATAGTGATTTGTTTATATAGAGTTTGTTTAAAGAAATAATCGATCTTTGCATTAGAAAACATCTTGCTTAAAAGAGAAATTACAGGTGAGGTTTTATAAATCTATAGAAAAGTATGATAAGCTATTTGCTACTTCTGTGTTATAACTACTCTTTTATATACTGCTAATTTCGTTAATGGTAATAAAAGAAAATGAAATAGGATTATTATAAAATAGTTTAGAAACAAATTTAAGTTTTACTCACCAAAAGTTACGTGCTTGAGGAAATTTGTCTTATTTTTGAAAATACAGAAAGAAAAAAAATTATATACATTTACAAATTCTGACTGCACAAGCTCCTAGAATAGCATGGGAGGGAACATAAGCCCTTAAAATAGCAGGGGAGAGAACTTACGCCCTTGTAATAGCATAGGAAGGAACATAAGCTTCTATAATAGCATTGGAGTGAATATAGACTAGCATGTAAGCGAATAAAAGCCCTTAAAATAGCATGGGAGGGAACATAAGCCCTTAAAATAGCATTGGAGGGAACATAAGCCCGTGTAATAGCATAGGAAGGAACATAAGCTCCTAGAATAGCATGGGAGGGAACATAAGCCCTTAAAATAGCACAGGAAGTAACATAAGATCCTAGAATAGCATTGGAAGGAACATAAGCTCCTAGAATAGCATGGGAGGGAACATAAGCCCTTAAAATAGCATGGGAGGGAACATAGAATAGCATGGAAGGGAACATTAGCACTTAAAATATTATGGGAGGGAACATAAGCCTTGTAATAGCATAGGAAGGAACATAAGCTCCTAGAATAGCATGGGAGGGAACATAAGCCCTTAAAATAGCATGGGAGGGAACATAAGCCCTTGTAATAGCACAGGAAGGAACATAAGCTCCTAGAATAGCATGGGAGGGAACATAAACCACCAGAATAGCATTGGAAGGAACATAAACCCCCAGAATAGCATTGGAAGGAACATAAACCCCCAGAATAGCATAGGAAGGAATATGAACCCCCAGAATAGCATAGAAAGGAACATAAGCCCTCAGAATAGCATAGGAAGGAACAAAAACCCCCAGAATAGCATAGAAAGGAACATAAACCCCCAGAATAGCATAGGAAGGAACATAAACCCTCAGAATAGCATAGGAAGGAACATAAACCCTCAGAATTCCATATGCACATACTACTTCTGTATCCACCGTTTGCAACATAGGTGTTCAAACTGGTGCCAAACTCTTTCAAAACCAGTTCAGTGATCTTCTTGCAGGTTAGGAAAATGTGAGTGTCAGAACAGTAATGTCTTCTCTTCTTTTACAACAGGAATTTAGGAACCCCGTGTTTGGTTGAAATCTGGCAACCCTCTCTGATAGGTGTCTTTATTGCATGCATTTAGGACTCTTTCTCTTTCACTCCTCACAAAACATAGATCAGGTTTGGATCACCAAAAGGCAAGACTAGAATGCTAAATCTTGCCTTTCATGAAGCTTATCTTTTGTAGGTAAGTTAGGTTTACATACCAACTTTTCTTGTAGAAGTTCACATGGTATTGATTTAGGGTCCTTCTCCCTCCCCTCCCCAAAGGATAGAATAAAATTTCAAACCCTCTAAATAGTTGGAAGGAAAACATCTCTGACAAGTCCTTCAGCAGAAAACCCGAGATAAATATTCTTCGAACGATTGGGGGCTAATACTTCATCTTATTTGACCGATAACCGTCACAATAATGTTTTGATACTGTACTTGGGAAAAAGTGCTAAATTTTATCAGTGTTATTAA
The DNA here is from genome assembly GCF_049724085.1 of Artemia sp. Qi Xiang Cuo. NCBI lineage: Eukaryota > Metazoa > Arthropoda > Branchiopoda > Anostraca > Artemiidae > Artemia > Artemia sp. Qi Xiang Cuo. The sequence continues at coordinate 33,500,166 of NC_142798.1, forward strand.
GCCTTGCAGAAAACAAGACATAGTTTCTTTTGCTGAACATGGGCATCAGTTCCAAACACATATTTCACATATAAGGGGTATAGTCAAACTTTCTATCCAGGAATTTTTCTGTTGTTGTTGAGCCTTAGCACCTATTAGCAAAATCTACAGCTTTATAAGAGCCCTAATAGATAGCAAATGGCTTAATTGCCGAATCCTTTTTCAGAAACGTCATCTTAAGGAGCACGCCCGTTTAAACTTGTCTGGAAAAAATAGTCGTTCTACAGGAATTCAAAACTAGGAACAAGAGAAAAAGAAAATATTATTTTGGCAGTTTCAGAAAATTTAAACAAAATCAAATGCTGTACTTCAATACAATTATAAAGTCTGATGACCAAAATACATTTCCCATGCTGTCTTTTTTGGTTTTGTGAGATTTTAAATGCGGAAATGGACCGACAGTTTAAATAATGTTACAATAATTTTTATGAAATGCAGAAAAATGTTTGGAGAACACAGGCAATTCTACGTTTTTCTTGCTATTATCTTAAAATTATGTCAAAAGACCAACAAAAGATAAAGGTAACGAGATAAGCAACCATGGAGATTCAAAACCGAACGATTCTAGCCTACAATGTAGGAAAAATTAGTTACTTAAGTTTACGAAGTGAATTCCTTGCGGCGGCTGGGATTGAACCAATGAACCTTTAATCAAGAGCTACAGCCTAATCCACTACACCGTCACAAGATATTAGCTAAACTGATTTTTCTAAAAATCTGCTAACATACTTTTGATAGAAGTGTAGGCCTAATGGCTGATGTGCACTACATTTGAGGTATGTAGCAATGTTCGCAAATATGTAGCTTTTGGTAATAGCGGTTGCCAAATGTATTTTTCAAAATCTAGTTTTTAACAAGAGACAGCATGACGTCATAGCTGCTGCTTAATTTCTGGCACTTTTACGCTTGTTATCATATCACGTGTCAGCAGTGGCGTAATTTCGTCAATATTCTGCGGGGGGGGGGGGCAAATCTGGAGCCAATTTTACAAAAACAAGCGAAAATGAAAGTGAAAACTGAAAAATGAGCCATATAGTACCATAAAGGAAAAGATATACTAAAGAAAACTGACCCGTTTTTGTGGATGCTTGAATTACGCAGGCTTATCTTAGTTTTGATAAGATTTTTGAAGAAACTAAATTTCAGCTGAGGGGCAAACTGAGGTCTGGGGGGGGTGTCAAACCGACGTCTAGAAGGGGAAGTTGCCCCCCCCCCTGTCCCATAGCAAATTATGCCACTGAATTTCATGCTTTTTGGTTTGGTTTAAATAAATGAATTCGTTGAAGATAACTGGTCTAACATTATGTTTCAAAATTAGGATTCGTTTATCAACATGAAAAAAAGAAAGAAAAAAGAACTATGGCAAGATAAATAATGATTTTCATTGAAACGACCCATGGACAAGCGTTGCTTTTTACGGGAGGTAGAAAATGTCCTTTTTTGTTAGTTATATGTTCTATTAATAAATCCTCATCCCTTACGACCTGGTGCCTTAAATAAATAAATACATTTTCATCAAAATCTTGCTCGTTAAAGGTTAAATATTATTGAAAGTTTGAATTGATACTTTCCCCTAAAATTAAGCCGATTACGATCTTTACCCTAGCTACATGTTTTTATTTTTTTAGGATCCCATCTGTATGTGTTAGCAGAGGGTGAACTCGAAGTTGAACAGAATGACGTCAAACTGAGAAGTATGGGCCCTGGAAAGGCTTTCGGTGAACTAGCTATCTTATATAATTGTACAAGGACAGCGTCTGTGAAAGGTAAACAAATTTGACAATATTCGACAAAGAGAAAGAAAAATTCGAGAGAGAGAGAGAGAGAGAGAGAGAGAGAGAGAGAGAGAGAGAGAGAGAGAGAGAGAGAGAGAGAGAGAGAGAGAGAGAGAGAGAGAGAGAGAGAGAGAGAGAGAGAGAGAGAGAGAGAGAGAGAGAGAGAGAGAGAGAGAGAGAGAGAGAGAGAGAGAGAGAGAGAGAGAGAGAGAGAGAGAGAGAGTGAAAAAGAGAGAGAGAGAGAGAGAGAGAGACAGAGAGAGACAGAGAGACAGAGAGAGAGAGAGAGAGAGAGAGAGAGAAAGAGCGTGAGAGAGAGAGAGAGAGAGAGTTATTCAAACACCAAATGTTATTAAAACACCAAAATGAAAATACAATGTGTTTGAAAAGTCCAAACCTACCTCCAAAGCGATAATTCTCATTTCTGTCGGAGGTCCAAGCCGATTCGCAAAATATCTCTTCTTTTACAACAGGAGTTTAGGAACCCCGTGTTTGGCTGAAATCTGGCGACCCTCTCTGATAGGTGTCTTTATTGCATGCATTTAGGACTCTTCCCTTTCACTCCTCACAAAACATAGATCAAGTTTGGATCACCAAAAGGCATGACTAGAATGCTAAATCTTGCCTTTCATAAAGCTTATCTTTTAGTAGGAACCTATCATGAGCTCCGACGAGAACACCGTGCTGCCATCTACAATTTAGTCTTACTCTGACCCCACACCATATATGGGCATAGAATCTCCAGGGGAAATGGATTTCCGGGAAATTGATTGCGTAACCTAACCTAACCTCATGAGCTACAAACGGGGGTCCATATATGGGCATAATGACTCCCAGCCAACACCACTGCTGCCATCAAAAATTAGGCTAACTCTGACCCCACACCATATATGGGCATTGAATCTCCAGGGGAAATGGATTTCCAGGAAATTGATTGCGTAACCTAACCTAACCTCATGAGCTCCGAGCGGGAGTCCATATATGGCCATAGAGTCCCTAGGGAGAACACCAGTGCTGTCAGTCTGACGGGGCACCATATATGGGCATAGACTCCCTAGGGGAAACGGATTTCCGAGAAATTGATTGCGTAATCAAAGCGGGTCAATGACCTCTTTTTTCAAGGTCGATTTATTTGTTGTTTTCAAGTGTATTGACTCTGGAGTAAGTTTGCACATGAGCATTAACGGTGGGGGAAATGCATTGCTCTAATGAATCGTCACAGGGCACCTTATATGGGCTTAGCCTCCCCAGGGGAAATGGATTTCCGGGAAATTGATTGCGTAGCCTAACCTAACCTCATGAGCTCCGAGCGGGAGTCCATATATGGGCATAGAGTCCCTAGGGAGAACACCAGTGCTGTCAGTCTGACGGGGCTCCATATATGGGCATAGACTCCCTAGGGGAAAGGGATTTCCGAGAAATTGATTGCGTAATCGGGGCGAGAGAATTTCTGAGAAATTGATTTGTTGGTGTTCGTCCAGGAGAATTTTCTCCGGGTGAAGTTTGCAGAGGCGCTTTCTAGGTCAATTGATTTTTGGTGTTCTTCCAGGAGAATTGTCTCCGGGCGAAGTTTATTAATGTCTGTTGGATGATGTAAAGGTCGATTGATGTGTTGCTGTTCGTCCAGGAGAATTGTTTCCAGGCGAAGTTTGCACATGCGCTTTCAAGGTCAATTGATTTGTTGGTGTTCGTCCAGGAGAATTGTCTCTGGGCGAATGTTTTGATCTTAGAGATGAAGAGATTAACGCGGGAAAGGGTTTTCTAGGAATTTCAAATGTGACAGCGCAGGGATGCCAAAACAAAAGGAACACGCAGAAATTACGTTTAGGGATTATTTGGGCAAAACCATTTTGAATCATTTTAGAAGATGATTTAAGTGAAACCGTTTGAGGTATTTTAGAAGATGATTTTAGAAGATGATTTAGAAGATGATTTGAGGGTGAAACTCTGTGGTCGTTATAATACACAAGTTCCATTTGAACAATGTTGTGAGGTCCCCTACCACAACAACCCCCCTACCCCAACCCCAAAGGGCCCCATCCCCCCTACCCCAACCCCGAAGGAACCCCCGGCCCCAAAAGGCCCCGGGTCCCCCAATGGCCCCCCGGTTCCCCAAAGGCCCCCCGGTCCCCTACCTCAACCCCAGAGGGCCTCAATCCCCCCAACCCCAATGGGCCCCATACTCCGGATCCCCAGAGGATCCCCGGCCCCCGGGCCCAAAAGGGCCCCCAAGTGCCCCCTGCCCCCCCCCCAACTTTTTGCCCCTCATTTTTTTAATACTTTTTAATTTGCGCATTTGAAACACAAAAGGACCCCATCCCCCAACTTTTGGCTCCCCCTCCCACCATTAGTGTTTTGTTGTGATATACCTTGTCGCAGTTACATTCTCTTGATTTTTCAAAGTTCATTTTGAATTTCTTTCGTGAAATGCAAGAATTGGAATATTTCAGTAGTGTCTTGTCGTGGTTTACCTTGTCACAGCTACTGTCTCTTGATTTTTCTAAGTTCATCTTGAATTTGTGTCGTGAAATGCAAGAGTTGGAATATTTCAGTAGTGACTTGTTGTGCTTTACCTTGTCACAGTTACATTCTCTTGATTTTTCGAAGTTCATTTTGAATTTCTGTCGTGAAATGCAAGAGTTGGAATATTTCAGTAGTGTCTTGTTGTGCTTTACAATGTCATCTACATGCTCATGAATTTTCAAAGTTCATTTTTTATTTCTTTCTTTAATATGAAAGAGTTGGAATATTTCAGTTGTTTTTTGTCGTGGTTTGCCTTGTCACAGTTACATTCTCTTGATTTTTTAGTATTGATTTTTTGTAGTATTTATCGGAAATGCAAGACTTGGAATATTTCAGTAGTGTTTTGTCGTGGTTTACCTTGTCACAGTTACATTCTCTTGATTTTTCAAAGTTCATTTTGAATTACTGTCATTGAAATGCAAGAGTTGAAATATTTCAGTAGTGTTTTGTCGTGGTTTACCTTGCCACAGTTACATTCTCTTAATTTTCAAAGTTCATTTGGATTTTTTTCATTGAAATGGAAGAGGTGGAATATTTCAGTAGTGTTTTGTCGTGGTTTACCTTGTCACACTTACATTCTCTTGATTTTTCAAAGTTCATTTTGAATTTCTTTCGTTGAAATGCAAGAGTTGGAATTATTCAGTAGTGTTTTGTTGTGGTTTACCTTATTACACTTACACTCTCATGATTTTTCAAAATTCATTTTGGATTTCTTTCCTTGAAATGCAAGAGTTGGAATATTTCAGTAGTGTTTTGTCGTGGTTTACCTTGTCACAGTTACATTCTCTTGATTTTTCAAGGTTCATTTTGAATTTCTTTCGTGAAATGCAAGAGTTGGAATATTTCAGTAGTGTTTTGTCGTGGTTTAATTTGTCACAGTTAAATTCTCTTGATTTTTCAAACTTCATTTTGGATTTCTTTCATTGAAATGCAAGAGTTGAAATATTTCAGTAGTGTTTTGTCGTGGTTTACCTTGTCACAGTTACATTCTCTCGATTTTTCAAAGTTAATTTTGAATTTCTTTCGTTGAAATGTGTTTTGTAATGCTTTACCTTGACACAGTTACATTTTCTTGATTTTTCAAAGTTCATTTTGAATTTCCTTCGTTGAAATGCAAGAGTTGGAATATTTCAGTAGTGTTTTGTCGTGGTTTACCTTGTCACAGTTACATTCTCTTAATTTTTCAAAGTTCATTTGGGATTTCTTTAGTTGAAATGCAAGAGTCGGAATATTTCAGTAGTGTTTTGTCGTTGTTTACCTTGTCACAGTTAGATTATCTTGATTTTTCAAAGTTCATTTTGAATTTCTTTCGTTGAAATGAATGAGTTGGAATATTTAAGTAGTGTTTTGTCGTGGTTAACCTTGTCACAGTTACATTCTTTTGATTTTTCAAAGTTCATATTTGGATTTCTTTCGTTGAAATGCAAGAGTTGGAATATTTAAGTAGTGTTTTGTTGTGCTTTACCTTGTCAAAGTTACATTCTCTTAATTTTTGAAAGTTCATTTTGAATTTCTTTCGTTGAAATGCAAGAGTTGGAATATTTCAGTAGTGTTTTGTTGTGCTTTACCTTTTCACAGTTACATTCTCTTGATTTTTCAAAGTTCATTTTGAATTTCTTTCGTTGAAATGCAAGAGTTGGAATATTTAAGTAGTGTTTCGTCGTGGTTTAATTTGTCACAGTTACATTCTCTTGATTTTTCAAAAGTTCATTTGGATTTCTTTCATTGAAATGCAAGAGTTGGAATATTTCAATAGTGTTTTGTTGTGGTTTAGCGTGTCACTCTTACATTCTCTTGATTTTTCAAAGTTCATTTGGAATTTCTTTAATTGAAATGCATGAGTTGGAATATTTCAGTAGTGTTTTGTCGTGGTTTACCTTGTCACAGTTACATTCTCTTAATTTTTCAAAGTTTATTTTGGATTTCTTTCGTTGAAATGCAAGAGTTGGAATATTTCAGTAGTGTTTTGTCGTGGTTTACCTTGTCACAGTTACATTCTCTTGGTTTTTCAAAGTTCATTTTGAATTTCTTTCATTGAAATGCAAGAGTTGGAACATTTCAGTAGTGTTTTGTTGTGGTTTACCTTGTCACAGTTACATTCTCTTGATTTTTCAAAGTTCATTTTGGATTTCTTTCATTGAAATACAAGAGTTGGAATATTTCAGTAGTGTTTTGTTGTGCTTTACTTTGTCACAGTTACATTCTCTTGATTTTTCAAAGTTCATTTTGGATTTCTTTAATTGAAATGCAAGAGTTGGAATATTTCAATAGTGTTTTGTTGTGGTTTACCTTGTCACAGTTACATTTTCTTGATTTTTCAAAGTTCATTTTGAATTTCTTTCATTGAAATGCAAGAGTTGGAATATCTCAGTAGTGTTTTGTCCTTGTTCACCATGTCATACTTACATTCTCATGATTTTTCAAAGTTCATTTTGAACTTGTTTCATTGAAATGCAAGAGTTGGAATATTTCAGCAGTGTTTTGTTGTGGTTTACCTTGCCACACTTACATTCTCTGGATTTTTCAATTTTCATTTTGAATTTCATTCATTGAAATACACGAGTTGGAATATTTCAGTAGTGTTTTGTCGTGGTTTACCTTGTCACAGTTACATTCTCTTGATTTTTCAAAGTTCATTTTGAATTTCTTTTATTAAAATGCAAGAGTTGGAATATTTCAGTAGTGTTATGTCGTGGTTTACCTTGTCACAGTTACATTCTCATGATTTTTCAAATTTCATTTTGAACTTGTTTCATTGAAATGCAAGAGTTGGAATATTTCAGCAGTGTTTTGTTGTGGTTTACCTTGCCACACTTACATTCTCTGGATTTTTCAATTTTCATTTTGAATTTCATTCATTGAAATACACGAGTTGGAATATTTCAGTAGTGTTTTGTCGTGGTTTACCTTGTCACAGTTACATTCTCTTGATTTTTCAAAGTTTATTTTGAATTTCTTTCATTGAAATGCAAGAGTTGGAATATTTCAGTAGGGTTATGTCGTGGTTTACCTTGTCACAGTTACATTCTCTTGATTTTTTAAAGTTCATTTTGAATTTCTTTCGTTGAAATGCAAGAGTTGGAATATTTCAGTAGTCTTATGTCGTGCTTTACCTTGTCACAGTCACATTCTCTTAATTTTTCAAAGTTCATCTTGGATTTCTTTCGTTGAAATGCAAAAGTTGGAATATTTCAGTAGTGTTTTGATGTGGTTTACCTTATCACAGTTACATTCTCTTAATTTTTCAAAGTTCATTTTGGATTTCTTTCGTTGAAATGCAAGAGTTGGAATATTTCAGTAGGGTTTCGTTGTGGTTTACCTTGTCACTGTTATATTCTCTTGAATTTTCAAAGTTCATTTTGAATTTCCTTCGTTGAAATGTAAGAGTTTGGAATATTTCAGTAGTGTTCTGTCGCGGTTTACCTTGTCACAGTTACATTTTCTTGATTTTTCAAAGTTCATTTTGAATTTCATTCATTGAAATGCAAGAGTTGGAATATTTCAGTGGTGTTTTGTCGTGGTTTACCTTGTCACAGTTACATTCCCCTGATTTTTCAAAGTTCTTTTGAGCGCTCATGATAAGCTAACCTAACCTAACCTAAATAAGCTAACCTAACTTAGCTAACCTAACCTAACCAAACACCAACCCAGACATGTAAACAAATAGATTCAGCCATAGAAATAGATAAAGACATGCACTTTAGGCATTCAAACTACCAAAGACAAATTCTTGGACTTGTAAAAAACCAACCCAGATACAAAACAATAGTGAAATACTCCAACTCTTGCATTTCAACGAAAGAAATCCAAAAATGAACTTTGAAGAATCAGGAGAATGTAACTGTGACAAGGTAAACCATGACAAAACACTACTGAAATATTCCAACTCTTGCATTTCCATGAAAGAAATTCAAAATGAACTTTGAAAAATCAAGAGAATGTAACAGTGACTAGGTAAACCATAACAAAACACTAGTGAAATATTCCAACTCTTGCATTTCAAGGAAAGAAATTCAAAAAGAACTTTGAAAAATCAGGAGTATGTAACTGTGACAAGGTAAACCACGACAAAACACCACTGAAATATTCCAACTCTTGCATTTCAATGAATGAAATTCAAAATGAACTTTGAAAAATCAAGAGAATGTAACTGTGACAAGGCAAACCACGATAGAACACTACTGAAATATTCCAACTTTTGCATTTCAACGAAACAAATTCAAAATGAACTTTGAAAAATCAAGAAAATGTAACAGTCACAAGGTAAACCACTACAAAACACCATTGAAATATTTCCAACTCTTACATTTCAACGAAGGAAATTCAAAATGAACTTTGAAAATTCACGAGAATATAACAGTGACAAGGTAAACCACAACGAAACCCTACTGAAATATTCCACCTCTTGCATTTCAACGAAAGAAATTCAAAATTGAACTTCGAAAAAACAAGAGAATGTAACTGTGACTAGGTAAACCACATCAAAAGACTACTGAAATTTTCCATCTCTTGCATTTCAACGAAAGAAATTCAAAATGAACTTTGAAAAATCAAGAGAATGTAAGTGTGACAAGGTAAACAACTCTTGCATTTCAATGAAAGAAATTCAAAATGACCTTTGAAAAATTAAGAGAATGTAACTGTGACAAGGTAAACCACGACAAAACACTACTGAAATATTCCAACTCTTGCATTTCAACGATAGAAATCCAAAATCAACTTTGAAAAATCAAGCGAATGCAACTGTGACTTGGTAAACAATAACAAAACACTACTGAAATATTCCAACTATTGCATTTCAACGAAAGAAATCCAAAATGAACTTTGAAAAATCAAGAGAATGTAAGTTTGATAAGGTAAACCACAACAAAACCCTACTGAAATATTCCAACTCTTGCATTTCAACGAAAGAAATTCAAAATGAACTTTGAAAAATCAAGAGAATGTAAATGTGACAAGGTAAACCACGACAAAACACTTCTGAAATATTCCAACTCTTGCATTTCAATGAAAGAAATCCAAAATGAACTTTGAAAAATCGAGAAAATGTAACTGTGACAAGGTAAACCACAAGAAAACACTACTGAAATATTCCAACTCTTGCATTTAAATGAAAAAAATCGAAAATTAACTTTGAAAAATCAGGAGAATGTAACTGTGACAAGGTAAACCACGACAAAACACTATTGAAATATTCCAACTCATGCATTTCAATGAAAGAAATCCAAATGAACTTTGAAAAATTAAGAGAATGTAACTGTGACAAGGTAAACCAAGACAAAACACTACTGAAATATTCCAACTCATGCATTTGAATGAAAGAAATACCAAATGAACTTTGAAAAATAAAGAGAATGTAACTCTGACTAGGTAAACCACAACAAAACACTACTGAAATATTCCAACTCTTGCATTTCAACGAAAGAAATCCAAAATGAACTTGAAAATCAAGATAATGTAACTGTGACTAGGTAAACCACAACAAAACAGTACTGAAGTGTTCCAACTCTTGCATTTCAATTAAAGGAATCCAAAATGAACTTTGAAAAATTAAGAGAATGTAAGTCTGACACGATAAACCATAACAAAACACTATTGAAATATTCCAACTCTTGCATTTCAATGAAAGAAATCCAAATGAACTTTGAAAAATCAAGAGAATGTAACTGTGACAAAGTAAACCACGACGAAACACTACTGAAATATTCCAACTCTTGCATTTCACGAAAGAAATTCAAAAATGAACTTTTAAAAATCAAGAGAATTTAACTGTGACAAGGTAAAGCACAACAAGACACAACTGAAATATTTCAACTCTTGCAGTTCAATGAAAGAAATTCAAAATGAACCTTGAAAAATTAAGAGAATGTAACTGTGACAAGGTAAAGCACAACAAAACACTACAGAAATAATCCAACTCTTGTATTTCAACGAAAGAAATCCGAAATGAACTTTGAAAAATCAAGAGAATGTAACTGTGACAAGGTACCACGACAAAACACTACTGAAATATTCCAACTCATGCATTTCAACGAAAGAAATCCAAAATGAACTTTGAAAAATCAGGAGAATATAACTGTGACAAGGTAAACAACGTCAACACACTACTGAAATATTCCAACTCTTGCATTTCAACGAAAGAAATTCCAAAATGAACTTTGAAAAATCAAGAGAATGTATCTGTGACAAGGTACCACGACAAAACACTACTGAAATATTCCAACTCATGCATTTCAACGAAAGAATTCCAAAATGAACTTTGAAAAATTAGGAGAATATAACTGTGACAAGGTAAACAACGTCAAAAAACTACTGAAATATTCCAACTCTTGTATTTCACGAATGAAATTCAAAATGAACCTTGAAAAATCAAGAGGATGTAACTGTGACAAGGTAAACCACGACAAAATACTACTGAAATATTCCAACTCTTGCATTTCAAGGAAAGAAATCCAAAATGAACTTTGAAAAATCATGAGAGTGTAACTGTGACAAGGTAAACCACAAAAAAAAACTACTGAAATGTTCCAACTCTTGCATTTCAACGAAAGAAATTCAAAATGAACTTTGAAAAATCAAGAGAATGTAAGTGTGACAAGGTAAACCACGACAAAACACTACTGAAATATTCCAACTCTTGCATTTCAACGAAAGAAATCCAAATGAACTTTGAAAAATTAAGAGAATGTAACTGTGGCAAGGTAAACCACGACAAAACACTACTGAAATATTCCAACTCTTGCATTTCAACGAAAGATATCCAAAATGAACTTTGAAAAATCAAGAGAATGTAACTGTGACATGGTAAACCACGACAAAACACTACTGAAATTTTCCAACTCTTGCATTTCAACGAAAGAAATCTGAAATGAACTTTGAAAAATCAAGAGAATGTAAGTGTGACAAGGTAAACCACGACAAAACACTATTGAAATATTCCAACTTTTGCATTTCAATGAAAGAAATCCAAAATGAACTTAGAAAAATCAAGAGAATGTAACTCTGACAAAGTAAACCACGACATAGCACTTCTGAAATATTCCAACTCTTGCATTTCAACGAAAGAAACCCAAAATGAACTTTGAAAAATCAAGAGAATGTAACTGTGACAAGGTAAAGCACAACAAAACACTACTGAAATATTCCAACTTTTGTATTTCAGTGAAAGAAATCCAAAATGAACTTTGAAAAATCAAGAAAATGTAACTGCGACAAGGTAAATCACAAAAAAACACTAATGGTGGGAGGGGGAGCTAAAATTTGGGGGATGGGGTCCTTTTGTGTTTCAAATGCGCAAATTAAAAAGTATTTAAAAAATGAGGGGCAAAAAGTTGGGGGGGGGGGGCAGGGGGCACTTGGGGGCCCGGGGGGATCCTCTGGGGATCTGGGGGATGGGTCCCATTGGGGTTGGAGGTATTGGGGTCCTTTGGGGTTGGTGTAGGGGACCGGGGGCCTTTGGGGGACCGGGGGGCCATTGGGGGACCCGGGGCCATTGGGGGACCCGGGGCCTTTGGGGGCCCGGGGATTTCTTAGGGGTTGGGGTAGGGGGGATGGGGCCCTTTGGGGTTTGGGTAGAGGGGTTGTTGTGGTAGGGGACCTCACAAAATTGTTCAAATGGAACTTGTGTATTATAACGACCACAGAGTTTCACCCTCAAATCATCTTCTAAATCATCTTCTAAAATCATCTTCTAAAATACCTCAAACGGTTTCACTTAAATCATCTTCTAAAATGTCTCAAAATGGTTTTGCCCAAATAATCCCTAAACGTAATTTCTGCGTGTTCCTTTTGTTTTGGCATCCCTGCGCTGTAACATTTGAAATTCCTAGGAAACCCTTTCCCGCGTTAATCTCTTGATCTCTAAGATCAAAACATTCGCCCGGAAACAATTCTCCTGGACGAACACCAACAAATCAATCAACCTTGACATCATCCGTCAGACATTAATAAACTTCTCCCGGAGACAATTCTCCTGGATGAACACCAACAAATCAATCGACCTTGACATTATTCATCAGACATTAATAAACTTCCCCCGGAGATAATTCTCCTGGACGATCACCAACAAGTCAATCGACCTTGACTTCATCCATCAGACATTAATAAACTTCGCCCTGAGACAATTCTCCGGGACGAACACCAACAAATCAATCGACCTTGAAAGCGCATGTGCAAACTTCGCCCGGAGACAATTCTCCTGGACGAACTCCAACAAATAAATTTCCTAGAAATTCTCTCCCCTCGATTACGCAATCAATTTCCCTGAAATCCATTTCTCCTAGGGAGTGTATGCCCAAAGCTGGTGCCCCGTCGGACTGACAGCACTGGTGTTCTCCCTAGGGACTCTATGCCCATATATGGACTCCCGCTCGGAGCTCATGAGGTTAGGTTAGGCTACGCAATCAATTTCTCGGAAATCCATTTCCCCTAGGGAGTCTAAGCCCATATATGGTGCCCCGTCACGAGTCATTAGTGCAATACATTTCACCCCACCGTTAATGCGCACGTGCAAACTTCACTCCGGAGTCAATACACTTGAAAACAACAAATAACTCGAACTTGAAGAAAGAGGTCATTGACACGCTTCGATTATGCAAACAATTTCTCGGAAATCAATTTCCCCTAGGGAGTCTATGCCCATATATGGTGCCCCGTCGGACTGACAGCAAAGGTGTTCTCCCTAGGGACTCTATGCCCATATATGGACTCCCCCTTGTAGCTCATGAGGTTAGGTTAGGTTACGCAATCAATTTCCCGGAAATCCATTTCCCCTGGAGATTCTATGCCCATATATGGTGTGGGGTCAGAGTTAGCCTAATTTTTGATGGCAGCAGTGGTGTCGTCTGGGAGTCATTATGCCCATATATGGACTCCCGTTTGTAGCTCATGAGGTTAGGTTAGGTTACGCAATCAATTTCCTGGAAATCCATTTCCCCTGGAGATTCTATGCCCATATATGGTGTGGGGTCAGAGTTAGACTAAATTGTAGATGGCAGCACGGTGTTGTCTGGGAGCTCATGATAGGTTCCTTCTTCTTTTGTAGGTAAGTTAGGTTTACATACCAAATTTTCTTGTAGATGTTCACATGGTATTGATTTAGGGTCCTTCTCCCTCCCCTCCCCAAAGGATAGAATGCGTCTTGACAACTCTAGCTTCCAACTGAGTTAGTTTGAGACCTTATAACACTTTTTGGTAGATGATCTGATAACAGGAATTTAGGGACTCACTTCTCCCCCCAAGGTCAAATCAGTTCTGGATCCCAAACATACATCAAAAGGCACTAGTTCTTAAACCCCAACAGGTGTGGTTGGGACACAGCAACCCCTTTTGGTAGATTCGTGATAACAATGATATATACATCTCAACCTTCCCCCTCCCTCTTAGAGGTGGCCTTTGCCTTGACCACCAAAAGACAAAAATAAAGTGGTAGGTACTACTTCCTAGCAAATTTGGTTGGGATTGGATAACCTCTTCTCATAGATGTGCACATTACAAGATTTTGTGAACATCGTTACCCCCCCCCCCCCCACCTGTAAATTGTAAACAGGTCTGATGATTCCCAAGAACTGTACTTTAGAAGGTTTAGAAGGTAGGAAACCAGGTGTAATTTGACGAAGACCAAACCATATTTTGGTAGTTCCTTTTTTAGGTAGAATGGTGATTACAATTGCTTCTTAATCTCCGTGCTCCACCGTCAGTGCACCGCCAGTGAGAAAAGTGGCTGTAGCCTGGCTGTTTAAGTCTATAGTGTTAAAAAAAATGTGCATGTTCATAAATCATGAAAATCCGTAGACTCTTACAGTTCTAGAGACCCGTTAAGAAGTCAATTTGCAGAGGAAATTTTTAGATAGTTTATTGGGAGCTACCACTTAAAATCAATACTGTTATGTCGTGGCAAGCCTTGGATAAGTTCCTTTTTTATTGATCACCAGGTCCTCCACCGAATGACACTGGGCGTTTCATTATTTGCGAACATTTCCAGCACAGCATATACAACCTTCGGAGATTTCCAGCTACTCTACACTGTAATAACAGCATTTTTTTTTTTTTTTTAAATTTTCAAAAACATCTCGAAATTTCTGAAGTAGTAAGTAAAACCTATTGAAGCCGAATCTTCATTTCTTTCTTTTTAGCAGATCTGACTTTCTCACAACTCTATTTTTTTAAACCATAAAAAACTTTAGCGTAAAGAGCGAGGCGTTGAGGAGGGGACAGCTTCTGTTCGTTTTAAGTTTTAATGTCGCTCCTTACTTTCAGTTAAAAAAAAACTTGTTTTTTTATTTAATTTTTGAACGTTTTTGAATAAATGCAGGTTTTGATCTTGGCTCACCGTACATGAATAGTTAAAACAAAATTTTCATATTAATTTACTTTTATTTAGTTAAATGGCTTTCCCGAAACTTGTTTAATTTTATTTACGAACGTTTTTATTAGTAATAAATAAACGTAACTTACGAATTAACTTACGTAACGAATTTCTATATTCATACATTTTTAATACGTTTATTAGGGGGTTCGCCCCCTAGTCAATACCTTGCTCTCTAAGCGAAAGTTCGAATTTTGTTCCAATTCTTTAAAAATGACCGATTAATCACAAAGGCCGTTAATTAGAATAAATAGCTCTTATGAAAGTACTAAAAAATCTTTGGCTTAAAGAGCGAGAAATTGACAAGGGGATGAACCCAATCATATATGTAATATTTTCTGTTCGTTTAAAGTTTTGATGTTGCTGCTGTTGCAGTTGAAAAACTTATTTTTTTATATTTAATTTCTGATCTTTTTTAAATAATGTTGGGAAATCCGGCGTCCCCTTCACAGCAGTGTTCCTTCCCCCATGAAAACTTCCTTCATTGAGAGATCCTCCCACATAACCCCCGACCCACCCCCCCCCCCCACAACCAGGAAAAATCTCCCCTGAAAACGTCTGTATACTTCCCAATAACCAATACTATATGTTAACATTGGGTAAAGTTCATAACTTTCAGCCCTCCCCCCGGGAACTTTGGGGGATTAAGTCATCCTAAGAGACATACTTATAATATTTTCGAACATGCTGAACAAATGGGCTATCTCAAAATTTTGATCAGGTGACTTTGGGAAAAAAAGAGCGTGGGAGGGGGCCTAGTTGCCCTCCATTTTTTTTGTCACTTAAAAAGGCCACTAGAACTTTTAATTTCCATTCCAATGAGCCCTCCCACGATATTCTAGGACCACTGGGTCGATACGATCACCCTTGGGAAAAAAAACAACAAATAAAGACGCACCCGTGATCTTTCTTCTGGCAAAAAATGCAAAATTCCACATTTTTGTAGATAAAAGCTTGAAACCTCTACAGTAGGGTTCTCTGATACGCAGAATATGATGGTGTAATTTTCATTAAGGTTCTATAACTTTTAGGGGGTCTTTCCCCCTTTTTTCGAAAATCAGTCAAATTTGTCTCAGGCGCGTAACTTTTGATGAGTAGGATTAAACTTGATGAAACTTCTATATTTGAAATCAAAATTAAAATCTGATTCTTTTGATGTATCTATTTGTATCAAAATACCGTTTTCTAGAGTTTCGATTACCATTGAGCCGGGTCGCTCCTTACTTACAGTTCGTTACCACGAACTGTTTGATATTGCTATTATGTTATTATTACAGTGCCCTATCATGTACAATAATGCCTGCCCCGGGGGGTGGGCACGAGATTGTTATAGAAGCCCATCTCTTTTGTCTGGAAAATCTTAAAATCTTCAGCTTAAAAATGCACTTTCTCCAGTTTTTAAACTCAATTTCATAAGAAAAAATACATTTGACACATTCTTATATAGCATTAGCCACCTTCTTTGATCTGGAAAAAGTTCAAATTGAGCCTAGACAGAGGTTTTAGAGGTTGTGATCAGCAGTGGCTTATAAAATTTTGAGCTTCAATTTTTTACTCTCGGTGGAGAATTGAAAGCAAGACAAATAAAGGTCCGTAAGGAGATTTGACCTTCCCTAATGTCCCTTGGAAATATACTTGCTTTGTTCAAGTGGATTGGATTATTCTTGTTTTAATTTTGCATATTTTACACTTGGCCTCTAGGGCATTAATTCCCTAGGGCTATCGTAGGGGATTCCCCCATACCCACCTTAGTAGAACTATAAATATACATAAAGTAGAAAATCCTGTGATATTTGAAACAAATTTCATGCTGTTCAGACAAAATGATCTCATATAATGCTTTGAACGGTACTGATGCATTATATCTAACACAGCGTTATAGACTGTACAAGGAAACCAGATATGGAGACCTGTCAAACGGGTATTTCCTATCTAAATTGATTGCAAAGCGTGATTTCTCATCGCGTTTACAATATTCAAACTATTGTTTTTTGGGGTTTAGGGGGGGAGGTACCTACTACGTAGGTAGTACTTACCTAACCTAGCTAGTACCTACTTAGGTTGGGTTACGTATTTAATATATGCTATGCTATACCCCCCACCTCCCTAGTGTGAAAATGTATTGCCCAAATTTTTTTCTAAACTATTATATATTCATCCTTTTTTTTTTATTCCAATAGCATTAACCAAACTTGACTTCTTTCGTGTATAGCGCTGTGTTAGGTATAATGCACCAGTACCCTTTGAACCAACCCCAAACCAAAAGTCGTAAAGCTTCATCTGTGGCTTGTCAATATTTGAGCTTCTATAAACACTTACATTCCCTCTAATAACGTTGAAGAAGAGAATACATAAATCTGGAACAGAATTAAGCCAATCCTTGGATTTATAACAAAAAAAGTCGATCGTCCGAAAGAACTGGACGACTCGTATCCTCCATGTTTGTTTGATACTTGCGGTTCTGAGTAAACGTCAGTCAAACTCAAATTCTTGCATGACATGATTTCAGACTAAATATTTCAACCAAAACGCTCCGACTCTACAACCAAAAAAGAGTTGGTTAAACGTGCCTCTAAACCAGTGACTCTCTGGTATGATTTTACAAAATCTTCTGCCAAAACTAAGAGTATTTTATTCGAGCAATCAGATACATTCTTCATAGAATAATTTTCTTTTCAAATTACTATTTGAAAAACATGTCCTCATTCAGTTCAGATATCTGTGATTCAAGTTGGTTAAAAACGCCACGAGCTTACAGACAGCGCTCGTATACAAGATTAATAAAAATAATAACTTTTTTTCGAACGAAAGTAAGGATTGACACTGAAATGTAAAACGAATAGAATTTAGTCCTTATGTAAGGGGGCCGTTTCCTCCTAAAACGGCCTAAAACGCTAAAGTTTTATATTGCTTAAAAAATACTTCTTTATCCAATTCAACGACCCTGGTGGTTGAACAGCCGTTCTTCAAGAATTGGGGCAAAAGGTCAGACTTCCACATAAAAAGTGGAGAGATAAGAAGGAGGCAGCCCCCTCAAACACGGAATAATTTGTATTCGTGTGTATTTTTAATGTTACTCCTTACTTTCATTTTATATTTTTTCAAAATTTCTGTTCGTTTTAATAGCATACCCAGGGTTCCTCTAAATACGAGGAGGGTTACCCCACCCCACAAGCACGACTTTTTGAATGAAAATTTAAGTGTTGCGCGGTGATGTTTCGAGAAAAAGAGCTCAAATGAGAATTATATATACTTAAATACGGAGTAAAAGTAATAATCGCCTAGCATATCAAGAAAGAAGAAAATAAACTTCAAATGAAGTTAGTACAAAGTTATAAAAAAAAAAAAATGATGAATAATGTCATTAAGGTATATGTTTAGTTCTGAGTTAATTTTGACTTGGTAAACTGCTAAATCCAAATTTTCTTAATTTAAACAAGTTTTATCAAATTTTTCTGTTGACAGAAAACTCGCTCTATGCTTCTTCTCGAAATTAAATTGATGATGGTGTATTATTCATTACAGATGGCTTTTAAACGAACGCCATTTTTCAAACGAAAGTAAGTAATGACATTTAGTCTTAAAACGAATAGAATTTATTATGTATATGAAGGGGGGCCTCTCCTCCTCAACTTCCCGCTTTTTGCGCTAAGGTTACGTATTGCTTTAAAAAAACTTATTTTTCCAATTCAACGATCCTGGTGGTTGAGCAGTCGTTCTTCAAAAATTGGGACAAAAGGTCAGAGTTTGGCGTAAAGAGCGGAGGGATAAGGAGGATGCAGCCCTTCAAATACGGAATACTTTGTGTTTGTGATTAGTTTTAATGCCTTTTAACCTATATTTTTTTCTTTTTTGTGCGGTTTCAGTAATATACCCGGGGATCCTATAAATGCGAGGAGGGCTACCCAACCCCACAAAAACGACTCTTTGAATGAAAGATTAAGTTTTGGATGGTGATACTTCAAGAAAAAGAGTTCATTTAGTGTATTTTTTCTCAAAGTAAAGTATAAATATACGAAGAAAAAGTAATGATCGCCTAACATATCAAGAAAGAAAAGAATAAACTGTACTTGTCTATTATAGTGACCACACGTAAGATGTGAAGTTAGGTTAATCATAATGAAATGTACCAAAATATGATGAAAATATAATACTTTAGAAACAAAATTATGGAAACTACAACAGAGAATTATGGAAAGTAGGCTGCCCAGAACGCATTATATTAAATACCTAACCAACTCTATATATTAAATATTTAATTAAAATATACCTGCATTGTAATCCATCTCACCGAGACTATCTCCGAATGCAGACAGAGAAACCAGTTTTACTCAGTTCAAGAACTTGAGTGTGGTAGCTATAATAGACAAGTACTGAATAAACTTCAAACACAAAAAATACAAAGCTCTAAACTAAGAAATTGATAGATAAGGTCGTTGAGGTATTGTGTCAAATTCTGAAGTAATTTTGACTTTTTAAACTACTATATCCAAATATTCATAATTTAAGCAAGGTTTATCAAACTTTTTCTTTGGACAGAAAACCCTTCCTATGTTTTTTTCTATATTAAACTGATGATGGTGCATTGTTTGAAACAGATGGCCCAAGTTTCCCTCCTTTTCACTTATTTTTCCGGTTATTTTTCCGGCTCCTTAACCCAATGGTATTGTTGAAAAAATCGTCTAAATTCACCGTTTACATTATTTGAGTCTGGAAGCTTCAACGTTCATTACAAACGCTGACGTTAATTTACTTGTTAAGTGCTCGGTTATTAACCCTAATTAATAACGGGAATAACGTTAATTAACGTTAATTACTAATATGATTTCTAACGCTGACGTTGATCCTTGAAAGAGAAAATCAGATTATTTTTCTGGAACCAAAATGTTTGCTGTTATATTTATTCAGTGCTGAAAAGGAACTAGACATTTGGTCAAACGCCATTTTTAGCAAGCTATTTTAGGGTGGCAGTGATTACGTTGACTTGAAAATATAAGCTTCCGAAGCTTTTCTGGTAACTTATTCTTCCCAACTGGAGATTGCGCGGTTGCGTTATCAAATAGATCGCGATGTAGTTTGGTAACACTGGGAGGCCCATGTTCGGTTTCAGGAAAGTGCATTTGTGTTTCTTACATAACCTTTTCCTTTAAATTTGAATAAACTCACAATTTTTCTATTCCACGATTTTCTACGATATTTTTAGTTTCTGCGTAGATTTTGAGTGATTTGGGAAAAATGCGCTACGTTTTAGTTCTTCTTGAAATTTTTTTAATGCATTTTTCATATTGAATTAGAAAATGCAGTCAATTTTGGTATTGCCTGAATTTTCTCATATTAAAAAAAAGAAGAAATTTGGTCGTTTAGATGAAAAAATCACCAAGCAAATACAGTAAGCTATAAAACAAAGTTTGGTTGCATTTTCAAATTTAACACGCAAAAATGTATATAACAATTACAGTTTTTAACAACTAAAAACAGAAATTTTGTTAACAAAAAGATTCAAATCATTATGAAAAAATTGTTGGCGATAGTAGTAAGGGTATAATAGATTGAAAACTTACATTCAAGCGTACATTCACGCCTACAAGAATATGGTCAAAAGTGTAATAGATTGAAAACTTACATTCAACCGTACATTCACGCCTACAAGAATATGCTCAAAAGTGTAATAGATATGAAGCGTACAAGAAACTGGTTTTTTGTTATTGATAAGAATTGCACAAGAATGTACCGTTTGACGTAGACATTTTTTAGGAGCCAATCAGAGGCATCGATGGTAGTTTGTTATTAAAAAGAATTGGATGTTACAATCAGAATTGTTTGATTGACATTTGCAAAAAAGGGGTAAGGAATTCACAAATTGGACTCTATGAACGATATTAGTTAATGTTTGAATAATAGGAGTGTGATTGATTCTAATTAGTGATTGGATAATTTTTTAACAAGAAATCTCTGAATAAAATATTTTTGGAGGGATGGGGTGATGGGAGCGAGGTGTCTTAGAGTACTTATAATGGTGTTATTTGGGGAGATTACGTTCCTTGGCACCTTTTCAGAGCATGTCCTTTTGGTTACCTTTCCAAGCAACGTGATTAAACACGCTTTTATAATCAGAATTCTTTGATTGACATTTGCAAAAAGGGATAAGGAATTCGCAAATTGGACTCTATGAACGATATTAATTAATGTTTGAAAAATAGGAGTGTGATTGATTTGAATTAGTGATTTGATAATTTTTTAACAAGAAATCTCTGAATAATATATTTTTGAAGGGATGGGTGATGAGAGCGTAGTGTCTTAGAGTACTTATAATGGGGTTATTTGGGAAGATTACGTTCCTTGGCACCTTTTCATAGCATGTACTTGTGGAAGAAATATCTGAATAAAATATTTCTGGAGGGATGGGATGATGGGAGCGAGGTGTCTTAGAGTACTTATAATGGTTTTATTTGGGGAGATTACGTTCCTTGGCACCTTTTCAGAGCATGTACATGTGGATACCTTTCCAAGCAACGTGATTAAACACGCTTTTAAAATCGGAATTAGAATTCTGGCGTATCTGATGAAATAATTTAGATCGTATGATAAATTTAATTTATTTTTTAATGCAATAGTTTTTCAGTAAGGACACTCGATATGCTAAAAGTATTCGATTCAAACTTTTACCTTGAGATTCGATGTTGTTAGAAGAATTTCAAAAGGATCATTTATGAGTGCTTGCATATCTGATGAAATAATTTAGGTCGTATGATCAATTTAATTTTTTTTAATGCAGTAGTTTTTTAGTAAGGACACTCGATATCCTAAAAGTGTGTGATTAAAATTTTTACCTTGAGCATCGATGTTTTTACCAGAATTTCAAAAGGATCGTTTATGAGTGCTGGCTTATCTGATGAAATAATTTAGATTGTATGATAAATTTAATTTATTTTTTCTAATGCAGTAGTTATTTAATAAGCACACTCGATATCCTAAGAATGTTTGATTCAATTTTTACCTTGAGCATCGAAGTTTTTAGTAGAATTTCAAAAGGATCGTTTATAAGTGCTAACCTGTCTTTGATGAACTAATTCATGTCGCATGATAATTTTTTTTTAATACAGTAGTTATTCAATAAGGACACTCGATATCCTAAAAGTGTTTGATTCCAACTTTTACCTTGAGAATCGATGTTCTTAGCAGAATTTCAAAAGGATCCTTTATGAGTGCTGGCGTATCTGATGAAATAATTTAGATCGTATGATAAATTTAATTTATTTTTTTAATGCAATAGTTTTTCAGTAAGGACACTCGATATGCTAAAAGTATTTGATTCAAACTTTTACCTTAAGAATCGATGTTGTTAGAAGAATTTCAAAAGGATCATTTATGAGTGCTTGCATATCTGATGAAATAATTTAGGTCGTATGATCAATTTGATTTTTTTTAATGCAGTAGTTTTTTAGTAAGGACACTCGATATCCTAAAAGTGTTTGATTCAAACTTTTACCTTGAGCATCGATGTTGTTAGCAGAATTCAAAAGGATCTTTTATGAGTGCTAGCGTATCTGATGAAATAATTTAAGTCGTATGATAATTTTTTTTTAATACAGTAGTTTTTCAGTAAGGACACTCGATATCCTAAAAGTGTTTGATTCAAACTTATACCTTGAGAATCGATGTTGATAGCAGAATTTCGAAAGGATCGTTTATGAGCGCTTGCGTATCTGATAAAATAATTTAAGTCGTATGATAAATTTAATTTATTTTTTTCATGCAGTAGTTTAGTTTTTTATTAAGGACACTCTATATCCTAAGAGTTTTTGATTCTAACTTTTACCTTGAGCATCGATGTTGTTAGCAGAGTTTCAAAAGGATCGTTTATGAGTGCTGGCGTATCTGATGAAATAATTTATATTGTATGATAAATTTAATTTTTTTTTAATGCAGTAGTTATTTAATAAGCACACTTGATATCCTAAAAATGTTTGATTCAATTTTTACCTTGAGCATCGAAGTTTTTAGTAGAATTTCAAAAGGATCGTTTATAAGAGCTGACCTGTCTTTGATGAACTAATTCATGTCGCATGGTAATTTTTTTTAATCCAGTATTTATTCAATAAGGACACTCGATATCCTAAAAGTGTTTGATTCCAACTTTTACCTTGAGAATCGATGTTGTTAGCAGAATCTAAAAATGATCGTTTATGAGTGCTGGCGTATCTGATGAAATAATTTAGGTTGCATTATCAATTTAATTTATTCTTTTAATGCATTAGTTTTTCAGTAAGGACACTCGATATCATAAAAGCGGTTAATTCAAACTATTACCTTGAGAATTGACGTTGATAGCAGAATTTCAAAATGAGCGTTTATGAGTGCTAGTGTATCTGATGAAATAATTTAGGTCGTATGATAAATTTAATTTATTTTTTTTAATGCAGTAGTTTTTCAGTAAGGACACTCGATATCCTAAAAGTATTTGATTCAAACTTTTACCTTGAGAATCGATGTTGTTATCAGAATTTCAAAAGGATCGTTTATGATTGCTGGCGTATCTGATGAAATAATTTAGGTCGTATGATAAATTTTTTTTTTTTTTTAATGCAGTAGTTTTTTAGTAAGGACACTCAATATCCTAAAAGTGTTTGATTCAAACTTTTACCTTGAGCATCGATGTTGTTAGCAGAATTCAAAAGGATCGTTTATGAGTGCTAGCGTATCTGATGAAATAATTTAAGTCGTATGATAATTTTTTTTTAATACAGTAGTTTTTCAGTAATGAAACTCGATATCCTAAAAGTATTTGATTCAAACTTTTACCTTGAGAATCGATGTTGTTAGCAGAATTTCAAAAGGATCGTTTATGAGTGCTGGCGTATCTGATGAAATAATTTAGGTCTTATGATAAATTTTATTTTTTTTTTTTCATTCAGTAGTTTTTCATTAAGGACACTCGATATCCTAAGAGTGTCTGATTCAAACTTTTACCTTTAGAATCGATGTTTTTAGCAGAGTTTCAAAAGGATCGTTTATGAGTGCTGGCGTATCTGATACAATAATTTAGATTGTATGATAAATTTAATTAATTTTTTTTTAATGCAATAGTTATTTAATATGCACACTTGATATCCTAAAAATGTTTGATTCAATTTTTACCATTATAATTGAAGTTTTAGTATAATTTCCAAAGGATCGCTTATAAGTGCTGACCTGTGTTTCATGAACTAATTCATGTCGCATGATAATTTTTTTTAATGCTGTAGTTATTCAATAAGAACACTCGATATCCTAAAAGTGTTTAATTCGAAATTTAACTTTGACAATCGATGTTGTTAGCAGAATTTCAAAAGGATCGTTTATGAGTGCTGGCGTATCTGATGAAATAATTTAGGTCGTATGATAAATTTAATTTATTTTTTTAATGCAGAAGTTTTTTACTAAGGACACTCAATATCCTAAAAGTGTCCGATTCAAACTTTTACTTTGAGCATCGATGTTGTTAGCAGAATTTCAAAATGATCGTTTATGAGTGCTGGCGTATCTGATGAAATAATTTAGGTCGTATAATAAATTTAATTTATTTTTTTTAATGCAATAGTTTTTCAGTAAGGACACTCGATATCCTAAAAGTGTCTTATTCATACTTTTACCTTGAGAATCGATGTTGTTAGCAGAATTTAAAAAGGATCGTTTATGAGTGCTGGCGTATCTGATGAAATAATTTAGGTCGTATGATAAATTTAATTTATTTTTTTTAATGCAGTAGTTTTTCAGTAAGGACACTCGATATCCTAAAAGTATTTTATTCAAACTTTTACCTTGAGAATCGATGTTGTTAGCAGAATTTCAAAAAGATCGTTTATGCATGCTGGCGTATCTGATGAAATAATTTAGGTCGTATGATAAATTATTTTTTTCCATGCAGTAGTTTTTTAGTAAGGACACTCGATATCGTAAAATTGTTTGATTCAAGCTTTTACCTTGAGCATCAATGTTGTTAGTAGAATTTCAAAAGGATCGTTTATAATTGCTGGCGTATCTGATGAAATAATTTAAGTCGTATGATAATTTTTTTTAATACAGTAGTTTTTCAGTAAGGACACTCGATATCCTAAAAGTATTTGATTCAAACTTTTACCTTGAGAATCGATGTTGTTAGCAGATTTTCAAAAGGATCGCTTATGAGTGCTGGCGTATCTGATGAAATAATTTAGGTCGTATGATAAATTTAATTTTTTTTTAATGCAGTCGTTTTTTAGTGAGGACACTCGATATCCTAAAAGTCTTTGATTCAAACTTTTACCTTGAAAACCGATGTTGTTACCAGGATTGCAAAAGGATCGTTTATGAGTGCTGGCGTATCTGATGAAATAATGTAGGTCGTATGATAAATTTAATTTTTTTTTTAATACTGTAGTTTTTCAGTAAGGACACTCGATATCCTAAAGGTATTTGATGCAAACTTTTACCTTGAGAATCGATGTTGTTAGCAGAATTTCAAAAGGATCGTTTATGAGTGCTGACGTATCTAATGAAATAATTTAGGTCGTATGATAAATTTTTTGTTTTTAATGCAGTAGTTTTTCAGTAAGGACACTCGATATGCTAAAAGTGTTTGATTCAAACTTTTACCTTGAGCATCGATGTTTTTAGCAGAATTTCAAAAGGATCGTTTATGAGTGCTGGCGTATCTGATGAAATAATTTAGATTGTATGATAAATTTAATTTTTTTTTAATGCAGTAGTTATTTAATAAGCACACTTGATATCCTAAAAATGTTTGATTCAATTTTTACCTTGAGAATCGAAGTTCTTAGTAGAATTTCAAAAGGATCGTTTATAAGTGCTGACCTGTCTTTGATGAACTAATTCATTTCGCATGATAATTTTTTTTTAATACAGTATTTATTCAATAAGGACACTCGATATCCTAAAAGTGTTTGATTCCAACTTTTACCTTGAGAATCGATGTTGTTAGAAGAATCTAAAAAGGATCGTTTATGAGTGCTGGCGTATCTGATGAAATAATTTAGGTCGTATGATAAATTTAATTTATTTTTTTAATGCAGAAGTTTTTCAGTAAGGACACTCGATATCCTAAAAGTGTCCAATTCAAACTTTTACTTTGAGAATCGATGTTGTTAGCAGAATTTGAAAAGGATCGCTTATGAGTACTGGCGTATCTGATGAAATAATTTAGGTCGTATGATAAATTAAATTTATTTTTTTAATGCAGTAGTTTTTCAGTAAGGTCACTCGATACCCTAAAAGTTTTTGATTCAAACTTTTACCTTGATAATCGATGTTGTTAGCAGAATTTCAAAAGGATCGTTTATGAGTGCTAGCGTATCTGATGAAATAATTTAGGTCGTATGATAAATTTAATTTATTTTTTTTAATGCAGTAGTTTTTCAGTAAGGACACTCGATATCCTAAAAGTATTTGATTCAAACTTTTACCTTGAGAATCGATGTTGTTAGCAGAATTTCAAAAAGATCGTTTATGCATGCTGGCGTATCTGATGAAATAATTTAGGTCGTATGATAAATTATTTTTTTCCATGCAGTAGTTTTTGAGTAAGGACACTCGATATCGTAAAAGTGTTTGATTCAAACTTTTACCTTGAGCATCGATGTTGTTAGCAGAATTTCAAAAGGATCGTTTATGATTGCTAGCATATCTGATGAAATAATTTAAGTCGTATGATAATTTTTTTTAATACAGTAGTTTTTCAGTAAGGACACTCGATATCCTAAAAGTATTTGATTCAAACTTTTACCTTGAGAATCGATGTTGTTAGCAGAATTTCAAAAGGATCGCTTATGAGTGCTGGCGTATCTGATGAAATAATTTAGGTCGTATGATAAATTTAATTTTTTTTTTAATGCAGTCGTTTTTCAGTAATGACACACGATATCCTAAAATTGTCTGATTAAAACTTTTAACATGAGCAATGATGTTGTTAGCAGGATTTAAAAAGGATCGTTTATTAGTGCTGGCGTATCTGATGAAATAATTTAGGTCGTATGATAAATTTAATTTTTTTTTTAATACAGTAGTTTTTCAGTAAGGACACTCGATATCCTAAAAGTATTTGATGCAAACTTTTACCTTGAGAATCGATGTTGTTAGCAGAATTTCAAAAGGATCGTTTATGAGTGCTGACGTATCTAATGAAATAATTTAGGTCGTATGATAAATTTTTTGTTTTTAATGCAGTAGTTTTTCAGTAAGGACACTCGATATGCTAAAAGTGTTTGATTAAAACTTTTACCTTGAGAATCGATGTTGTTAGCAGAATTTCAAAAGGACTGCTGATGAGTACTGGCGTATCTGATTAAATAATTATGATCACATGATAAATTTAATTTTTTTTTTAATGCAGTCGTTTTTCAGTAAGGAAAATCGATACATTTAGAGTTTCTGATTCAAACTTTTACATTGAGTATTGATGTTGTTAGCAGAATTTCAAAAGGATCGTTTATGAGTGCTGGCGTATCTGATGAAATAATTTAGGTCGTATGATAATTTTTTTTTTTAATACAGTAGTTTTTCAGTAAGGAAACTTGATATCCTAAAAGTGTTTGATGCGAACTTTTACCTTGGGAATCGATGTTTTTAGCAGAATTTCAAAAGGATCGTTTATGAGTGCTGGCGTATCTGATGAAATAATTTAGGTCGTATGATAATTTTTTTTTTAATGCAGTAGTTTTTCAGTAAGGACACTCGATATGCTAAAAGTTTCTGATTCAAACTTTTACCTTGAGCATCGATGTTTTTAGAAGACTTTCAAAAGCATTATTCGTAATTACTGGTGTTTCTGATGAAATAATTAAGACTGTATAATTAATTTAATTTTTGAATATTTTTTTCGCAGTAGATATGTAATGAGAAAACTCAATATCCTAAAAATATTTGATTCAATTTTTACCTTGAGCATCGAAGTTTTTGGTAGAATTTCAAAAGGATCGTTTATAAGTGGTGACCTGTCTTTGATGAACTAATTCATGTCGCATGATAATTTTTTTAATACAGTAGTTATTCAATAAGGACACTCGATATCCTAAAAGTGTTTAATTCCAACTTTTACCTTGAGAATCGATGTTGCTAGCAGAATTTCAAAAGGATCACCTATGAGTGCTGGCGTATCGGATGAAATAATTTAGGTCGTATGATAAATTTTATTTATTTTTTTAATGCAGTAGTTTTTTTAGTAAGGACACGCGATATCCTAAAAGTGTCTGACTCAAGCTTTTACCTTGAGCATCGACGTTGTTAGCAGAATTTCAAAAGGATCGCTTATGAGTGCTGGCGTATCTGATGAAATAATTTAGGTCGTATGATAAATTTAATTTTTGTTTTTAATGCAGTAGTTTTTCAGTAAGGACACTCGATATCTTAAAAGTGTCGGATTCAAATTTTTACCTTGAACTTCGATGTTGTTAGCAGAATTTCAAAAGGATCGTTTATGAGTGCTGGCGTATCTGATGAAATAATTTAGGTCGTATGATAAATTTAATTTTTTTTTTAATGCAGTAGTTTTTTAGTAAGGACACTCGATATCCTAAAAGTGTTTGATTCAAACTTTTACCTTGATAATCGATGTTGTTAGCAGATTTTCAAAAGGATCGCTTATGTGTGCTGACGTATCTGATGAAATAATTTAGGTTGTATGATAAATTTAATTTATTTTTTTAATGCAGTAGTTTTTCAGTAAGGACACTCGATATGCTAAAAGTGTTTGATTCAAACTTTTACCTTGAGAATCGATGTTCACACACACACAGAGAGACGAGACATACACACAGAAATGACAAACACACATAGAGACGGCACACACAAAGAGACGACACACACATACAGATACGAAACACACATAGAGACGACACACGCATAGAGACAACACGCATACAGAGACACGACAAACATACAGAGAAGACACAAAAACAGAGACGACACACCCACAGAGACAACACACACACAGATACGAAACACACATAGAGACGACACACACACATAGAGACAACACACACACAGAGACGACACCCACACAGAGACGACACACACACACACAGACGACACACACACAAAATGACGACTTACACATATAGACGACACACACACAGAGACGAAAAACACACAGAGACGACACACATAGTGGGACAACACACACCCACACACACACAGAGACGACAAACACACACAGAGAGACGACACACATAGATATGAAACATACAAAGAGACGACACACGCACAGAGACGACACACACATAGAGCCGACTCACACACAGAGAGGACAAACACACAGAGACGAAAGACACAAACACACAGAGACGACAGACACAAAGAGACGACTCACACACAGAGAGGACAAACACACAGAAACGACACTCACACACACAGAGACGACACAGACACAAAGTCGACACACACACAGAGGCAAAACACACACAGAGACGACACAAACAAAGAGACGACACACACGCACACAGAGACGACAAACATACAGAGATGACACAAAAACAGAGACGACACACCCACAGAGATGACACACACACAGAGACGACACACGCACACAGTGGAGCGCCACTCTAAGTGAACCTAGATCAACCCAATTTTTTGGATATATCTCTCTCACTGTGACTCTGTTTGTGTGTCGTGTCTGTGCGTGTGTTGTCTCTATGTGTGTCATCTCTGTGGGTGTTTCGTCTCTGTTTTTGTGTCTTCTCTGTATGTTTGTCGTCTCTCTGTGTGTGTCGTCTCTGTGTATGTGTCGTCTCTGTGTGTGTGCCGTCTCTGTGTCTGTGTTGTCTCTATGTGTGTGTGTCGTCTCTGTGTGTGTGCGTGTCGTTTCTGTGTGTTTGTCCTCTCTGTGTGTGAGTCGTCTCTTTTTGTCTGTCGTCTCTGTGTGTTTGTGTCTTTCGTCTCTGTGTGTTTGTCCTCTCTGTGTGTGAGTCGGTTCTATGTGTGTGTCGTCTCTGTGCGTGTGTCGTCTCTTTGTATGTTTCGTATCTATATATCGTCTCTTTGTGTGTGTTTGTCGTTTCTCTCTCTGTGTGTGTGTGTGTTGTCCCTCTATGTTTGTCGTCTCTGTGTGTGTGTCATCTCTGTGTGTGTTTCGTCTCTATTTGTAAGTCGTCACTTTGTGTGTGTCGTCTCTGTGTGTGTGTCGTCTCTGTGTGGGTGTCGTCTCTGTGTGTGTGCTGTATCTATGTGTGTGTGTCGTCTCTATGTGTGTTTCGTATCTGTGTGTGTGTCGTCTCTGTGGGTGTGTGGTCTCTGTTTTTGTGTCTTCTCTGTATGTTTGTCGTGTCTCTGTGTGTGTGTCGCCTCTGTGTATGCGTCGTCTCTGTGTGTGTTTCGTCTTTGTGTGTCTGTCGTCTCTGTGTATGTGTTGTCTCTTTGTGTGTGTCGTCTCTGTGTGTGTGTGTGGTGTCTGTGTGTTTATCCCCTCTGTGTGTGATTCATCTCTCTGTGCATGTCTTATCGGTGTGTTTGTCCTCTATTTGTGTGTGTTGTCTCTATGTGTGTGTCGTCTCTGTGCGTGTGTCGTCTCTTTGTGTGTTTCGTATCTGTGACTGTGTCGTCTCTGTGTGTGTGTTGTCTCTGTTTGTTTGTAGTATCTCTGTGTGTGTGTCGTCTCTCTATGTGTGTCGTCTCTGTGTGTTTGTCGTCTCTGTGCGCGTGTCATCTCTATGTGTAAGTCGTCACTTTGAGTGTGTCGTCTCTGTGTCTGTGTCGTCTCTGTGTGTGTGTGGTCTCTGTGTGCGTGTTGTCTCTATGCGTGTGTCGTCTCTATGTGTGTTTCGTATCTGTATGTGTGTGTCGTCTCTTTGTGTGTGCCGTCTCTATGTGTGTTTGTCATTTCTGTGTGTATGTCTCGTCTCTCTCTGTGTGTGTGAACATTGATGCTCAAGGTAAAAGTTTGAATCAAACACTTTTGGCATATCGAGTGTCCTTACTGAAAAACTACTGTATTAAAAAAAATTAATTAAATTTATCATACGACCTAAATTATTTCATCAGATACGCCAGAATTTATACACAGTACTTTTTAAAATCTGCTAACAAAATTGATTCTCAAGGTAAGAGTTTAATTCATACACTTTTATGATATCGAGTGTCCTTACTTAAAAACTACTGCATTAAAAAAAAAATTAAATTTATCTTACGACCTAAATTATTTCATCAGATACGCCATCAGTCATAAAAGATCCTTTTGAAATTCTGCTAACAATATCGATGCTTAAGGTAAAAGTTTGAATCAGACACTTTTAGGATATCGAGTGTCCTTACTGAAAAACTATTGCATTAAAAAAATAAATTAAATTTATCATAAGACCTAAATTATTTAATCAGATACGCAAGCACTCATAAACGATCCTTTTGAAATTCTGCTAACAACATCGATGCTCAAGGTAAAAGATTGAATCAGACACTTTAAGGATATCGCGTGTCCTTACTAAAAAAACTACTGCATTAAAAAAATAAATTAAATTTATCATACGACCTAAATTATTTCATCAGATACGCCAGCACTCATAAACGATCCTTTTGAAATTCTGCTAGCAACATCGATTCTCAAGGTAAAAGTTGGAATTAAACACTTTTAGGATATCGAGTGTCCTTATTGAATAACTACTGTATTAAAAAAATTATCATGCGAAATGAATTAGTTCATCAAAGACAGGTCAGCACTTATAAACGATCCTTTTGAAATTCTACTAAGAACGTCGATGCTCATGGTAAACATTGAACCAAACATTTTTAGGATATCGAGTGTGCTTATTACATAACTACTGCAAAAAAAATTTTTAAAAATTAAATTAATCATACAATCTAAATTATTTCATCAGATACGCTAGCACTTACGAACGATCCTTTTAAAATTCTGCTAAAAACATCGATGCTCAAGGTAAAAGTTTGAATCAGAAAGTCTTAGTATATCGGGCGTCCTTACTTGAAAACTACTGAATTAAAAAAAATTATCATAGATAAATTATTTCATCAGATACGCCATCACTCATAAACGATCCTTTCGAAATTCTACTAACAACATCGATTCTCAAGCTAAAAGTTTGCATCAAATACTTTTATTATATCGAGTTTCCTTACTGAAAAACTACTGAATTAAAAAAATAAATTAAATTTATCATACGACCTAAATTATTTCATCAGATATGCCAGCACTCATAAACGATCCTTTTGAAATTCTGGTAAAAACATCGATGCTCAAGGTAAAAGTTTGAATCAGACACTCTTAGGATATCGAGTGTCCTTACTGAAAAACTACTGCATTAAAAAAAAATTAATTAAATTTATCATACGACCTAAATTATTTCATCAGATACGCCAGCACTCATAAACGATCCTTTTGAAATTCTGCTAAAAACATCGATGCTCAAGGTAAAAAATTGAATCAAACACTTTTAGCATATCGAGTGTCCTTACTGAAAAACTACTGCATTAAAAAAAAATTTATCATACGACCTAAATCATTTCATCAGATACGTCAGCACTCATAAACGATCCTTTTGAAATTCTGCTAACAACATCTATTCTCAAGGTAAAAGTTTGAATCAAATACTTTTAGGATATCGAGTCTCCTTACTGAAAAACTACTGCATTCAAAAAAAATTAAATTGATCATACGATCTAAATTATTTCATCAGATACGCTAGTACTCTTAAACTATCTTTTTGAAATTCAGCTAACAGCATCAATTATCAAGGTAAAAGTTTGAATCAAATACTTTTAGGATATCGAGTGTCCTTACTGAAAAACTACTGCATTAAAAAAAATAAATTAAATTTATCATACGACCTAAATTATTTCATCAGATACACTAGCACTCAAAAACGATCCTTTTGAAATTCTGCTAACAACATCGATGTTCAAGGTAAAAGTTTGAAACAGACACTTTTAGGATATCGAGTGTCCTTACTAAAGAACTACTGCATTAAAAAAATAAATTTAATTTATCTTACGACCTAAACTATTTCATCAGATACGCCAGCACTCATAAACGATCCTTTTGAAATTCTGCTAACAACATCGATTCTCAATGTAAAAGTTTGAATCAAATACTTTTAGGATATCGAGTGTCCTTACTGAAAAGCTACTGCATTAAAAAAAAAATTTATCATACGACCTAAATCATTTCATCAGATACGTCAGCACTCATAAACGATCCTTTTGAAATTCTGCTAACAACATCGATTCTCAAGGTAAAAGTTTGAATCAAATACTCTTAGGATATCGAGTGTCCTTACTGACAAACTACTGCATTAAAAAAAATTTAAATTTATCATACAATCTAAATTATTTCATCAGATACGTTAGCACTCATAAACGATCCTTTTCAAATTCTGCTAACAACATCGATTCTCAAGGTAAAAGTTTGAATCAAATACTTTTAGGATATCGAGTGTCCTTACTGAAA
Source organism: Artemia sp. Qi Xiang Cuo (assembly GCF_049724085.1). Lineage (NCBI taxonomy): Eukaryota > Metazoa > Arthropoda > Branchiopoda > Anostraca > Artemiidae > Artemia > Artemia sp. Qi Xiang Cuo. The sequence goes on from NC_142798.1 coordinate 33,533,293, forward strand.
AACTACTGCATTAAAAAAAAATAAATTAAATTTATCATACGACCAAAATTATTTTATCAGATACGCCAGCACTCATAAACGATCCTTTTGAAATTCTGCTAACAACACCGATGCTCAAGGTAAAAGTTTGAAACATACACTTTTAGGATATCGAGTGTCCTTACTAAAGAACTACTGCATTAAAAAAATAAATTTAATTTATCTTACGACCTAAATTATTTCATCAGGTACGCCAGCACTCATAAGCGATCCTTTTGAAATTCAGCTAACAACGTCGATTTTCAAGGTAAAAGTTGGAATCAAACAATTTTAGTATATCGAGTGTCCTTATTGAAAAGCTACTGTATTAAAAAAAAAATTATCATACGACTTAAATTATTTCATCAGATACGTCAGCACTCATAAACGATCCTTTTGAAATTCTGCTAACAACATCTATTCTCAAGGTAAAAGTTTGAATCAAACACTTTTAGGATATCGAGTCTCTTTACTGAAAAACTACTGCATTAAAAAAAAATTAAATTTATCATACGACCTAAATTATTTCATCAGATACGCCAGCACTCATAAACGATCCTTTTGAAATTCAGCTAACACCATCGATTCTCAAGGTAAAAGTTTGAATCAAATACTTTTAGGATATCGAGTGTCCTTACTGAAAAACTACTGCATTAAAAAAAAATAAATTAAATTTATCATACGACCTAAATTATTTCATCAGATACACTAGCACTCAAAAACGATCCTTTTGAAATTCTGCTAACAACATCGATGTTCAAGGTAAAAGTTTGAAACAGACACTTTTAGGATATCGAGTGTCCTTACTAAAGAACTACTGCATTAAAAAAATAAATTTAATTTATCTTACGACCTAAACTATTTCATCAGATACGCCAGCACTCATAAGCGATCCATTTGAAATTCTGCTAAGAACATCGATTCTCAAGGTAAAAGTTGGAATCAAACACTCTTAGGATATCGAGTGTCCTTATTGAATAACTACTGTATTAAAAAAAAATTATCATGCGACATGAATTAGTTCATCAAAGACAGGTCAGCACTTTTAAACGATCCTTTTGAAATTCTACTAAGAACTTCGATGCTCAAGGTAAAAATTGAATCAAACATTCTTAGGATATCGAGTGTGCTTATTAAATAACTACTGCATTAGAAAAAAAAAAATAAATTTATCATACAATATAAATTATTTCATCAGATAAGCAAGCACTCATAAATGATCCTTTTGGAATTCTTCTAACAACATCGATTCTCAAGGTAAAAGTTTTAATCAAATACTTTTAGCATACCGAGTGTCCTTACTGAAAAACTATTGCATTAAAAAAATAAATTAAATATATCATACGATCTAAATTATTTCATCAGATACGCCAGCACCCTAATTCCGATTGTAAAAGCGTGTTTAATCACGTTGCTTGGAAAGGTATCCACAAGTACATGCTCTGAAAAGGTGCCAAGGAACGTAATCTCCCCAAATAACACCATCATTAATGCTCTAAGACACCTCGCTCCCATCATCCCATCCCTCCAGAAATATTTTATTCAGAGATTTCTTCCACAAGTACATGCTCTGAAAAGGTGCCAAGGAACGTAATCTCCCCAAATAACACCATTATAAGTACTCTAAGACACCACGCTCCCATCACCCCATCCCTCCAAAAATATTATAGTCAGAGATTTCTTGTTAAAAAATTATCCTTTCATCAGTTTGAATCAATAACGCTCCTATTATTAAAATTTTAATTAATATTGTTAATAGAGTCCAATTTGTAAATTCTTTGTCTCTATTTTAAAATGCCAATAAAAGCATTCCAATATTAAAATTGTATTTAATCACGGTGCTTGGAAAGGTATCCACAAGTACATGCTCTGAAAAGGTGCCAAGGAACTTAATCTCCCCAAATAACACCATTATTTGTACTCTAAGACACCTCGCTGAAAACTGTTAGCAATAATTTTGCTGTGGAACAACTTAAAAGGTAACCGTCCAGGCACGTACGAAGGAATTTGTTTCGGGGGGGGGCAAATCCTTCAAACCCTTTATTAAGTGAGAAAAATCAGAAAATTATGGGAAAATGAAAAAAATCATGAGATTTCAGAGGGGGGCCGGGCCCGGAGGCCCCCCCTGCGTACGTCCCTGTAACCGTCACTACCATTGTTAATAAAATTCTTTAACAATTCAAATATTGTTAGGAGAATAAAGTTGATGGGTTTGATTTCTAGTACAGCAATTCTCTGGTGTGGAAATAATAATATAAAAAGGAAAACTAAATTAGCGACATTCCAAACAGGGTTAATTCAAAATTTATTAAAGCCAAACCAAAGTAATACTAACGTAAAAGAGCTAGACAAGAATACAAAAACGTTGAGTATTTCAGAAATATGTATTTCAGCATGTTATGAAACGGACTGGACTTCGGCGTATTGATGAAAATCTTTTCTTTTAAAGGGTGTTCACTTCTATTACTGTCCAGGCATTCGACTAGAAGTCTGACTACACTTTTGATAATGATTAATCCGTTAAACTAAGGTAAAATCTTTTCAAGTTGGATTGATAATTCAAAAGTTCGAAGAACAAGAATAAACTTAAAAGTTTTTTTCAGTTAAGAATTAACTTAGGGTGAAATTTGTCTTCATAGTTTTCTATTGTATTTTTTAAGTGTTTTGAAATTTGAATTCCTGCTTTAAATCTTTGTTTTCACATTTCAAAATCCAATTTCTAATTTCCACTCAACAAACGCGTTTCCGCTCACAGACTTGCTAGTTATCAATCCTGTTCTACAAACTAACGAAATGTTTGATTTTATAACAGTTGGGGGTACTTGTATGATATACCCCCTGCAGCTTAAGTTGTTCAAGCATTGACACACTGTAAATCGGTTTCTTTCGCTATTTTCTTTCCGCTTACCGTGAGAAAAGACAAAGAGAATTGACAGAATAAATGGGAAATATATAATTTGGGCTATATATTGGCACATTAGGGGGTTGGGGGTAAAGTATTTGGACAGCGTGAAGTCAGAAACCTAATCTTACTTCATAATGTCGGAAAAATTGTAGCTACCACGTTTTGCATGCAGACCCCCTGTACTTTACCCCCCCCCCCCCTAATGTGCAAATATATAGCCCAAATTTGTTTCCAAAGTATTATATTTTTAATATACTTAGGTATATTTTGTTACGATTAACATAACTTCACTTCTTGAGATGCAGGGGGTATATCATACAAGTACCTAATTGGGATTGTAGAAACTCTAAGAATTATAATTTTTCGAGTTCCTGTTCTTCTACTAGATCTCTATGTCACATGCTTCAAGCGAATTACGATCCCATTATTTTATCTGTCGATTTGTTATAAGATAAGTAGGAAACAATTGACGAAAGGTACCATTAAGTCCATGAATTACTAGCGCATGATGAAGACGTCCTGTCTCTAAACATAGATTCCGACTAAGAAGCTCATTCAAAATGTACGCCTCTTTCAGCTTTTACAAGTGAGAATTTTTATATTTACAGCCACAAAGCCGTCGCTCGTGTGGGCGTTAGATCGCCGTGTATTTCAGCATGTTATGAAAAGGACTGGACTTCAGCGTATTGACGAAAATCTTTTCTTTTTAAAGAGCGTTCCATTGTTGTCCAGGCTTTCAACTGGAAGTCTCACCAAATTAGCGAGTGTGCTAGAGCAGGTACAATTATTTATTCTTGATCTGAAAAAATACCTTAAACGAGTGTTGATAGTTATCTATTATAATAATTACTTACTTTTAATACTTGAAATTTGTCGGTACTCTTGCATTACATGGGCCTTTACAAGGAAACCAGTCACGAAAAACCCGTTTTTGACGGGTTAACCGCTATAGAGTAATAGAATGATAGCGGGGTTTTCATTGCGCATACGATTTTTAAACTGTTGTTTTTTGAGGTGTAGGGGGGAGGTACCTAGGTTAGGATAGATTACGTATTTAATATATGCTATGCTTTCTCCCCCCCCCCTCCTAATGTGCAAATATATAGCCCAAATTTGCCCAAAAATTGAACCACAGAGGAAAATTGCTAAAGTCATAATTTCCTTATGAGGTCAAGGTTTATGAGGTATAAGGTTTATGAGGTCAAGTGTAAGCGTAAAAATTTCCAGATCGTTAAATTTATTTCTTTCGTTTTGTGTGTGTATGTGTCAGCACCTCATCCAGACATTATGGGTTTGTTTGCTTAGTCAAAGTATACATAAAAAGCAGCATGACGACATTATAAAAAAAAAACAAAGTTTTACTAAAAGCATAAAATTGGGGAATGATTTCGAAACCTTTTGCCCAAGAATTGCAAACTTTTTGTATTTGTGGGGAACAATTGGGGGATGGGGTGATGTCTTGACTAAGTTCTGACCGGGTGTAGTGTTACCCTCCAACTTCAATAGAAAATTAGTTAGTACTTCCAAGTTTGCGATTAAGGTTTTGGTCATTTTGAATTATTATTTCCAGTTACAAACTGAATATAAGACTAAAAAAAAAAATAGCTCGACGACCGTTAAATCACAAGCACAATAACAAATTGATTACATATTCTGCATACCTATACTGTTGGAAAGTTTGGACCTGAAGACTGTTTGTGGACCTCATAATTGGACCACCTCTAGATTACGATACATAAAAAAAAAAATTTTTTAACTAAAAGTAAGGAGCAACATTAAAAATTTAAACTGAACAGAAATTATTACGCATATGAGGGGGCTCGCCCTCTCGTCAATACCTAGCTCTTTACGGTAAAGTTCAAGTTTCGTTCCAATTCTTTCAGAATGACCCCTGGATCACAAAGTTTGTTTAATTTTAATAAATAGCTCTTTTGAAAGTACTAAAAAAACTTTAGCCCCTCTTTAGGAAAATTCCATTCCCCATGAAAAATTCCTCCATGGAAAGATCCTCCCACGTAACCCTCTGTACCGACCCTCCCACCAGAAAAAATCCCCCTGAAAACGTCTGTATACTTTCCAATAGCCAATACTATATGTAAACAATGGGCAAAATTCATAGCTTGCAGCCCTTCGCCCGGGGACTGTGGAGGATTAAGTCATCCTCAAAGGCGTAGTTATTAGATTATTCGACTGTGTTGAACAAAATGGCTATCTCAAAATTTCGATCAGGTGACTTTGGGAAAAAAATGACTGTGGAGTGGGGGGGCATAGTTGCCCTCCAATTTTTCTGGTCACTAAAAAAGGGCACTAGAGCTTTTAGACCACTAGACCACTGGGTCGATACGATCATCCCTGGACAACCAAAACAAACAAATATACGCGGATCCGTGATCTTTCTTCTGGCAAAAAATACAAAATTCCACTTTTTTTGCAGATAGGAGCTTGAAACCTCTACAGTAGGGTTCTCCGATACGCTGAATCTGGTGGTGTGATTTTCAGTAAGATGCTGTGACTGTTAGGGGTTGTTTCTCCTTTTTTCGAAAATAAGGCAAATTTTCTCAGGCTCGTAACTTCTGATGGGTGACACTAAACTTGATGAAACATATATATTTGAGACCAGCATATAAAGCCGATTCTTTTAATGTGTCTATTGGAATAAATTCCGTTTCTTAGAGTTTTGGTTATTACTGAGCCACGTCCCTCCTTACTTACAGTTCATTACCACCAACTGTTTAAAAATCGTCTCTCGCGAATAAAACTCGTTTTTGAGTACGACCGGACAAATGAACAGGTTTTAATGATATGAGTTGGCTTTTTTGACCAAAGCAACTAAGAAACAACTAAACCAATGGCTTAGAAATGCAACATGTGTTATAGGTTCTATCTTATTATAAATACTTGACGACTCCTTGTTCGTCTATAAATGATTAAAATCAATATGTTTATTGTAGAAGGAGCATAGTATAAGTAATATCATGCTTATTTTAGCACTGAATCCTTCTTCTACGGATATATTCTCCTTTCTTGAAAACCTGCATCAGGACTGTAGCCAAAATTTTGTTTCATCCACAGATTCTAACCCTATTATTTGCGGTTGGCGGTGGGCTACAATACTCCTCAGTTAAGTTAAAGATCTTTATAATGTCTGTGTGATGTTCAATGTGAAATATTAAAACATAGCCTTCAGGGTTTTGGAATGAGGGCAGTAGTGGTTCTGGCCTCTTTTGCGCCCGCGTCAAAATCTTGATTAGGGCTCTCCCCTCTGTCTGTAACAACAGTTTCAATTCAAATTTTAACAAAATGTTAATTCATTAGCAAAATGAATTTCAATTTATTTATTGATCAATAATTTATTTTTAAATTATTTAATGCCTAGTTTAAGGTATCACGTCAAAAAGTTGTTTTTTTTATTTTGATTTATTTTTATTTTATTAATTAATCAATAATTTATTGAGTATTTGCGTTTTTTAACTATTTGTACTGAATAATTTATTGAGTATTTACATTTATGTTCTCTACTTTATTAATAAAATTTAAAAAATCAAAAAATGATTTTAACCATTAGATTATTTATTTAAAATTTGGCACCCCTAACATTTCTGTTTCCAGGGCAAGTGCTCCCTCTGTCCCTTCCCTAAAACAGCCTCTAGATGAGGGTGGTCCTGATACTTCCCCCTGTGAGTAACCGAAACGTTAATATGTTGTTAGGATGAAAGAAAAATACATGATTCATTTTTGAGAAAATGCATGAAATACATGAAAAATGCATTTTTGTGCTCAGGACAAAGCTGTAAGACACTCTGTAAGGCACTTTGAAAAATAGTTGCTGAACTGAGGGAACACATCCGTGTCAATCAGGGAAAAAGAAGATGACCAGTGCCATCTTGATTTGAAACAACTTAATAGAATGAAAACATTTAAGAATCATGATCGACAACAAGCTTAGCAGGTGCTTGTATGTCGAATCACTGTTCTGACTGATTTATTTTGGCGTAAAACGCTATGGGGAGATGCGATGAAGGGTTGGAGAAAATATAAGGTGTTTTCCTTAACTTTGGAATGTATGGGAGACAGTAAGGACCTTATTCATAGGGTATTCATGGCAACACTGAGGTGGGGAATATGGCGCAGAAGCACAAACGCTAAGGAAAGAACAGGATGCGATACTAGATGTTCAGAAAGCAATTTCTCTAGGATAGGAACAAGGCTTGTTGATTTGTTGCGAAACAAAATTTTTTATGAAAGAAGTGGTCTTAGCCCATTGCATATATGTAGATATGTGTCATAAAAAGCAACTTAAAGAGCTTAAGCATGTTGTGTTTACAATCAAAGGTCACTTACCTAGAAAAATTCTGGAAGTAGCAATAAAAATGTTGTACACTCAGATTAGGCTGGGACGAGACTAAAAAAATTGCTTAAAATCTCTGAGGATTTCTTGGGAGATGGCACTAATGCAAAATTTTTAAGCAGGATTTGATGGAGGAGGAATTTTCCCAGTGTGTTGGCATTAAGCAGCTGAATGCTGCGATGAGTTTGTGGGTGCAGGAGTAGTACTTAACTATAATAATTTCCATTGATTCTGGCCAAGGCCGTATCCGGGAGGGGGGCTAGGGAATTTGCCCCCCCCCCCCTTCCCCTTCAAATGTTTGTCCGACTCGTAAAAACGTAACAAAAAGTGAATATAAACCAATTCTTGATGGTATTTTTTTAAGTGTTTTAGTACCCCCTCCCTCCCCGCCGAATTTTATTGTAGACCTCCCTCCCCCGAAAAAAATCCTGGATATGTCCCTAATTCTGGCACTGAGCACAGTCTTCCATACAAGACACGATTTTACCATGAATTTTGATCTAAATAGAAGCTTATCTTCTTATGGTGAAAATCTTAAAAAGAATGATTTATTTTGCTTCCGTAACCTTACCAATTACAATGGTAAAGTTAGTGACTGTTTTGATTAAATATTCTAGGCAGGTTCCGAGCAAAATGTTTGAAAGTGAGACCACCTTGTCTCTCTGTGCTTCCCTTTGTTTATATATTCATTTCAAGGGAACTTACTCCTAGTCTAAAGAATACAAATGAAAAGTCGTAGCCGAACTATAAGAATTTACCTTGAAACCTGACATCCTTAGAAAAGCGATTTTCAGTTGGCTCCTATCTTTATCAAACCGTTCGTGGTAACGAACTGTAAGTAAGGGGCGACGCGGCTCAATAGTAACCGAAACTCTAGAAAAACGAAATTTTTATGCCAATAGACGCATATCAAAAGAATCGGCTTATCATGCTGATTGAAAATATATAATTTTCGTTAAGTTTAGTGTTACCGATTAATGGTTACGAGCCTGAAAATATTTGCCTCATTTTTGAAAAAGGGAGCAAACGTCCCTTTAATGTCATAGAATCTTAATGAAAATTACACCATCAGATTGAGCATATCAAAGAACCCTACGGTAGAGGTTTCAAGCTCTAATCTTCAAAAATGTGGAATTTTGTATTTTTTGCCAGAAGAACGATCACGAATGCGTGTTTATTTGTTTTTTGTTTTCCCAGGGGTGATCTTATTGACCCAGAGGTCCTAGAATATTGTGAGACGACTAATTCGAATGGACCCTCACTACCCTGGGGAAAAGTCTTTGTTATAAAATTGGCCCACTGTTTACGCATAGTGATTGTTATTGGGAAGTATACATACATTTTCCGGGGGAGGGGGGGGGGAGACTAATTTTTTTCTGGGAGAATTTTCCATTGGGGGAATTTTCTATGGGGAGTGAAGTTTCCAGGAGGTGAACTCTTCAGGGTCCACCGTTCTTACTGGGGGAATCTGCCAGAATTCCTATGCAAAATTCTTTTTATATATCTTGCTTTCTCTTTGCCGACTAAACTTTGCGCGTGGAGATGTTAAGGGTAATTGTCCAGGGTGAATTTTAACCGGGACTTCTTTGTCTAGAGGATATTTCTGTGGGGAGGAGGTTTTTTTCGTGGATCTGGAGCCAGATTTCCTGGCATAATTTAAAGAAACGATCAGAAACTAAACAAAAAAACAAGTTTTTCAACTGAAAGTAAGGAGCAACATTAAAACTTCAGACGAACAGAAATTATTCTATATATGAGGGGTGTTGCCCCCTCCTCATTACCTCACTCTTTACGCTAAAGGTTAAATTTTGTCCTTAAAGAAATTGCCGTTTATAATAGTCGAAAGTGATTGGAGGGCAACTAACCCCCCTCACACCCACCATTTCCCGAAACATATCCAATCAAATTTTGAGATAGCCATTTTGCTCAAAGTAGTTGAAAGGTCCGGAAAGTGTGTCTTTGAAGATAACAACCCTCCTAAAGCCCTCAGGGCAAGGGTTGTAAGTTACGCCTTGGGGGCATATAAGGTTTATGTAAAAGGGGTCATCGTATAAACTTCGGAGGGGGGCTCATTGGATTTGTAATCAGAAGTTCTACTACGCTTTTTAAGATTCAGAGTGATCGGAGGGTAGATACCTCCTCCCCCCCACGAACCTCGTATTTTCCTGAAATGCAACTTATAGACATTTTGAGATGGTCATTCGATGTCGTAGAAACTTCGAAAAAGGCTCATTCAATTGGAAATTGAAGGGACTAGTGCTACTTTTATGGCACTAATGCTACTGCTTCTACTCATACTACTGCTACTGTTACTATTTTCTACCACTTTTATTACTACTGCTGCCACTAAAGGTTAGGCTACTACAATTAATTGTACATCAACTACTACTACTACTGCTATTAAAACTAAGGATATTAAGGCGAAAAATTTGAGATATATAGAACTGTATGGAACTAAACCAAAACACACAATGCCCACACAGGTTGTCAAGTGGACGCGTCAGAAATGCTTCAGGAATGGTTGATGGTATGTATTGAGCTGTAACTTTCAGCGCCTGACAAAGGGAATGTTGAAGAAACCAAAAGTGTTATGGGCATACTGCTACTAATGCTGCTACAGCTATTGCTACTTTGGTTTGCTTGTGTGTTGGCGAAACTTTTTCAACAATTTTTAATCCTGACACAAACGGTATTTTTTAATTTAATTTTATAGCTTCTGAAGTTGACCTGAAAAATAAAACTTAATATTGTTCCCAAAAGTTTTTTTTTTCTATGCTCTTTGACAACCTGGATACACTTACACTCATGGGCGTACGGACGGGGGGCAGAGGGGTGGGGGATTTTGCCCCCCCCCCCGAGAACTTCAAAGTTACACTAGATATGGCTGAAAAAGCAGATGGTTGAAAAAGAAGAAGGTTGAAAAAGTAGTCGAAAAAAGGCAGATGGTCAAAAAGTTGGAAATAAACAGCTGGAGTGACAGAATAAAAATCAAACAAGAAGCAATTATCCATAATGTTTTCGAAAGATTTAGCTCTAATCCAAGAAGATTAATGCTGAAGCTTATTGATGATTTTTGGTGAATACGTATTAATAAAGATTTCATTGGTATTATAGAACTTGCTGGTAATGTAAGGTTTTGTGAAGTGACAATATAACTTCAGCTTCCCCCCGCTCTTCATCACAGAATCGGTTGCCCTTTCCTAGACAAGAAGCTACGTACGCCCATGCTTACACTCTTTTTATTTATTTAAATTGTAACAGCAGAAATAGTAATAGTAGTATCCCCAAAAGTTTCAACTCAATACCCCCAGTCGTTCTCGATATATTGCTGAGATGTCTTAATGGCAACCATAACTACAATGCCTTTTGATTTATTTAAAATCAACATTTAGTTTTAAATCATAATGGACCAATTGCATAATTGTGGGGGGGGGGATGACATGCCTAATATCCCTAAAGACATAGTTGCTGGACCATTCTACTATGCTGAACAAAATGACTGTCTAAAAATTTTGATTTGATGCGTTTGTAAAATAAATATGCTTGAGAGAAAGGCTGCTTTCTCTCCAATCTCTTGTTACTCTTAAAAAGGCACCATAACTTTTAATTTTGAATTGAATTAACTCCTTTAAAAGTTTCAATAACATTTTCGGCTTTTATAGAGTGGTGCTGCCTATGATATTGCTTATATGTCCTTTTGAAAACCTGCATGCATACAGTTTTTTCCTTTTATTGAAACTCCTAAACGTTCCCTAAAAGTTTCATCCTAATACTTTTATCGTCATTAGTTACACCAACAGTAGTGATAGCATTAAAAGTATACCTGGCTAGTTCAAAATACCCCACAACTTATCCTTAAAGGTCTAAATTAATATAAGTTGTTCTTCACATATTGCCTTGTCACCTTTTTGATAGTCCACATGCTCATAGTTTTTTTTTTTTTTTTTTTATTTAGTTCAATATCCGCCTTATATTCTTTAAGAGCTTCACCTTTTAACACAGTTTGCGCTTTACTGAAAACAAAACATGTTTGAAATGTTTTTACTTCTCTCACTTTTGTAAGTAAATCATTGAAAAAAACTTCATGTAATAAATATCAGTATATGTCAATAAAAGCGACACTCCATGGTAACTTTTTAGAGGTTTTTCTGTCTTTTTTTTTTTTTTTTTTTTTCTCAGTAAGGCCAAATTGTGTTCTAGTCTTAAAAAGGCATGGGGGTTATCAGTCCTACTTTTTTTTAATTTTTGCTCGTTTTGAGTTTGACTCGGCTGTTTATTGTAATTTTTGTTCGTTTTGAGTTTCATTTATTTATTGATAGTGATTTGTGGTAGTTTCACGCTTGGAAGATTATTTAACTTTATTTTTGCTCATTCTTGGCTTAATGGAGCTCTTTACTTTTTTTTAAAAAAAAACTTGTTTTGTGGTAACGCGTGTAAAAACGGTTTGTGTAAAAAACGTGGTAACGAACTGTAAATAAGGAGCGACCCGGCTCAATGGTAACCGAAACTCTAGAAAACGGTATTTTGACACCAATAGATGCATCAAAAGAATCAAATTTTAATGCTGATTTCAAATATATAAGTTTCATCAAGTTTAGTCCTACCCATCAAAAGCTACGCGCCTGAGAAAATTAGGCTGATTTTCGAAAAAGGGGGAAAAGAACCCCTAAGAGCTATAGAACCTTAATGAAAATCACACTACCATGTTCAGAGAATCAGAGAATCCTACTGCATATATTTCAAGTACCTATCTAAAAAAATGTAGAATTTCGTATTTTTTGCCAAAAGAAAGATCATAGATGTATGTGTATTTGTTTGTTTGTTTTTTTTTTCCCATAAGGGAGGTCATATTAACCCAGTGGTTCTAGAATAACGTGGGGGGACTCATTCGAATGAAAATTAAAAGCTCTAGTGCCCTTTTTAAGTGACCAAAAAAATGGAGGGCAACAAGGCCCCCTCCCACGCTCATTTTTTCCCCAAAGTCACCTGATCAAAATTTTGAGATAGCCTTTTTGTTCAGCATGTTCGAAAATATGATAAGTATGTCTTTTAGGATGACTTACTCCCCCAAAGTTCCCGGGGGGAGGGCTGAAAGTTATGAACTTTACCCAATGTTAACATATAGTATGGTTATTGGGAAGTATACAGACGTTTTCAGGGGGGATTTTTTCTGGTATTGGGGGGGTGGGTGGGTCAGGGGTTATGTGGGAGGATATTTTCGTGAAGGAAGTTTTCATGGGGGAAGGGACATTGCTATGAAGGAGACACCGGATTTCCCAGCATTATTTAAAAAAATATCAGAAATTAAATATAAAAAAACAAGTTTTTCAAATGCAACAGCAGCAACATCAAAACTTAAAACGAACAGAGAATATTACATATATGATTGGGTTCACCCCCTAGTCAATACCTCGCTCTTTAAGCCAAAGATTTTTTAGTACTTTCATAAGAGCTATTTATTCTAAATAGCGGCCTTTGTGATTAAGCGGTCATTTTTAAAGAATTGGAACAGAATTTGAACTTTAGCTTAAAGAGCGAGGTATTGAATAGGGGGCGAACCCCCTAATATACGTATAAAAAAATATATGAATATAGAAGTTCGTTACGTAAGTTAATTCGTAAGTTATGTATATTTATTGTTAAACAACTTTCAAGAAAGCCATTTAACCAAAAAAGTAAAATTAATATGCAAATTTTGTTTTAATTATTCGTGTACGGTGAGCCAAGATCAAAACCTGCATTAATTCAAAAACGTTCAAAAATTAAATAAAAAAACAAGTTTTTTTAAACTGAAAGTAGGGAACAACGTTAAAACTTAAAACGAACAGAAATTATTCCGTATATGAAAGGGGCTGTCCCCTCCTCATCGCCTCGCTCTTTACGCTAAAGTTTGAGTTTCTCACAACTCTATTTTTTTAAACAATAAAAAACTTTAGCGTAAAGAGCGAGGCGTTGAGGAGGGGACAGCCCCTTTCATATACGGAATATTTTCTGTTCGTTTTAAGTTTTAATGTCGCTCCTTACTTTCAGTTAAAAAAAACTGGTTTTTTTATTTAATATTAAAAAGGCTCACACTGTCTTTCCTAAAGCAGAAGGACTTATCATACATTTTTTTTCGAAAGTAGTTAGACAGAAGGAAACATCTTTTTATTTTATATTTCCGAAATCGTCACAATTCTCTGAGGGGTATTGGTTCATAAGAGTTCGGGGAGAACGACAGGGACTGGGACGATAAATATTTTAGCATCTTTAGCTCAAAACTATCTAACAAATTTGATATAGTGCATGAAAAAATGAAGCTGCATTATGTAGCTACGCACCATAATTCCGAAATTTTTTCACGTAGAATCCTTAAACAAAAAGACTTATTGCCCCCAAGCAAAAACTCTTACTTTTGCTCTCCCAGAAATCAGACATGCTTTTTTTTTTTTTTTTTTTTTTTTTTTTTTTTTTTTTTGCATGACGGTATCTGATTCATGTACTCTACCACCAATGAAGCAAGTCATGGTCAATTGCTGGAGCAAAATATAAGAAAAAAAAAATTAAGTTATCTAAAATCTCGGTACCTTATCCTTGTAGGCATCTTCTAATTAAGCATTGAATTGTGTAAACCAAACCAGAAAGATTAATCACTGCTTGCTTGCAAAGTATCTTATCTGATACACCTTTCTATTATATTCAATGTCAGAAAGTTAAAAATTTATCTTGTACGTTTCACGATTTTCCTCGGATAGGACTGAATGGAGTTGATATGCAGTTTCATATAATTAATGATAATACCTTTGATAATAATTTTCTCCATAAGCAACACAATATTGACTTTAATGTGTTATAATGTTTGGAGATAATTGTTAGTTTTACACTACTGCCCTTAGACATGGCGCACATTCAATTAGATACATTTTGCTGCATTCTGCATGCTGATGCAACACTTTTTGCTCTTAGTTGATCATATGCTGGATATCACATGCGATATAGTTCACTTCCCCTCCCAATTTTTAACCTCCGAAACATATTCCTGTGTACTTGCTAAGGCCGTATCCAAGGGGATAGGGGGTTTGACCTCCCCTCCCGAAATGTTTGTCCGACTCATAAAACGTAACAGAAATGAATATAAACAAATGTTTGATGCGTTTTCTGAAGTTTTTTGTAACCCTCTCGCCCCCCTCCCCCCGGAGAAAATCCTGAATAAGACCCTGGTACGTGCGCAGGAATAGCACATAGCAAAATGATCTTCTTTGGATCCAGAAAAAGAAACTTCTAAAAATAGATGATCAATAGTGAGCTTATGCTTTTACATATTATATAAAATAGTTGTCTACAGTAAATATACTTCTACAATTTACCTCTTCCAGTCAAGGGCACATCCAGGTTTTTGTTCATGGGACGGACAAAAAAAAATTCCTTTATGCGTATTTTTTGTGTTTTTACGAGTCAGACAAGAATTTCAAGGGGAGAAGTCAAACCCCGTAACCTCTCCCCCTCGATACGGCCTTGCTTTCAGGTTTTGTCCCAAAAATTTCACTATCAGATAACTTTTACAGTAAAAGTATCAGCATTTTCTTTTATCAAGTTTTCGACGAAGATTTTTCACATTTCGCTCCATTTATAATCTGTTCGAATCTCTGAATTTTGCCCCTGAACTATACCATATCAAGAACACTAAAGCCATTTACTGCTCGCACCTTCTAATTATAAAAAAAAATTATATACAACTATTATTAATCCTATTACCTAAGTTTTCAAACAACGAGTAAAACAATCCAACGCGTATTGCTTTTTTGTAACAGTCACGAAAATGACGAGTTTTGTTGAATTTTTCAACTCAAATTTTGTTGAATATTGATCAAATGATACACCTGTTCCTATTTTTTTTTCTTTGTCTTTTCAGCTGTCATTAATCATATTCAACCATGATTGAACGATCGCATTATTAGTTACTTGATAATAAGTCACGACTTTCGAATTTTTATGGAAGCATCATATTAAATTAGTAATAGAAAATTAGTAATATTAACTTATTTTTAATCACGTGCATTTTTTTAGGAGTCGTTCTCAGCTGGTACATATATCATCCGTCAGGGTACAAGAGGCGATTATTTTTACATAATTTCGAGTGGAAAGGTTAAAGTCACGCAGCAAGTTCCCGGTGAGTCATTAACTAATTCTAATATAAGTTGCTTAAATAAAATTGTAATTGAACTTACCTGATCATGCAACTCAACTAGTATGTTTAACTTAACTGAATTTTTGATGGTTGAATATTTCTATTCTTTTCCAATGTCGATAAACTTTGATGTTATGTTGTTCCGAAACAAAGAAAAAAATTTTGTTTATGCTATTTCATCTTCTTTTTCGAAGTATATGTAACACTTAGGTACTATTATCAATACCATAGCGTGGACATAGTAAAGAGTGACATGTCTCCCAAGTACTATTTATTCATTTTGTTTAAATTTTTTCACCTGCCACTTTGTATGCAGAAGGTATGGTCATAAAATTGGGGAGGGAATTATTCAATAAGAAATTGTAAGTTCTAGTGCCACTTTTCAAGGTTAAAAGCAATGGAAAAGGATCTACCACTTTCCACAGGAATGTAAGACGATTTTTTTTCAGAGGGTCCGATAATAAAAAAAAAGGGGAGGTCAGTAATATAAAAACAAACTAATTTCATAGTTCGAATGAGGAGCGTCAAGAAATTGAAGAAAAATTAGGACTCCAGGGGGACATAGCTGACGCAGCCTCTTGTAAAGAGTATGGGCACCTTATAAGAGTGAGAACTGGCGCTAGTGTCGACAAAAATATCCCAACGCCATCTAGCGATTGGCTTTGAATGCTAGATGTCGTCGAGAGTACAAAAAATGCCAAGTTCGCATTGTTTTTTTCAGTGTACTAATAAGAATAACTAATTTAATCTGTGTAGTTGGTAAAATTAGTGTAGTAATAAGTGTCTGATATCAGTTATTGGCAGAAAAGAAATTATAAAGCTTGAAAAATGCCAGGTGTGGCCAAACGCTTGATGGCTTGATAGTTTTTCTTTTGTCTAGAACCAGTTTTCACTCGTATAAGTTACCCATACTCTTTGGCCTCCTGGTCAAGGGCCTTAAATTATGCAAATTTGCAATTTTTCTTAAATCGGTTTTTGATAGAAAAAGTGGTATGTTGGACTTTGAAACCTGAGTTATAAAAATAATTTCAACAGGCATAATTAGAGGCAGATATTGGAGGCTAACCTTCCAACTCTATTCCTCATCTTCACTCTCAAATTTTCAATAGAGGGATTCAATGCATATTTTATATTGCTTAAACCAGAGTCATCCAAGGATTTTCAATCTAAATGGTTAGAGGGCAAAAAGGTAGCTCGTGGAAACTTGGTGCAAAAACAAATTAGCAACACATTGCAAAAATGACATAAATCTTAGCTCGGTGACAAAAAAAAAAAAAAAAACAGGTGAGAAAAAGTCTTTACTCGGTGCCGATATGAGATAAGTCTCTGTAACCGATTCACTCGCTGAGAAATAAGGAGCGTAAATCCGGAATCGGCGCAAAAATGACCTAGGTCAAAACTGAGAAAGTTTAGTGACGCAAAAACAAAATAAGTTAATATGTCAAACGTCTGTGATCAAAATGAGCTAAGTCCATACTTCATTTTGCTTCGCTCAGTGTTCAAAATGAAGATTGTTCTGGTTCTTTAAAATATCACGCTTAATCTACACTCAATGTAAAACTGAGCTAAAGGCACAACAATGAAAGCTTTTTTCTAACCCCTTCCCTAATATAGCCAAAACATATAGCCAAACACATAGTAAATATAGCCAAAAAACAGCCACAGCTTTGCACTGCTGTGTTGACCTCAGGCGGTTTTGTGCTGAGAAGAGTTTCTTTTTTCTCTGTATTACTACTTGATTTTGTATAATAGCAAATTGTATTTTCACAGTTAAAAATTCATATTATTAATTGCTTATGATACAGCTGTTGAGATCAATGAGCTGCCTTATAAATCATTCTGTCCTCTAGGTTCCTTAATGAATTTTCAGTTACGAAAATAGAATTTTGTAACTGAAAAAAAAAAACATGCAGAGCGGTGAAAGATGAACAGTAGAGTTGATAAATTAGACTTTTGTTTCCTGCACCCTACTTCTGAATTTTTCTACTCTTAATAAAATTACCTTGCTTTTTGGGTGGATTATGTGTTTTCTTGAAAGTGCTAGTTTTTCAAAATTGTGAAAATACACGGGAATTTGATTATTTGGAGCTAGTTCTATATACATCTTGCAAATCAATGAAACAATTATTTTATTCTGTCTTAAGTTTTAAACTTCGCTATTCATTTCCATTAGAAAACTTTGTTATTTGCAACTTAGCTTTTGCTCCTCTTTAGGTCATTTTCTATTGTAAAAAATAACCCGAAAAAAATCTTTGTCAAATTTGGATGATAATATGAACAAAGACCGCCATCAGTTTTTGTTAAAATAGTATATTAAATATTTAGTTAAGCTCTACTTCCCAGAAATTTCCCGACGAAATATGAACAATTTTGTTATATAGTTAGGAATCTCAAGGGGGGAATATTATCACTGTTATGTCTGAAAAGACACAGGTCGAAAATTAAATTGTTTATGACATAAATTATTCTGCACTATAAGGTTCAATCACTTAGCTTATAGCATCAGAAAAACTTGTGCAGAAATCACCACCCAAAAAACAGGCATAGTCTATAAAAAAAAGCGAAAAAGAAAAACAGTCTTTCGATCCCCACACATACAGCTTTACAGCTCTTTAAATCCGCAAATTAGGAAAATGTTTTTAAAGGATATGACAAGACGCCCATGAAGCTCCTTACTCACCCCTCTTAAAACTAGCATCAGAGTAGCTAATCTATGCAAAATAAAAATGCGGAAAAAAATTGTTTTTAGTCAATGAGACTAAGATAGTAAAAAACCGAGCTTCTTATGTTTGTTTTGCAAGCTAATGTTGAAGTGAATCAATAAATTAGGCTAGATATTAGTTTATTAGTTGAAGATATTAGATATTAGTTGAAGTGAATCATTAAATTAGGCTAGATATAGGTTTTACATTAGTTTTGCAAGATAATGTTGAAGTAAATCAATAAAGTAGGCTAGATATTAGTTTATTAGTTGAAGATATTAGATATTAGTTGAAGTGAATCATTAAATTAGGCTAGATATTTATACATAGTAGGTTTAATGTGTCACTGAGTTGTATATTTCTGTATATAACTTATATAGGCCTAGTCAGTGAGTTACACATATTTTAAGTATTATGCTAAATATGTCACTGAGTTATATATTTCTGTATATAACGTATATAGGCCTAGTCAGTGAGTTATGTATATTTATAAGTAGTAGGTTAAATATGTCACTGAGTTATTGCCTTTGCAAAATAAAAGTGATCCGTTTGTCTGGCCTCCCCCAGGCCATTCAGCATGTCTCCAGGTGGCGATAGGGGAACGCTTTATAGATATGTAGGGTACCTCCATAGGAGGCATGGACCAAGGGGGGACCTTGTCCCGGGGGGTCCATAATAGAATCTGGGGCACCCTTGCACGGGGTCATAAATACAGGCGGAGTAGGAAGAAGGCCACTCAAATGTACACTCAAAAGGGCCCCCTTGTTTATCCACAAGTTCCATGAGTTGCAAACCTTCTCCCAGCAATGGGTTAAATTGAATGGTGATGCAGAACACCATTGTGGGAGGATCCTCTATAGGAGGACAACTGCGGTAGGGCGGAAGATCCAGATCTATGGACAATAACCTCTGTAAAAGGGTGCCTTAATCCTTTTGGGGCACCTGCAAGACTGGATACCTTGTGGTCAACTCTATTCCTACTTGAGGAGTGGCGTCCCTCGAGGAAATTAGAGCCTAGTAAACGATACAGTTCGCACGGGATTCTGACTAATGGATAATTCTTCTGGGCATGGTATTTTTTGATGGGCGTCTTCGGGCTGAAAAACCTCTTCCTAGCTAATTTATCTGTTACGGGTTACCTCCTCGTAGTAGCATAATATTTGTAGGCATGACTATATAATGAGTCGGAGGTAATAGGCTTGAGATTGTCTGTGTAGGATTTCGACTCTTGTTGATAGAAGAGCATCGCCAAGCGCTGAAAACCATGTTGTGACCAAAATGGGCCCAGGATTGCACAAAGCCTCCATTCATGGAGGTCCCAGGGACTTCTTGCTGTCCGGTTCTAAGCCGGCTTAAGCACTTCGGTGTAGACTTGAGAAGATATGTGATCTCCGTCCTGCACTGGTATCCGGGATCACTGCTTTTCCTGAGGCGAAACAAATTTCAATGATTTAAAGAACATGAAAATTGGAACTTGGAATGTTACGACATTAAAAAATGACTATCGTATCGACATTTTGACTGACGAATTCAGACGATTCGAACTAGATCTATTAGGAGTTTCAGAAACTCATATCCCAGGGGTAGGAAGCATGAAATTAGGTGATATAGAATTTGTTTACTCAGGCAGGAAGGATGGGTTACATAGACAGGGAGTAGGGCTCATGATGAATAAGGAAGCGGCTAAGTCTTGTTTAGGCTGGGAAGGTATTAATAATAGAATACTAATTGCTCATTTTATGACTAGAAAGTTCAAGGTATCAGTTATAGTAGTATACGCCCCTGTAGAACCGACTGATGGATATACTAGTGACTCAGATGAATTCTACTTACAGTTACAGGATCAAATAGTCAAGGTCCCAGGTATAAATATGATGTTATTGCTGGGAGATTTTAACGCCCAGGTTGGTAGAAATATGGATAGATGGTACCCCAGCTTAGGTAAATTTGGTGAAGGAAAAGAAAACAGCAATGGATACAGACTTTTACAATTTTGTAGGTATAACAATTTAGTTATAACCAATACAGTGTTTGGTGATAAAATTACTCATAAGCTAACAGGGTATTCACGTGATGGTAAGACAGCAAACCTTATTGATTATGTTATAGTAAATTGAAGACTGGCAGGATCGATACAAGATACTAGGGTTTATAGGAGCGCTGTTATTGATGTTAAAAGTAAAGATCGCCATCTAGTAGTGTCAAAGGTTAATTTAAAGCTGAAATATTGGAAGGGTAACTACCTCCCGGGAATTTATGATGTTGGTAGACTCCAGGATGAGAATTTGAGAGAAAATTTCCAGGAACAGTCGAATGCTAAACTTGAGAGTTTAAAATTTGATAATGTGGAAGATGGTTGGAATAATTTTAGCAAAATAATTTGTGAAGTTGCTGAAGGTGTATTAGGGAAGAAAGCTAGAACTGCAGCTAAGATTATTAGTGAAAAAGCTTTAAGTTTAATAGAAAGGAGAAAGGACTTGTACAAGAATTATCTGAGTGATAGATCACATGAAAACAAAAGAAATGTAAAGAAAGTGGAGAAAGCATTGAAATATGAACTAAGGAGGTGTGAAGTGGAGGCCATGGATAAAATTGCCGAGGATTTAGAAGATGCAGCTAGACGGCATAATAGTAAAATATTGTACTGGCACGTTAACAAATTGAGAGGTAGTAGTCAATCCGGACTTGTCCCAGTTAAAGATAGGAATGGGGTGGCAATTAGCGATAAGGCAAAAGCTAAAGCAAGATGGGCTGAAAATTTTGAGAAATTGCTTAAAAGAGATATAGTTTCATGAAAAAATATAGATGAAAAGGTAAAAGATTGTGATACATTGGATTTGAAGGAAGATATGTTTTGTGAGGAGGAATTATAAAAATTACTAAGAGGCTTAAAGAATAATAAGTCTCCAGGTGCTGACAGGGTAGTAAATGAGTTTCTTAAATATGGTGGCTCTGAGGTTAGAAATAAGTTATTGGAGATTATGAATATGATTTTTTAAAAAGGGGAAGTACTTAATGATTTTAGGAAAGTATTAATTAAGCCGCTTTATAAGAAATGTGATGAAAGTGATCGTGGTAATTATCGAGGCATTAGTCTGGTCTCTTTAGGTAGTAAATTACTTAGTAATATGATACTTTTTAGACTGAGAGATGCCGTAGACAAAGTTTTAAGAGAAGAGCAGTGCGGTTTTAGAAAAGGTAGAGGATGTGTTGACCAAATTTTCACTCTTAGGTTAATAATTGAGAAGTGCCTAAGTTTTCAAACACCTTTGGTCCTCAGTTTTATAGATTATGAGCAAGCGTTCGATTCTGTTGATAGAGGAGCTTTAGTAAAGGTTTTATCCTTGTATGGTATACCAGACAAATACATTAAAGTGATTAGTGCTATGTACGAGAATAACACTGCTGCGGTTAAGGTAGGAAATGAGGTTAGCAGCTGGTTTTGTATTAAATCAGGAGTTAAGCAGGATTGTGTTCTATCCCCCTTTATATGGATTATTTTGATGGACTTTGTTTTCAGGATCACAGGACAGGCGATGGGAGACCACGGAATCAAATGGGGAGGAAAAAGTCTCCTGGACTTGGATTATGCTGATGATTTAAGCATCCTAGATGAAAGTGTGAGCAAAATGAATGAAGTTTTAGAAGTTTTGCGAGTTCAGGGTGCTAGTATTGGTTTGAAAATTAATGTTAGGAAGACTAAGTCACTAAGGCTAGGAATAAGTGAAGATGGAAAGGTGACGATGGGTAATGAAAAGATTGATCAGGTGGGCAGTTTCACTTACCTTGGTAGTATTATTAGTAAAGATGGTGGGAGCAGTGAAGATGTTAAAAATAGAATAGCCAAGGCTCAGGGTGTTTTTTCACAGTTAAAAAAAGTCTGGAAGAATAGTAAGATAAGTCTGCAAACCAAGATTAGAATCTTAGAAGCTACAATGATGACAGTGGTCAAATATGGCTCTGAAGCATGGACGCTCCGAAAAGCGGATGAAGATTTGCTAGATGTTTTCCAGAGAAATTGCTTAAGGATTGTTCTGGGTACCCGGCTGACAGACCGTATTTCAAACAATAGGCTATACGAAAAATGTGGTTCAATACCGCTTTCTAGGTCTATAATGAAAGAAAGGTTGAGGTGGTTAGGACATGTTGTTCGGATGAAGGATGACAGATTGCCGAAGATTGTTCTTTTCGGCCAACCATCTAGGGCTAAACGGAAAGCAGGTCGTCCCCGTCTGGGTTGGGAGGACGTCATAAAGAAAGATTTAAAGGAAATGGGAACTTCGTGGACGGGCGTAAAAAGGGCGGCTTTGAATAGATTGGGGTGGAGGAGGAGCGTGCGTAGCTGTGTTGGCCTCAGGCGGCTTGGTGCTGCGATGAGTTGTTAGTAGTAGTAGTAGTAATTAGACGTCAAATTGCATTCGCTTCATTATGGCGCAGTGACTCACAAAAAATTCAAATTTACTCTAAGAATTCTTCAAATTATTAGTTGTATGTCAGATTTTAATTTGAGACTCTTAAAAAGACTTAACTGAACATGCAAGCCTTAAAATTATGTCTCAATAATAGTCAGGACAATGAATACAGAGTAAGGGGTTTATTAAGTACAAGGAAAAAAAACTAATAGAGAAGTCCAGTAACAGTTGGTGACACCAGCTTATACAGAAAAATTCTAAAGAAGAAATATAGAAAATTATAGATACCCAAGGGTGAAATAAGTAACACCTAAATGAATCTTTAAGGATTTTTTTTCTTGAAACAAGTCTATATATGTTTTGTTTATATGTTTCTTAGTTAAGCTAGTTTGGAGGAGTATTTGTTTTGTTTGCACGTTTCATTTACCTATGTTAGTCTGCGATTAGGATTAAAGGCTTAGAGCGAAACATAGATCAGAGCCACATCTTTGATAATATAAATCCTTTCTTCCTGTAGTAATTTCATTCCATTTTTCACGTTTCATTCCATACAGATAAAAAGAAGAAGGCCCAGATTCGGCTAAGTTTTTTTCATTTAACTAGAGTAGCACGCAAATTTAAAATCATGGTCGTAGTTTCAAGAGTTTAGCGAAGTAGCAGCAAAATTGTTGTCAGGACTGTATCCAGAGGGGGGTTTCCAGGATTGAAGACCCTCCCTCCTTCCCCAAAATTTTTACCTAACTCGTAAAAGCGTAACAAAAATGCATATAAACAAATTTTGAAGGTGTTTTTATGCTTTTTGTCCCCCCCCCCACCCCCGAGCAAAATCCTGAGTAAGCCCTTGATTTTTATCGTAATTTTTTTCCTAGACCACACAAAAGAAAAGCCTAACACAGAATTAACTCTTGAAATTACAACAATGATTTCAAACTTCATGACTCTGGGCTGTCAGCAAAGTCTGACGTATAGTGACGTATAGTGGCAAAGACTGTAGCGTATATTCCTTTTTTTTTTATCTCTATGAGTATTTCCGTCTAGTATCTAGTATCAAGTTGATAGGTTTTACAAAATAACATTATGCCTAAAACATTTCATAACTCGGACTAAAAAAAAATATAATGGCAGCAAGAAATGTGGGACAGAGAGAGAAAGAGGAGATAAGAGAGGGAGTGACAGAAGGGATAAGATGGAGAGTGTGAGTGTGTGCGAGAGAGAGAGCTAAGGTAGAAGTTAATTTAGAAGCGAAAAAGAACGAGCAGTACATCTTGTCGTATAGATTTCCATTTTCTGGATCGACTGACAGTAAAAATTGTTTGACCACAAGCATTGCTAGTTTTTGCACTAAGCATAAGCACATGCAATTTAAATCCTCAAGGTTGTTTTGCTACAATAAAATATATATATATATATATATATATATATATATATATATATATATATATATATATATATATATATATATATATATATATATATATATATATATATATATATTATATATATATATATATATATATATATATGGATTGGTTTGAAAAAAATTTTAAAAAGTAGAAATTTTGATGATTTTAGAAGGTTGGGTAAATTTGTAAGAGTGGGTATGGCACATAGAGAAACTTTTTTGATGAATTGTGAGTAGGCCCTAATTTAATGGTTTTTTTTTTTTTTTTTTTTTTTTTTTTTTTTTTTTTTTTGCCATGGCCCAAAGAGGCTTTTGTAGCAATAAATATATATCTATCTATCTATATATATATATATATATATATATATATATATATATATATATATATATATATATATATATATATATATATATATATATATATATATATATATATATATATATATATTATATATATATATATATATATATATATATATATATATATATATATATATATATATATATATATATATATATATATATATATATATATATATATATATATATATATATATATATAAATTATCCAGAAAAACATATTAATATTAAAAGGGATTCTGTGAAACTACAAAATTTTATACTATACTATTTTGCTCGTATAAACGATGTAATTTTTCGATGTAATCTTGTAATTTTTCGTAGCCAACTCGATGATTCTGTTTCATTAGTTTAACCTTGAACTAAGCTACCTACACCCTACCAAAATTTATATTTATGAAGCAAAATAGTCTGGAAATATTAATTGGAAATCCTGGAATGATTTTATTTTTATAATTAAGATTCCCTTGAAGAAGTTGAAATCCGTGAGCTGCAACCAGGGGACTATTTTGGAGAACAGGCTTTAATTAAAGACGATGTAAGAACAGCAAACATTGTTGCCTTACCTCCTTGTGTTCAATGTCTTGCTATCGATAGAGAGTAAGTAGAAATTAATTTATATTCTAAGAACAAAGAAATATTTCTTTTTTTTTTCTCTCTCTCTCACACTTACTTTCTTTTCCCTTTCTTTTAACATTCTCTCTGTGATTTTTTTTTATATAAAATTATAATAACATATGACATTGTTTGGATTAAAATGTACTTTAAATAAAAAAATATTCTCTTAATATCATCAACTTGTACTTAGTATTCAAAAACAATACATAAAAAAACAGATTAACATTATAGCAATAGGCCTACTGATGAAGCTTTAAAGACATCTTAATTATCAGAGTAATATATTCGCATAACCTTAAAAACTAAGTGATGGATGTAACATAGAATTTTATCTCTAGAGCCTCTTTGTTCTCATTATTTATATTTTTGCTATTTCACCTGAACACCCATTTGATAGTCCAGCGTTATCGTTATATGACTCAATTTGCGGAAATTGGTTTATTAATGAATATCAAAATATGATTTGGCAAAAAAATGAATTGCAAGAGTGATTATTAGACTATATTTAGGCTATATCAATCATGACTCATAGCACTACCTGCCTTTTAAATAATTTTTCATTGGCAATAAATTAGTAATCGTAAACAGTAGTCCAGTTCTTGGCAGCTCTTCTGAATAGTCCTGATCGTAGAAAGCAGAGATGTCGACAAGATATATAGCCATCAATAATTGTATAGTAAGCTTTCATGGACCCACACTATAATTAATCACCACTACTTATCCGGCAATGAATAAAATTATCCAGGTAGAGGCAAACTGGAGTCTTGTTTGTAATAGACTGATCTGTTTTTAATGCCTGATCCAAATCATTGGTCCAGAAGCGGAATGCTCACACCAAATTGCCACCTAGGAGCTACCTGAAAACTCATCAATATTTTGGAAAATGCTAGGCACTTATTGTGACTATCCTAGTCTATGTGCACCTAGGTAGACATAACAAAGAACGATTTTTCTCCCGTGTATTTTTTCCCATTCTCGTCACATGGAACGTATAATCATAGAAATTCAGAATGCGAGGTTTGTAGAATGGTCCTAATTTATTCAATGTCAGCCTTTAAAGATCAATAAAACACGTTAAATAAATTGCCCTGATAAAGCGCCAAATTTAGGTTTAACCAAGAATATAATCAACATAAGTTTAAAATTTAAAGAATGCCATCAGTTGTACACTGCCACTACCGCAGCTAACACCTCATGACTGTTCTTACCCCATCTGCTGCTGCTTCTGCTACTACCATTACTACTCCTACCACAGGAATGGATTGACCACGGCCGCTGATGATACTACTGCTACTGCTCTTAGCACATGAATAACGTCTGTGACGACTAATTACATTACAACTAAACCGTGTATTGTTTCACGATACACAGCCGCTAATGATACTACTGCTACTACTCTTAGCACATGAATAACTTCTGTGACGACTAATTACATTACAACTAAATGCCCAACTTCTACTTCTTGTTGAAACTCTTGCCCCAGCTACTGCTACTTTTAATACCAGTACTACTCATACAACGATTTGATCACCAGTATTACTACTAACACTGCTGCTACTACACCTACAACAACTACTTTTAATTGATTGTTGCAAATTGATAAGCTTCAGCCGTATATTTTTTTTTACATGTTATAATAATAATTGAAACAATGTTCAAATTATATCTCATTTTCATGGAAGCACAAATGACGCTCTAACGTTTTAGGGCAGTTAAGGTGGTCCCTAATTTTGCGAGGTGGTTATGACTGAAAAACCGATAATGCAATGAATCATGATTCATGTAGTCTAAATATGTTCTAATTTGCGACAGATTATTTCCAGGAATTCACCAAAAAAGATTTTTTCTCTAATTTTTCCACTTGGGTTTACACAATCATATGTTCTCACAAAGCACACCTCTAAGCAAATCTAGTCAAAGAAGCAGAAAAAAGTTAAATTGGTGCATTATTGAACCTTGCACGAAATATTCAAAAGTTTATAATCCTCGCATTTTCTTTTCTTGGGAAGATTAGTATTGTATGCCTTTGTTACGTCTTCGAGATAAATTTCTTGGTTTAAGGATTACTAATCAACGCTGTATGTCCAGAGTTATTGACCCACAAAAGCTTCATATATTTTTTATGTTTGAATTCTGTTTTGGTAATTGTTTCCAATCTCCTGATCAATTTGCTTAAACTTTCAACAGATGATAGGAGGTTCAAAAACATATTGTTCTTCAGAACATAAACACTAAATTTTATTTGTGAATATTTTCTTCATTAGGTCGTTTGTACAACTGATTGGTGATATCAGTGAGTTGAAGGATAAAAATTACGACGATGAGGGAAGGAGAACAAGCCAAAGCAGCCCATCACCTGCACTTTGTAGTCCAACACATTTCCCCTTGGAGGCAATCGGTAAGCTACCAAACGCAGAGGTTACCTGTGTCTGATAAGTTACTTCGTTCTATCTATTAAGACGTTTTTATGATCACATGCCAAATATAAAAAATGAAAGGCATTCATTTAGATTAATATCAAAAATGGATTAATTATGTGAAAATATCAGTCGCATCCTCAGAATATCCGATCACTTCAGTAGAGTGAAGGCATCTTGTTCTAGAGAACTGAGATTTGTATTGTGTTGTTGACACTATCTGCTTTAAGACCACGATTGAATGTGCCTGCACTCTTTTCGCTTAGCATGAAACTATCATGCAACACTCTTCAATTTACCCTTCATTGCTCAGCCATTGAGTAGTCAAGATCGACTGAAGTCTGTTAAGCTATTATCTGATGAACCCACCTTTTAGTCACTTCCAAAGCATTTCAACGTGATCACGGCATAAATATTAAACAGTACGGAAAATTTGGTTCGAAAGAGACATATCACAGCGCACGGTTTGGGACGTTTCCCAAAGCGTCATAGCAATAGCTTCAACAGGTATCATATATTCCCATCGCAATGCGCTAAAAACATGTCAGTGCGCACGCGCGACGGCGGAGTCATGACGAGAGGTGTGCAACTGATGCATCCCAGAAATCTTTAATGGCGAGTTTAGGAGTTTTCCATACCGTATAATATTTATGTTGTGAACGTGATATCTCTACTAGATATTAGGTGACAAGAGTAATGCCAGGTCACACTAAGTCACACTTGTGGAAAAAATTGAAATGTTTATCCCGTACACGTTGTGAATCGACTTGATCATTGCTCAACTTACCAGCGTAAAATTTATGGTTGACGGGTTAGAGTAAAAATTCAAGCCATAGCTTTTCCTACTGCCTAATTGAAAAGAAAATAAAACAGTTAACATTCGTCTAATCATTTATACTAATTTAAAAATTTTAGATTAACTTTAAACTTCAGACTCTAAAGGTTTTAAAAAAATTTCGTGCCATAAAGGCCTTAAATGTAATTTCGAACTATTTTTTTATAGGAGTAAAAAGAAACTCTAGGTTCTCTTTCATAGCAGACTCCAAAAGCAAAATATCTTGAAAAGAGAATTCTTGAAAAACATCAAATGAATTCTGCTTTTTGAGCTCCTAGGTTTCTTTTACAGCGGTCTCTCAAAGAGACAGTTCTTATTCACTAGTCCATAGGAAAAAAACACAAACAAAACGCTAATTAAATCTATGTTTTGGATGTAAATCATATCACAAGTTAATTGGATGCTGAGCTGGAGAAGAGCGGAAATTCTTTAAAGAGATTAATTTAAAAAACTTTTTCCACAAAACAAGTTTTTAAAGAAAAGTGAAGAACTACATTAAACAAAAATGAGCAAAAATAAAATCAAATAATCTTCCAAGCGTGAAACTACCACAAATCAGCATCGATAAATAAATGAAACCCAAAACGAACAGAAATTACGATAATTAACCGAGTCAAACTCAAAACGAGCAGAAATTAACATAAGTTGGGCGCAAAACCCCTATGCCTTCCCAAGGCCAGAACAAAACTTGGACTTTACTGAAAAAATATAAATGTTTTTACTTTTATAACTTTAATAAATCAAATGATGTTAACATTTTGATTACTAAATATCAGTATATGCATATTAAACTGACAATGGACATTCATTTATCCTTTCAGAACTTACAACCTTTGCCGTTGGGGCTCTGGAGGGTTTGTCATCCTTAAATACATAATTTCAAGAACTTTCAACTACGTTGAACGAAATGGCTATCTCTAAACTTTGATTGAATGTTTTTGGGGGAATGTTGAGAAAAGAGGGGGGTTAATTACTCTCCACTCACTTTCGGCTATTAAAAAGGGCAATTTCAATTTCCAATCAAATGAGCCCTTTTTGATATTTCTATAACAACTTTCTAAATAAACTTTATATGCCCCCTGGGCATAACTTAAAACCCTTGCACTGAAGGTTCTGAGGGGGTTATCATCCTAAAATACCTAATTTCCAGATCTTTCAACTACGTTGAACAAAATGGATATATCAAAATTTTGATTGGATGTGTTTGGAAAAATGGTGGGGATGAGAGGGGCTTTAGTCGCTCTCCAATCACTTTCAACTGTTAAAAAAGGCACTAGCCCTTTCAATTTCCAAATGAATGAGCCCTTTTGAAGTTTCTACGCTTTCAATAAAAACCTTATACGCCCCAGGGCATGAATAAACCCTTGCCCTGAGGGCTGTGGGGGGTTGTCATCCTTAAAAACCTAATTTCCAAAACTTTCAACTACGTTGAATAAAATTGCTATCTAAAATCTTGATTGTATGTGTTTGTGGAAAATGTGGGCGTGAGAGGGGGATTAGTTGCCCTCAGATCACTTTCGACTATTAAAAAGGGCCCTAGCCCTTTGAATTTCCAATCAAATGAGCCATTTTTTAAGTTTCTACGACAAAGCTTTTAATAAAAACCTTATATTCCCCCAGGGCATAACTTATAACCTTTGTCCTGAAGACTTTGGGGGAGTGCCCTGCTCAGAGGTACAATTTCCTTAACTTTGAACTGCGTTTAATATAATGGACCTTTCACACTCTTGTCCGAATGTGTTTGGGGTCATAGTGGGCTCCGACAAGTGGTTGACTGACTTCCAATCTCTTTCGACTGTTAAAACGGGCACTAGCCATTAGGATTTTCAATCAAATAATCCCTTTTTGAAGGTTTCACGACAACGCGTTAATTAAAAACCTTATTTGCCCCTTGGGCATAATTTACAACCCTTGCCCTGAGGGCTGAGGGGGGAGAAGGGGTTGTCAACCTCAAAAACCTAATTTCCAGAACTTAAAAATACGTTGAATAAAATGGATATCTCAAAATTTTGATTAGATGTGTTTGGGGAAAAGGTGGGCGTGAGAGGCGGGTTAATTTCTCTCTAATCACTTTTGACTGTTTAAAAGGGCACTAGCCCTTTGAATTTCCAATCGAATGAGCCTTTTTTAAAGTTTCTACAACAACGCCTTCTATTAAAAACCTTATATGCCCCCAGGGCATAACTTACAACCCTTGCCCTAAGGGCTGTGGGGGACTGTCCTCAAAAACATAATTTCTATCTGGAAATCAACTACGCTGAACAAAATGGCTACCTTAAAATTTTGATTGGATGTGTTTCGGGAAATGGTGGCTGTGGAAGTCACCTTCCGATCACTTTCGACTATTAAAAAGGGCACAAGCCGCTCCAATTTCCAATTGAATGAGCGCTTTTCGAAGTTTCTACGACAACTTTTTCGATACGAAGTGCCCTGCTCTAAAGGAAAAAATTAATAAATAATACATTGTCCCAACATCGTTCATATATGCCCGCAAGGCATAACTTAAAGCCCTTGCCCTGAGGGTTGTGGGGGAGTGTCCTCCTCTTTACTTAGTCCCCGTTTCTTTTCTCGTTCTCGAGTGTCCCCGTTCTTTACTTAGGCAGCGCGATCGTGCTGCCTATGATTTATAAAACAACTTTTTATATAAGCCTTATATGCCCCTAGGTCATAACTTACAACCCTTGCACTTAGGGTTCTGAGGGGGCTATCATCCTAATAGACCCAATTTCCAGAACGTTCAACTTCGTTGAAAAAAATGGCTGTTAAAAAGTTGGACTGGATGTGTTTTGGAAAATGGTGGGCGTGACTTAGGCAGCGCAATCGTGCTGCCTATGATTTATACAACAACTTTTTATATAAACCTTATATACCCCCAGGGCATAACTTACAACCATTGTACTGAGGGCTCTGAGGGGGTTATCATCCTAATAGACCCAATTTCCAGAACGTTCAACTACGTTAAACAAAATCGTTATCTCAAAATTTTGATTGGATGTGTTTTGGAAAATGGCGGGCGTGAGAGGGGCGTTAGTCGCTATTCAATCACTTTCAACTATTGAAAACGGCGCTAGCCCTTTCAATTTCCAATTGAATGAGCACTTATGACGTTTCTAAGACAGCACTTTCAATGAAAACTTTATATACCCCAGGGCATAACTTAAAACCATTGCACTGAGGGCTCTGAGGGGGTTATCTTTCTAACAGACTTAATTTACAGAACGTTCAACTACGTTGAACAAAATGGATACCTCAATATTGTAATTCGATGTGTTTGGGAAAATGGTGGGCATGAGAGGGGCGTTAGTCGCTATCAAATCACTTTCAACTATTAAAAAAGGCACTAGCCCTTTCAATTTCCAATTGAATGAGCCCTTTTTCAAGTTTTTACGGCCAAGATTTCAATAAAAACCTTATATGCCCCCAGGGCATAACTTATAATCCTTGCCCTGAGGGTTGTGGGGGAGTGTTCTCCTCAAAAATATATTTTCTATCTGGAAATCAGCCACGCTGAACAAAATGGCCATCTCAAAATCTTGATTTGATGTTTTTGGGGAAATGATGGGCCTTTGGGGGGGGGGGGCTAGTTGCCCTCCAAACACGTTTGACTATTAAAAAGGGTACTAGCCTTTTGAATTTCCAATCGAATGAGCCCTTTTGAAGTTTCTACGACAACGTTTCTATACAAACCTTATATGCCCCCAGGGCATAACTTCAAACCCTTGCCCTGTGGGTTGTGGGGGAGTGCCCTCCTAAAAAACATATTTTTCATCTGGAAATCAACTTCGCTGAACAAAATGGCTATCTCAAAATTTTGATTAGATGTGTTTGGGGGAATGATGGGCGTTGGGGGGGGGGGGGGTGTTTGCCCTCCAATCACTTTCGACTATTAAAAAGGGTACTAGCTCTTCGAATTTCCAATCGAATGAACCTGTTTTGAAGTATCTACGACAACGCCTTCTATAAAAACCTTATATGCCTCCACGGCATACCTCAAAACCCTTGCCCTGAGGGTTGTGGGGGAGTGTCCTCCTCAAAAATATATTTTCTATCTGGAAATCAACTACGCTGAACAAAATTGCTCTCTCAAAATTTTGATTGAATGTCTGTGGGGGAATGATGGGGGCTGGGGGGGGCTAGTTGACCTCCAATCACTTTCGACTATTAAAAAGGCCACTCCAATTTCCAATCGAATGAGCCCTTTTCGAAGTTTCTACGACAACTCCTTCGATACGAAGTGCCCGGGTATGGAGAAAAAAAAACACATTGTGCCCACATCGTTCTTTACTTAGGCAGCGCTAGCGCGCTGTCTATGAAAACTCTTTGCTGAAGAACTCGTTATGTCTACAGCTTAGATTACACGAGTTAAGTAATAAAGTATTTACATTAAATATATTTAAATAATTATTGAATAATAACACTACTTTCAAGATGCTATAGATTTACTTATCCAATTATCAAAGTGTAAACAAACGAATGAAAAAGAAGAGAAAAAAGTTGAAAATTTCGATACCGCTTAAAATTGTAGGATCACCTTAGGGGCAACGATTTTCAGATTTCCCGTACACTTGATAACGCTGCCAAGTGTGGCGGAACTAGGTCAACCGTTGTGGGGACTTTGCCACTCGTGGCAGAACTGTGCAGCATACATGGTGTTCTGGAACGTACACCAGGTTGTAGAAAAGGGGGGAGTCCTTGGAACTACCGTACCTGAGGCTTCCCATGAGATCGTCTTATTTGTGGTACTATTGAATAATTAACTAAAAAAAAACTTTCCGAAAAAGACATTTTGCAAAGAAAAGTAAAGAGTCATTTTAAACTTAAGACCAACAGAAATAAATTCCTATGATAATTAAAATTCAAAACGACCCAAAATTACTTTAAAGAATAAATTAAACCCAAAACGAACAGAAATTTAAATAAACGATCTTAGAAAACATCGGCTATAGATAGCAGGTTCTAATATAGATGAATAAATAAATTATAAAAGAAGTAAAATTAGACTGAATGTGCAAGTACAACTTAAAACGAACAAAAATTGCCACAAACAGGAGTTTGGCCACTGCCCTTTCCCCCTTCCCTAACTATAAAAAGTCTAAAGCTTGTTGCGTCATTTACGTTCTATAGAAAACTATATGATCTTGAACATTATAGTTTTGTTTTTCAAAACATCGACGAAAAATACATATAAAATCACTATAATAATGAAGACAACTGGAAAGAACTAATGAAAATAAACAAAATATTTGCTATATAATGCCAATAATTCTTGGAAAAACAGAAATTCAAAATTTCATTTCGCTGCAATTTCTATTTTTATTAATATTTGTAATATATTTTCGTTTTCAATAAAGCGCAAATGACGCAACAAGCTTTAGGCTTTTACGGTTAGGGAAGGGGGGAAAGGGAAGTAGCCAAACTCCTGTCTATAACAATTTTGTTCGTTTGTTCGTACAATTTTGTTAAGTTTGACATTAGCATTCAATTTAATTTTTACTCGTTAAGATA
Source organism: Artemia sp. Qi Xiang Cuo (assembly GCF_049724085.1). Taxonomy (NCBI): domain Eukaryota; kingdom Metazoa; phylum Arthropoda; class Branchiopoda; order Anostraca; family Artemiidae; genus Artemia; species Artemia sp. Qi Xiang Cuo. The sequence goes on from NC_142798.1 coordinate 33,566,982, forward strand.
ATTTATTTTTCTATATTAGTACCTGCTATCTACATCATTTATTTTAATTTCTGTTTGTTTTGGGTTTCATTTATTCTTTAATACTAATTTTTTAAAACTCCTGTCTATAACAATTTTGTTCGTTTGTTCGTACAATTTTGTTAAGTTTGACATTAGTATTCAATTTAATTTTTACTCGTTAAGATAATTTATTTTTCTATATTAGTACCTGCTATCTACATCATTTATTTTAATTTCTGTTCGTTTTGGGTTTCATTTATTCTTTAATACTAATTTTTGGTCGTTTTGATTTGAAATTATTATAGGAATTTATTTCTTTTTGCCGTTAATTTATTATTGCTCTTATTTTTCTTTGAAAACTTCTCTTTTGGAATTTTTTTTAGTCAATTTCCGTAATTTTTTGATTGCCAATTGGCTAATATAATGAATATTTTTCCAGTTTTTCATGTCTATGGCGTACGAACTAAAATATCTACTTATAGTTTAATAGCTCTAATTAGTGGCTTTTGATTTATTTAAACACCCCCTCGATGTTCCCTGAATTTTTCAACTAAATCTCATTAGACGTTCCTGGGATATTTCATAGACGCCCTTCTGACAACCATTCTATTCTCGAGGCCATTCTAGCAAATACAGGTTATCTTTCTAAAAGTATTGTTGCATAGGTAAATCTCGTGTTTAGAAACACATCTGAAGTGTCTTCCAATTTTGTTTGTTTAGGTAGTCACTCATTTATCTTCTGTGGGAGGGGGGCAATTCTGGGAAAAGGGTTTTCTACAGGGGGGGGGGTAGGTGAGGGGGGATTGTCCGTGGTGAAATTTTTCAAATACTTTTAAATGTAAAAATACGATCGTTATTAATGCACGGGGGGAATTTACCATGGGGGAGTCTTCTGCAGGGGAGTTCTCCATGGAGGAGAGGTGTTCTGCAGAGAATAATATTCCAGAGACGGAGGTGTTTTCAGGGTGGAATTTTCTTTAAATTTCCTTTCTTTTTAGATAGCGGCAAGGATAAGTTCTAATTACACATAGGTCTTAGATCTTAGATAAGTTTTAATGACAGAAGAAACTCATTCAATTGCTTGTAAAAGTCTTAAAATTAAGTAAATGTAATTTGACTCGTTTATTGCTTTCATTTAAAAGCGTTTTTTTTGGGCTATTTGAGTAGCATAATTTTTGCATTGTTCACACTCAAGCCGCGTCCTAAATGATCGTATTAATCACCTAATAATGAATGCATGGTAAGAATTAAATTGGTTTTTATTCTTCTTCTTTGCTTAATGATGAATTGTTGAAAACATAATAGATATTTTATAATGATTCAAGTAGCAATTGCATTTCTAAGTAATAGTAACCTAATGCACCTAATTCAACTGTCCAAATAATGATTAAGATGATCTATGAATAAGCCAGGCTACTTGTCAGAAAAATTGCGTTACAATAGATTTATCTATTTAGTCAGATATAGCTATTTGGACCTTTCAGTACAGAAAATATGGGATAGTCTCGGATTTTTGGTCATATCCCTGTGTACAGGAAAGGTGTCTAAACGCTCACGTTACCTTAAGAAAAATGTACCATTGTTAAAGTAATCTGAGTTTTATATGCAAAAGAGAACGATTTGCCGATAAAGTATTCAATTCCCCAACTTTCCAACAATTCCTGGTAACGAATTTACCGATGACATCAATATCTGAAACTATATAAAAAAAAGGAATTTAAGAATATATATGTTACCGTGAATGTTCGAAATTCGTGAATGTTGACATTCACCGGCGAATGTTGACATTAACCAAATTTCGAGCATTGACGGTAACATATACATTAATTAATAACATATACATTAAACATCTCCTATAGGCCATGGAGCCTTTGTGGGGATTTGTAGATTGTTATGTAATTATTTTACTGATATATGGAAAATAAATCTAAAATCTATTTAGCCTTTTCTACAAGCCTTTTCTTTCTCGAAGCATTACAAAAAAGAAAAAAAAAGTCAAATTGCTTGTGTGTTAGAGAGTTCGATATCAAAGATTCGAGAAGGAAAATATCGAATTTTTTGCTTAAAGAATATTGAGGTGGCATGCAGCACCTATCATTGCATAGGGGACAGCGTTTGCTCGTCTTAACTTTTAATGTCGCTGTTCACTGGCCTTTGGAAAAAAAATTTGTTGTTAGTTGAATGAAATTTCTCGAAGTTTTAATTCTTGAAGTACTCTGTTTTTTTTAACCAGCCATTGGAAGATAAACAAATACATTTTGCATAATTTTACTCAGTAGAACAATTTCCCTCTGTTTTTCAGGAAATAATAATTTTATTTAAAACTCCTGATTTTACTATCTAAATTTTGCTATAATATTATTTTGGAAATGATATGATATGTCCCAGATTTTAATATGAAAGTTATAGTCACCAAGGATGCGGCCAATAAATTACCGTTCTTAGTTTATCTTGGGTCAAACTATCATTTAGGTGACATGTTTTGTTAAAACTTTCAAACCTTTAATATTTGATCTGTCATCCTCTATTTTTCAATCATACGGGCATTATACTTTTAAAATATTTGATAGGCTGATTTTTTTTCGGGTGGCAGGGGGCATTTTTGTTTATTTTCTAAAGTGGCTAATTACTTAAGGCCAACCTTGCAGTCTGCAGTAGCTTGTTGCCATTATTTCATACATATTTAAATCTTGAAAAGGGGAGAAAAAATATTCCAATCCACCGCTCTTCAATTTATCTAGGGAAGGGGGGATCCTTCGGGCTGAAATAAATAGCAGGATTTCCTTTTCCTGTGTTGGTAGGCTCATCTCTATTTAAATCCTTCGTCATATTAGTCTCATCTGTGCGTCTTTCCAACGCTTATTCATTTCTTAACATTTTCGAATTTTTGATTAATGACTGATGGAAATAAACTAATTTGAGAAAATAAACTAGACAGGCTAATAAACTAATTATAAACTGAGTAAGGTAGGTAAGAAATCATCAAGAGGTTCATAGCTTTGTTGGTTTTTGCATGGATAAAATCAAGGCCGTATCCAGGGGAATAGGGGGGTTGAACCCCCCTCTCCCCCGAAGTTTCTGCTGCACTCTTAAAAACGTAACAGAACTGCATATAAACAAATTTTGATGTATGTTTGTAGCCCCCCCCCTCCCAACAAAAATCCTGGATACGGCCCTGAATACAATTCTTGAAACAACATTAAAAAATTCTGTCATTTCTTTTAAAAAAAAGCAAAAAAAAACAACAGAGGATTGTCAATGCTTTATTATATTTTCACATTGAATGACACTATTTCCAGCCGCAAAGCAAGAAGTCGATTGGGGGATTTTCGATTTTTGAATTGGGAAATTTGTAGAAATGTGTAAAAATAATTACATAGCGGTCTTAAAAAGCAAATCTCCATTAATTAAAATTGTTCCCCTCCCCCCAGTAAGGGATGTGAAGCCTTTCTGAAATGAAACACTGGCTACGGCACTGAAATTTCCCCTCTTCATGAAAAATAGACGAAGGAACGAATAAGCTCAAGAAGCAAAAAACTAGCTTGTAGCTAGTTTTCAAAAAAGTTCTCAAAATAGTTCTCAAAAGTTCTCAAAAATAGCTTGTAGATTTTCTTGTTGTAAATATATATTTTCTTTGTTAGTGAATATGTCAGTGTAATTTCCTATTGCATTGACTCTATCCAAAAAACTATTTCAGCTGAATTCACTTCTGTTCACTTACATGAGCTGGAAGTGATTGCCACATTAGGAATCGGTGGGTTCGGCCGCGTCGAACTCGTTCAAAATACGAAGGACAGAAGCCAATCCTTCGCTTTAAAGTGCCTGAAGAAACAGCATATTGTTCAAACGCAGCAGCAAGAGCATATCTACAACGAGAAAGTTATAATGATGGCATGTCGTTCTCCTTTTATTGCACGGTAAGAGAAACTCTTGTACTTTTTGCTCAAATGCTCACACTAAAAGACATTAATTATGCTGTACATATCCAAGAAGTGAAGTTAGGTTAATTTTAATGAAATATACCAAAATGTGATGAAAATATAATACTTTAGAAGCGAAATTATAGAAACTACGGCCAAGAATTATGGAAAGCAGGCCGCGCAGAACGCATTATGTTAAATACCTAACTTAACCCAACCTAACCCCTAACCACATCTAAATATTAAATGTTTAATTAAAATATAGCTACATCGTAGTTTTTCTCGCTCAAAATACGATTTTTGCCAGAACTTACAGAGCAAAATTCTTGAGTGTGTTCCGTATAATTAACAAGTGCCAAAAAAGTTGTTGGTTTGTTTTAGTCACTTTAGTTTTTTTAGTCGCTTTAATATGCAGTCAGGGGCAGATCCAGGGGGAACCCACCCCCTCCCAAGATTTTTTCCGATGCCCTCCTTCCGTTTTTTCTTTAAATAAACTTGTCAGTTACTGGCGCCCGTGTCAAATTTGCCCCCCCCCCCGCCCCCCAATATATTGCTCTAGATTTTGTCAATATTTTGTCAGTATTGGAAGGGGCTGGTTGGTAATTCAGAAACATTGAAACAATATACGTAGTCTGGCAAAATTTGTTTTTGTAGAGGAAGTTTATTTAGATTTAATTTACCGGGTAAGGTCTTGTGTAAATATAATTAAGTATATAATGTCGATAATGTCAATTATGTTGATGTAATTACATATAATTAAGGGCAAATTGTCTTCCAATTCAGAGCAGAAAAAAAGTATTTGATAGAGAGAATGCCATTTTTGCAAAAATATATTCTTGTCCCCTTTGTAAGGGGGAGGATGAAGATTTAGAGCATTTTCTATGGTAGAGCTTGGTGCTTTGTGATTTCAGGGGAAAATATTTACAAAAGATTAATTTGCAGCTTCCTATCATTCTTCAATGTTGTAATTCAATGGCAATAACTCGAATCGGTATTACTCGAATGCACGAAAACATCGAAATAACTCGAATGCATGAAAACCCTTTTTGTACTTTTCCTGCTATTGGTGATTCTAGAAAAAATCACTGCCAAAACCAAAAAAGGACTAAAACATCTGAAACGTTATTTAAAGTTTCTAGTAAAAAAAGAATCATTACGTAGGAACAAAAATCACTGAAAAATAGTGATAAATCACCAGGGGTGACCACCTGGAGGGCTGGGTAAACTCAGAAACTCATCCACCACTGGGCAGGTCTTTGACCACATTCACTAAAGAAATACCTAATGATGGCATGTCGCCCTCCTTTAATTGCACGGTAAGAGGAACTCTTGTACTTCTGCTTAATTGCTCGCATTATTGCTAATCGCTCATCCTGGTTAGCTATGCCGTTTAGTTACTTTGACAATGTCTAACTTGTTCAAAGGATAATTACTGAGTAATTGGACAGCATCGCTACCCTTTTTTACATGTTTAAATTCGGATAACTCATTTTTAGACATGTTTCAATGTCTTTTTTTTACATGTTTAATCTCTGATTGCTCGTTTTTAGACGGTGTCTATTCAAATGGAGTTTTATATAGTGCTAAATTTTTCTTGACAGTTTGGCTGACGGCTAACTTTGTAATTCCTTTTTTGCAGTTTTTAGTCTATAACTTTTTTTTCTAATTGCTCATTTTTCGTTAAAACGTTCTAGTGAATCTATTACTATTGTGATATAAGATCTTATAGAATTCCTCCTATATGTGCTATTTTGAGCCCAATTAATTCAAAGGGTAATTACAGGGCAATTGAACGGTATCGGAAAGGTTCTCGGTATATAAATAGGTTTAGATTTACATTACTCGTTTATTCGACTTGCCCCATTTGAACTGAGTTTAATAAATCTTTAAACTTCTTTGACAGTTTGGCTGACGGCTAACTGTTCATTCCGTTTTGTCGGGTTTGTAGTCTCTAAAATATTATTACTGATTGCTAAGTTTCTCGTGAAACATCCGGGAGAATATCGTATATATAATATATATGATATCCATACATATATCATATATATGATATAACGAGATTCCCCTGGATTGTGCTATTTTCATTTACATTAGTTTGGAATGTCATTACAAGGTAATTGTGTGGATGATATTGGGGTATTGTTATAATATTTAAAATTGTTTCACCTATTTTAAGCCCATTTATGTTTAGAATTCTATATTAATAAACCAAATACAAAAAGAACACATACAGGAACGTCGGCGGTAGAATTTCTTACCGCCGACTTATTCAAATGTTTATATAAAATGTGTTCCACCAGTATTGTCCCCTTCCCTAGGAAAATGACAATTAACACAGCCGAGAGATGACTTACGCAGTGAAATGAAGCAAGCTATTTATTCCGATAAGCTGCTCTCTTTTCAACCTCCCTAACTTTTAATCTCGGGACTATGAAACAAGATTGACAGCTGACTGGACACATTTGGTGAGAATGTTTCAACATGACCAAACTCATTTGAAATTTATTTAATAGAATGAAATGTCACAACCCATCGGTATTCAGAGACTTGCTAGAGGACTGATGGCGGGAAATCTCCTTTCGTGCATTTTAAAGTGGTTAATCTTGACCTCGACCTGAGCCATGGTACGCAGCATAGTCAGAGAGAGGTCAATCCTTATTTTCCTTCTTGTGGAAAGATCGTCATGTTTTCAAGCTCCTCTGCATAAAACGGCTAATTTTGCCACTGCTTGAGCAGGGTTGCCACCCGGTGAGAAAAATGGGCTGCTATTATTTCGACTAACCGTCACAAGCACTAAACGTCATAACATCTAAAATGAAAATCCGTCAGAACCACTAAACATCATACCATCTAAAAAAAATTATAAGTTTATATAATAGTAATAAGCATATAATAGTTTGGAAACAAATTTCGACTGTATATTTGCACATCAGGGGGGTGGGGGTAAAGCATAGCATATATTAAATACGTAACCTAACCTAGGTACCTTATCCCCCCTAAACCCCAAAAAACTAAAGTTTTAAAATTTTAGATGTTATGACGGTTAGTGGTTCTGACGGATTTTTTTTTTGTCGATGATATGACGGATTTTGTCCTGACGTTAGTGCTTCTGATGCACAGTTTATAGAATTATCCAGTAAGTTTATCGCAGATCATTTCTGGTCTTCATTCTCGGTACGAACAAAAAGCTCCTCCCACTTATTTCTACATTAGCGGGTTAGTCTGTTTCCGTCAATCAATGAGAAATGGTTACAAAGTGCATTATTCGTAATAGCAGGTTTCCACTTGTTTCGTGTCCAAGAGAAATCTGTCTTGTCTACCCGTGAAAAGATCTAATGCCGCTTATGTTTATATCTGCAAAAACGTTCTCTGGAGCACTCGTACCTTGATCCGGGTTTTTATAATGGGTGAGATAGGGTATGATCATACTGCTAATTCTATAAACTGTGTTCTGATGGTTAGATGTTATGACGCCTTCCCGAGAAATATCACTAGATCTTAATAATTTTTTGTATTATATGTTTTTTATATGTCAGTGCGGGTGTGTTGTTTCAATACTTTAGTAGGTAGTTACATAGTAGAGTAAAGAATCACTTTTGCTAGATTGGTAGACATACACCATCCGGATATTAATATTAATTATGAGTGAAATTTTCAGAGCATTTCATAGATTGACATTTCGGTTGATTCTTTAAAGTTTCATTTGCACAGTTCAGCTACTTTCTTTGAAATATTGAGGAGAGATGGTTTGGAAAACTATTGTATACCTTAGGACTAAGTAATTTCCTAATTACCTTACTATTTCTAGATATTCCTTATTCCAAAATGGAAAATTTCTAGTGGATAATTATATAGTAGCCTAGTGTAAAAAACTGCTCCTGGAACCCACTTTCTTTGGGAAATCAAAGGAAGTGGCTGTGCAATGTAAATGAAATTTTCTAAGCAGCCCTTCCAACCATAAAAAATCCACTGACCTAAGAAATTCAAAGATCAAAAAATTTCAAGGCTTTCCAAACCAAAGATGTTCAAAATAATATTTATCAGTTTTATAAATCCTTTATCAAGGATTTATCCAGGGGGTGGTGGTGGAGTAACCCGGTTTGACCCCCCCCCCCCGAAACAAAAATGAGCGTAAACAATTTTTTTATGTTTTTTTAAGTTTTATTTTGTCCCAACCCCACGAAAAAAATCCTAGATGCGCCCTTGACCTCTATATAATCTCAAAATTGGAAACAATCGTAAGCCTTGATACAATCTCATTTACGTATGACGCTTGGGGAGGGTGGTAAAGATCCCTTTGTGCGAGATTTTCAAAACTAAACATCACGAACCCATGGTGTTCTGGTGATGCAGTTTGTCATAGTTGCATGATTGGTCTAAATTTAGTTCTTTTGATTTTCCCTCCGCAGATAATGAAACGACTGAGGATTAAAACACATCAGAAAGAACTTTTTTTTATGATCACGATAAATTCCGGTGCCGTTTTTGTAAATTGCCACCGAAAATTAGAAAATTTTTGCATGTTCAAATCGCTGCCATTTTCTATGTAATTTGGTGCCGATTTTGCAAATCGATGCCGAAAAAAACTGCGTCCAACCCTTAAAAGATAAAATTTACCAATATTGCAAAAGTCTTATACAACGGATCAAAATAAGATTTCAAAACACATTTAAACAATATATAACAGAGAATAATTATAAAAAAACACGAATAAGAGTGATGAAGGGCAGTTCTGGGTCAGGAATTAAGGGTAGCAGGCCTCAGGTGAGTCCTTTTTACGCCCTTAATTTTGTCTGACAACTTCTCTACTCTAGAAATTTACAAGTAACTTTTAAAAGAAACATGAGTATTATTCTTGATATAACGTTATTGTAGTTTACAAAAAAATTAATAAAAGTCTGGTTTTTCTAAGTAAACATATTTCAGTTTAGCTTAGCTCAAAACATAACCTTTTGTGGACAATCGGTTATAAAAGTATTTGTCTTTCCCCAAACCAAAAGTGCTACTCTTGTATATATTCGCTCTCTTTAATACTATAAAGAGTTGAACTTGGGCCGAACAGTAGCTCGACTAACCGAGCCTCAAGCCAACATCTAGCTGACATTTGTCCCCCCCCCCCCTTCTTATATCCGTTCGCTCCCTAAAGTAAAATTGTACTAAACTAGATTGGTGATTTTAATAACAGTAAACAATCTCAGGTTTAATGAGAAACTGAGAATTTCCGAGATAAGGTACTAAAGGCTATAAGAGTAAATCTAAAACAAGTCCTCTTTTTTTTCATAGCCTTTTATTCGTCCTTTCCAGTCTTTCATACACACAGAGATTACAGCTGTGCAAATTATTGATTAAAATGAGGAAAATAATATTTCCTTATTTTGAAAATAATATCTTTTTTCTGAAAAAGCAGTTCACGCCAAAAAGTAAGCGAAACCACAATAAAATAAGACTAGATTTAAGCCCGCTGGTAAATTTAAAAATTTCCCGCCAATCACCATCAAATAAGCCTTTCTGGCTGGAAATAACTCGATATGGCAACGCTGCCAAATAAACTAGCAATACTTGTAGGAAAACATGTATGCATGTTCATGGTGAGCACCTTCAAATACCTCCGAAGCTATTGAATATTCAGTGTTGTTATTCATAATATTCAGTATTTCCCGTTTTGAATGAAAATTATACAACATATTAGTAGTTTAATTTCCTCTAAGCACATTCACTTCTGTATTTACACCGGGCCTCTTTTATCCTGAGCACCCTATACAGCCAGTGGATAAACACCGACTGGGCGAATAATTTTCACCGTCTTACTCATTTCTACAAATAATTTGGATATAACTCCTTTCTTTCTGGGCTCAAAGGCATCTCTGCAGCTAGTAGAACCCTAGCGTGAAAGTCGCCAGAATGGATTTATTTCATAAACATGTTTATACTCTCTTCTTTATGTCCATAAAAGAACGAGAGGTAATCAAAGTGTTTTTGACGGTTTAAAAGAGACGTATATTATGATCAAGCTCTTGTTTAGGAGACTAGAGAATCTTTAAAAAGGCTTCCAACTAAGTACTGTGAGAAGATCAACTCAAGCATACTTTTTCATTCAAAGGGTCTAAAAAAATGCTCGGTCACATTTTTAGTCTTTTTAAACGATAGATTTATGTGGGAGCTGGAGTCATTTACCCGTGGGGTAACTGTAAGCTCCCAAAACTAAAACAAACGGATTTTCACTTTTGTTTATTGAGAATAAAAATAAGATTAGTCTGCTAACGAGGAACTTGTCGTTACCTTAGCTTGCAGGCATGAACCGGAAAAAAATTCGAAGAAAAGAGAAAAAGAATTTTTTTCTAAGTAACAGGTGTTTAAGCGGAATTAGGAGGATGCATCATTCTTTCAAACTGATGATTTCTAGAAAATGAAAACTGATTTCACCAGTATCGCGTAGCAAGTAAGGTCCAGGTTCTTTTGTTCCTAGATGTTATCAAGGAAATTGCCAAGAAAGGTTGAGGGGATACTCATTTCCGCATAAAATTTTCTTAAGACCTGTGAAAGTCCTTTTGACACTTTTTAAACATTAATTGTATACAGTCCCGGACGACGCAGTATTTGTTGGAGAAGATGGCTTTAGTTCTAAAATAAAACTTGTATTGCATAAAGGTCTTCACGGTTGACCGTTAGGCTAAGTCAACAGGAAGATTTTTTGTGCCCCTCTCTCCGTAACAAAATCCTGTATATGGCCCAGCATACGGCATATTAATACATGATTACGATTTGAGAATCATTACTCTGAAATTGTCTTTAAGATCTGCCACTTTCTAAAACGATTTGTATTGAAATGATGATGGCGAAGGGATTGTCCTTTTTCTATAGCTATCTAAGTAAATTGATCTTGGTGTCAAGTCACTAATACTTTAAATTTGTCTGATTTTGGCTCAAGGTCCGCTGACTGTTTATTTTCAGATCCATGTGATTGACGTTTAAATTTTTCCTTCGCGATCATGTTTAGTGTATACAGTATTAAAAAAAGAATGAAAAACAAACAGACTGGTCCAGCAAATACTTACAAGGCATCATATTTATCAGTCAGATCGGTGGTTAATTTTTTGCCATTATGTCACGCCTGGGTCTCAATACTTACGTTTACTTGTTTTATGATCCAAGCCTCTCCATGTCTGTCGTGGCGCCCAATTGCTGCTGGCGAGGCCAGTGCCACCTGTAATGGTTAGCTGCATCGGATTCCACCGGGTTTAGCCACTCGTACCAACGTAGGCCATATTTCAGGAAGTCCTCAAGGGTATCCAGATTAGCTTTGATTGTAGAGACCTATGTTCTCCTACAGATACTTTAATTTTTTTTCTATGTTGGAAGAAGCAAATATTTGAAGACTTGTTGCCTCATTTTCTACGGAAAGTTTGCGAATGAAAAACAAATTGCACTATGCTCCCCGAGTCGGATCCCTTTTCATTTTTCCAAAAGTAAAGAATGAGGTTTGAATCACAGTGAAAGAGAGAGTGTATGTGTACAAAATATTGTAACACATCTTTTCGTTCGTTTTACTGGTTTAATTTTAATCACAAAAGAACGAATCAGGTGTTAAAAAGGCGGAGTTATTTTTCTCTCCAGCAATGATATTTTCTTGTCACTTTAGATTTTTCGCTCAGCATTAGTACCCCAAAGTATTAGTAAACCCGCTTTTAAAAATGTGGGGCTATTTCTCCCTCCAGAATCGAGGAACTACGTAACTTACACGAAAGTAAAAGACTGTTATCATTCTTTTTCTCTTTGTTGGAAGCCCTGCGTAGAGTTTGCCTGTGGGTTCGGAAATGGAATTAACTCCTTGACATGAAACAGCCGACCTCTCCCTTTAGGGGTTTATAAGTTTGTTTATCTCATGTCTTCTATTTCTGGTTGCTCTTTGCTATCTGTTAATGCTCTTTTTGGAATTGCAGTTTTTGTTGATATTTTGAGATAATCCCTGTATATTTAGGCATTCAATATTTGTTTGCTCCTCCATACTCATTATTTCAAAAGCAATCAATACAATTTCCTCATGGGAAACGTTTACGTTAAAAATATTGGTGCAAAATTGCTAATGGTCTCTACACGCAAAGCTAAGTCATCTTCTAAAATTATTTGGATTTGTATTCAAAGTCAAAATTTAAGTGCGAGGGGTTGGGTTCATTTTTGCACGTGACAGATTGCTATTTCATGTTGTGTAAAATAATATTAATTTTGCACCTCTTCTCTTTTTGTTAGCGATCCTTCCATTAAAATTATGTCACCTTCATGTCGCCTTTATTATCATATATGTACCTACCCAATTTATAGATCTTAATGACCTAATGACACTTTTTGGATGACTTTCAGTTTAATAGCACATAAGAATTGAACATCATTGGGACAACTTCGGTAATTGTCATATGTAGTCATAAAAACAAGACAGTTTATTTCCGTTGAAACTTGAATTAAAAAAAAAAATAAAAGTCCCGAATCAAAATATACACCAGGGGTACAATTTGGTTGTGACAATTCAGAAGATGTTATGTAGCAATATTTGACAAAGGGGTATTTAGAACTCGCCCTATTAAAAGAAATACGCTCGACAGGTTGATCTAATCCACATTCCTGCTTCTTATTTGGATCTCCAGATATTTCAGCCAAAATTTGCTATGCATCATTTCCTTTCCTAAAATCCGGAAATTTGTGCTTTTGGTAATTTTATTTTAGCTCTTTGAATGCAAGTTTTGAGTTGGGACTAAGGAATAAATGGTAAAACTGAGTACATTAAATAAGATTTAAAAACAGAATGTAATTTTTTCTTGAGAGGGGGCTACAGCCCCTTTAGCCCCCCTTCCCCCCTCCATGGGCGTGTGCCTGTTTGAGGTGCCTATTTTGTACTTTTTCTGTGACTTTTCAATTTTGTATGTGAGAAAACTTTCCATGGGAGGGGGGACACCGGCTCCCTGAAAAAATAGCCGCTTGCCACAAAGCTTATTGAAGCCTATTGCTGATTCTAGGTGGGAGCAAGGGGCTAGCTAAGCCTGTAAATTTCCACGGCGGTGGTGGAGCTCCAGGTAATAAGGCTCGACCCTCCACCCCTAGGGAGCATAGGAAATCCGTTAGCGCACCTCAAAGTGGTGAAAGGGTGTAAACATCACTGAGCTTCACGCCAAGCAAGGTGGTGGCTAACGCGTCACGGGTTACCGCAAGACTGGGGACCTTGTTGTGAATTTTATCCCCAAGAAACGTCCAGCAAAGATGATGAACGACATAAAGAGTAAAATTTTGGCTACGGCATCCCCGGTTTTATGCGATGCGACGAGACTTGCACCCTTGTCGAAAAGTGGGCTAGCAACTATCCTATCAAGAAGACAAGGCCTAAATTCTGGCTTCTGGAACCTATGCTCGATAAAATGCCCCCTGACACAAGCTTTTATAGCTGAAGCATTTCATATTTATGATCTTGACATCTTGCGTGTCTCTGAGACGAGGCTGAATGGACGTGACATCTCTTTCCTAGAAGCACCGTCTGGGAAGAAGGTCATATTTTACAGCTCAGGACCAACGGATGGCTCTGGTTTAGCAGGAGTAGGTCTCATATTGTCCCCAAAAGAGGCGACTGAGCTCCTCGAATATGAGGCAGTATCTAGCAGGATTGTAAGGGCGATATTTAAAGGCCAAAATAACAAAATGACCGTCCTTAGCGTATACGCTCCAACCAGAGATGTGCCCTAACGCCTAGAAGATCAGTTTTACAGTGAAATTCAGATGGTCATTGACAGGATCCACCGAAATGACATACTCGTGATTGGAGGCGATTTTAATGCAAGGATCGGTGGCAAGCTGAATGACTCTGAACAGGTTATTGGCAATCATGGCCTCGGTGAAAGGTGCTCTAATAGAAACAGACTACTTCTGTACGCAATGCAGAACGATCTTGCTGTGGCTAATACATGGTTTAGAGACAAACCATGCCACACATATACCTGAGAATCCCGCGATGGAACAGTGAAAGCTCAAATTGATTACCTGCTTATATCTCGAAGGTGGAAGACCATAATGCTAGACTCAAGGGTGCTCAGAGGTAGTGACACAGGATCAAAAAATGGATCCGACCACTTCTCGCTAAACACCAGGCTAAGATTCAGAATCAGTACGAAGAGGGCATCCATGCTAAGTCAGAAGATAGATGTATCTAAATTGAAAATAGATGAATACCGAGAATCCTTTGTCCTTGAACTTTCCAACCGCTTCACCACCCTAAAAGACGACGCTGAAGGTATTGATGAGGATTCCAACTAATTAGGATGCCCCACTTCCAAGATAGAGAGAAAATGGAGCAAGTTCAAAGTACACGTGAAGGAAACCGTAATAAACATCCTCGGAGTTGTTAAACGAAAACCCAAAAAATGGATGTCGCTAAAACTCTCTGCAAAGAAGAAGGAGATAACTAGCAAAAAGTCCGCTCCATGAAGTACCTGGGAATAACGTACGGTTATGAAGTCAGAAGTTCTCGTTTACTAATAATCGAGAAAATTACTAAGAGTATTCGATCAAGTTACGGGAAGCTTGTCTCTCTGAAATTTAGCTTGAACAGGAAGATTCTTGCAAAGCTTTACGCAGAGGTCGCTCTCCCTCACTTGCTTCATGCCTCGCCGTTATGAGACAGGTTCACGCAAACTGACAGACTAAAACTCCGGTCTGTATACTTTAAATACCTTAAGTTTTTGCTTCGATATTCACTCTACGAGAGAAACACATTTGTTCTAAGATCTCAAAACATGGTAGACCCATGTGTCGTTGTGCCGTCTACTGAAACAAGTGCTGAAAAAAAGGCAGTTAAAGCAATGATCGAGTTTTTGCCTCTAAATCTGATATAAGAATGTGAATGAAGCAGTTACTACTTAATTTTGTTCTTTGATGCTGAGTGTTCTTGTTTTTCCTTTTTCTTTTTTTTTGTATCACTCTGCTTTTCTATTTTTTTTTTTTATGAGGAGGCAAAAATAAAAGTAGTATTATTGTTATTATTATTATAAATAGCTGTCATAAATTTGCTGGAGCCGACAGAAAGGCCTACTGGTCAAATATGGCCGTTGAGATGGAAAAATCCACCTCACGAAATGATACAAGAATTGCCGAGACCGGGAATTACTAGCAGTGGAAACTAATATCCCATAGCCTCGTCCAACCCGTCAGAAATAATTCTTATGAAAATGTGTAACGGACCCACCTACTAGAGAGGAAGTAGTCCAGGCAATCAAAATGCTAATAAACCACAAAAGTCCTGGAATAGCTGGCATCCCTGCTGAGCTGCTGAAAGCTCTGCCTGAGTTAGCCGCAGATAAGCTCCATGAACTTGTTACGGAAGAATGGAACAATGAATACATCCCCGATGAGTAGAAGACATCGATGATTGCCCCTATCTTCAAAAAAGATGACCGAATGGAATTTAAAAACTACCTAGGCATATCCCTCATCCCGATTGCTGCAGAAACGTTGACAATTATACTTTTAATTAGATTCCGAGGCATTAGAAACTCCCGAACGCGACTCAACCAAGCAGGATTTAGACCAGGCATGGGATGCTGTGATCAGATCTTTAGCTTACGACAGGTCCTAGAGCATCGCTCCAAACTCCAACAAGAGACAAATCTTCATCGATTTCATCACGGCCTTTGACTCAGTTCAGCGCGACGTCATATGGATCGCAATGAGAGAGGACGGAGTCCCTGAGATGATCATCAGACTGTTGAAGGCATACTGCAATGGTACCAAAGCCCAAATTAGAGTTGATAGTGAGCTTTCGGATCTGGTCCTGATTGAGGAGGTCGTGGGTCAAGGATGCGTCGTCATTGATTGGATTCTCGTGGCTCTTGACAAGTATAAAGGTGTGGAAGCAAGCCTATCCTTCTCTGTCACGAATATTGATTACGCTGATGATGTGGGCATACTTGCTGAGTCTGTTACAGATTCCCAGGCCATGATTAATAAAGTAGCAAGCAGAGCACTCTTGACTGACCTCAAAATAAGTCTACTGAAGATGAAAACTATGCGGGCAGCTGGGATGAATGATACCCCTGTGATCTTAAATGGTAGTCAAATCAAGGACGTTCAGTTGTTCAAATTCCTTGGCTCAATGATAATTGCAATCGGGGAATCATCAGAGAAGGTCCGGAATCGCATATCCTCAGCATGGAGTGTCTTTCTTCAGCTAAATTAGCCTACTCGCTTTGGAAGCGTAGCGAAATCTCTCCACGCACAGAGCTCTGAGTTTACGATGCCAGGGTACTCTCTGTTCTCCTCTGTGGGTTTGAAACTTGGTCACTGAAAGCAGCGGAAGCGTCATACTTGGACGCTTTTCATTACAAATGCCTGCGATATATACTAGGCATTCGCCTCTCAGACAGAGTCTCGAACGAAGAGGTCAGGAGAAGAGGTGGGTATTCCCCATTTGTCCCTGACTTCATAAAACTAATGCGCCTGAGGTAGGTTGGCCACACCATGCAGAGAACAGAAGACTATGTTGTCAAAAAGTGCCTCAAGCGCCTTTCACTACCGGCATGGAAGAACAAACCTGGAGGACAAAAAAACAAATGGCTCGCGACAGTTAAGACTGACCTAGAGCCTATTGGGGGTTTCCGAAAATTTAGGTGACGCTGGTATCGTCACTGGTTTGAAATTATGGAGCCTGGATGCGGCTTGAACGTGAAACAAGTATAAGTAAGTAAGTAAGTATTGGTACATATTTTCGATCACATAGGTTATATGTTCGTGTTGATAAGTAGGTATCAAGGTAAAATGCTGTATATGTGTTGTATAATTGTGGTCCTTATGCAACAGGACTTAAGTAGCTGATTTTCGTTCATAAATGTGACTTTTGTTTAGTTTTCTTTCGTTTTGGTTTTGCGTTATTTATTGCGTGTGTTGTAATTTAAATAAAAGCAAAATTGTGTTTCATAAAGACTGCTTTAGAACTATTTCAAGGCAAAAGAATCACTCGTTTTTGTGGAATTTTCGCGACAAGTAAGTTCTATATCTGGTCTATAGTAGCTTGTATGCTGTTTCCTAAAGGTATCTAGGTATTCCACTTCATCATGTTGTCTTTTTTCTGTAATTACTTAAAAAGAAGTCACCCAGGATCAAACATTCCTCTCTTTTCCAATAGTAAATCATGTATGTAAACAATGGACGAATTGCGGAATCTAAGCTTAATCCCAGTTGATGTGGGTAATCCTGTCATCCCTGAACCCATATTCATTGGGCATTTTGACTATTTGAGGCAAAATGGCTATCATGAAATTTTAACACCGTTGATGTCGGGGAGGAACGTATAAAAAGGACGAGTGGAGCTTGGTTGCCTTCCAATCACTTTTGAACTTAGAAATGACATTAGAACCTTCAATTTTTAATCAAATGCCCCCCTTCCCTGCGAAGTTTCTACGATAACTCATCTCATACGAAGTGACCTGGTAAAAACAAATTCAAAGTAATACATCAAAGCCATATCGCTCGATACTCAGCCAGTATTATTGCGCTGCCTATTGTTTCTGATTTTGAGAACTAAACTATCTTTTGTAAATATAAATTTGAAACCACTGATCTTTAGTTGACAATATTTAGGAGAGCAATATTAAAACTTAAAATGAACGGAAATTACCGAACTGCAAGTGTGTGCTGGCTGTGTCAAATTTACGTTATATATTTACATTTCCACTTACGTTTTAAAAAGACGAACCACACTCTCAGACGCGGGGTTTAAGTAAACAGCCAAATTTTAGTTTGGAAAGCAAAGCAAAGACAAAACGCTATTATTTATTCCGGTCATTTTGTATTTGATGGATTATACGAGGCGTGTTTTTTTAATTAAGGTCCATTTGATCATAAGTACATAACGAATGATTATTTTAAAAAAGTAAATTGATTTTCCAAAATGACATACTTTACTCTATTTAACAGCATTGTTGTCAAGTTTGTTATAACACTTATCATACCTCTCAACTAATTTTAAAGTAACCCCTATATAAAAAATTTCCGCCTGTTCAGCTAACCAGGAATTCATTTCCGTTTTTACGTCGTCATCATCATTGTAACGTTTGCCACTTGGGTGTTGCTTGAGGTGGAGAAACGGATGGTAACCACTCGGCCCAAGACCAGGACTGTATTGTGGGTGATCTAAAACTTCCCAGCCAAAACTGTCCAACAAATTACGGGTCTGACCAGCAGTGTGAGGTCTTGCATTGTCATGAAGAAGGAGAAATTCCTTTCTCAGCATGCCAAATTTTTTTTTTTTTATTTTTTTTTTATTTATCGCTCTGCCGAGCTTTCTGAGGGTATGGCAGTGTGCTTCTGCATTGATAGTGGTTCCTCTGTTGCATGAAGTCGACCAAAAAAACACTATGCCTGTTCCCAAACACCGACGCCATGATTTTGCGCTGGGAGAGAGGATGTTCGGCCTTCAAATTTTCAGGATAGTGTTTCTGTTTCCATTCCATCTTCTGTTGCCTCGATTTGGGCGTGATACGCGAAACCCATGGTTCGTCTCCAGTTTAACTGGTTGCCACGTCAGTGGCAACCGATAAAAGATGATGACGACGCAAAAACAGCAGTGGACTCTTGGTTATTGGAGCCGGCGGCAAGTTCTTATAAAGACTTTACTTTAAAATTAGTTGAGAGGCATGATAAGTGCTTAAGAAACTTGTTAACTATGTCGAAAAATAAAGTATGAGTAAAGTATGCACTTTTTGAAAATAAATTTACTTTTTTGAAATAATCTTTCGTTGCGTACTTATATTCAAACGGACATTAATTAAAAAACACACCTCGTAGATGACAAAAGTTACTTTTTGCGTAAAATTTCTGAGAGGCTGTTAGGAAGTCATAAAAGTTCCCCCACCCTAAATGTCATTCCAGTTTTTCAAGTGAATTGACATACTTCTTTTTCATACTTCTTTTTCAATACTTCTTTTGAAAAAAATACATTTTTTCAATGTAATCTGCATAAGTTTCAAATTTTTTAATTAAAAATCATAAAATGAATATAAAAGTGCAGAAAAATTGCTGTTCTATTACGTTCTTTCTACTGTCACTTGTTACCTCAGAAAATCAGCGATAGGAAAACTTTCCACTCCGTTAATGTTTAAATGTCTAACATAATCCATCCCATTATTGGTAATTCAAGCAATTAAGTCCTCTTAATCTTTATTTTCAAACCTAATCTTGCACCCCAGGCCCAACAGAACCTTCTGAAGTTCTCCTGTTTTGCCAAAACTTTTACCTACTGCACTCAAATCCTCTGTATAATCCGACTAAATCCTGGAGAACTACCCCTCCTCATTCAAAATATTGCTCTCCCTCACATTTACTGTGTTCCTAAGGATAAAATCCATAAAAATAATATATAAAAACGATATTAAACCATTGCATGCTTATCTCGTGATTCCACACCAAACCAACAACAGCCAATATTGCTTCCGTCTAGCACTAATCACTTTATAGAGTTAAAAAAGTGGGGGGATGAATCCTTAATTTTTGTTTCAACCTCCCTTTCTTTTCAGCCCTTTCCCCGTAAATTCTCGCGCATCAAAACTTGCCGTCTTGGGCCATAACCCACTATTCCTATCTGTAAATAAAGCCCTGACGTTAGTGCTTCATTGATGTTAGACAAAATAGCGTTATTTGTCTAATCACCACCAAATGTCTTTCTATCAACGGCATTACTGTCTGCACGAATAGATATTAATGACCCACTTATACGGCTCATTAAATCTTCGAAATCTTTTAACAATAGGTTGTTGCTGTTGCTTAAATTGGACTCATTTGTCAATAAAAGAGAATTGTTGCAGTTCACAAAAAATTATTCCTGTATTTTATTATTGCATATGAGCAGGCTTATAATCATCTTATTAGCGAGGAAATTAATTTTCAATGTCTTTTTTCCTTATTTGAATACCGAAGTGCTGCTTTGTTAACCCTGGTCTCTACGTGTGTGGCCTTAAGTTCTATAATTCTACAGTGAGAAATTTAAATGTAGGCTACTAGAAAATTTAAATCAACAATTTTTTCCACTTTTAAATGAGAATAGATTTTTGTTTCGCCATGGAGTTTAGTTTTAGCCTAGAGTGGAACAAATCAGTAGATTATACTGTTGTGCATTTTATTTGCGATTTCATGCCTATGATACATATTATTATTACGCAAGAACTCCTATCTCACAAAATTGATAGACATGGAATACATAATGATCGAATTTTTCTTATTTTGATTTTTAAGTTACAATGAGGATATAAATTAATTTTATAATTTATGAATTTAATTAGATATAAATTGCATAAGAAAATTTACTGGATCAAAAGTAAACGTTTGAATTTGTTTTGCTTAAGGCTTATTTTTCCTATGCAAGTTTTTGGTATTTTATTTGTATGCAGTCCTACGGTTGTAATTGTTCAACGTAAGACGACAACTTTGATACCATTCCATACCTGAGATTCAAGTCTATCCATCGCCGAATTACATTTTTGAATTCCGATGTACAAGGCCGTGTCTGGAGGGGTGTACCACAGAGTTTGAACCCTGCCCCCATGAAACTTTGGTCTGGTTCGTAAAAACGTTACAAAAACGCACATAAACAAATTTTGATACGTTTTGTAATGTTTTTTTTAACCCCTCCCCACCGAAAAAAATATCCTGTATACGCCTTTGGCGGTGCATATTATTTTTTGGATTGAAAATACATTGACAATTGGTTGAAAAAAAGGTAGTCGATCCTACCCCAAAAAAAGTCTTTGTAATGGATAGGTCTAAGACTATTAAATCCAATGATACAAGCATCTTGCCCTTTTGGTGGAAGTTACAGCTGCAGGCTTGTTGCAAAAAAAAAACTTGATTGAGAGGGAACACACACCTTAAGAACTTTATGAGGTGTTGTTCAAAATCAGCTTCTACTAATAAAAGATTTCTTATATTCCTAGTTTAACCAGACTTTAAGAATATTTGGCTCACTGTTTATTTATTCCCCCCCCCCGTAAACTCCAAGAGGGTGATTTCAAGGAACCTATCTTGATTGTGCTGCTTTTTTCTACCGCCTGATGTTAATTCAGACCAAAACGGCTCTAAGTGGATGGTATGACATAAAAATACTAAGTATCCTTCCAAACCATGGTAACTAAAAGGTTTAAGTGCAAGGTTTGAGTCTCTAGTCATATCAATTTGTGTTTTTCAGCCTTTATTCTGGGAAAGCACAAATCACTGGGAATGATTTCTTATTTTACATCATACAGTGACGAGTTGGACTAATCAAGGTTTCTATTCTGAAGTCGAGTTTATTACATCCGAACAAGAAGTTCATAACAATCACGTACCCCTGAATTGTCATTTTGAATTACATTATTAATTTCAAGAATCGCTTTCTTAATTTCGCTTTTAAATTTGACGTTTCATAAACGTATATCGAAAAGTGAACACGGGAAATATTTATTTATATATGAATTCTAGAAGATTTTGACTTAACATAAGGGTGCTAGCCACCTATTCAAAAAGGAACATATAACTAGCCACAAAGCCAGACATAGACATACGGAGGCAAATATTCTGGTGTCAGACTCCTCTCCCTCCCTCTTTCTTGTGTCTCTGACTCTCTCTTTGCCCTCTCTTTCTCTTTTTCTCTCTTTCTATGTCCCTTTCTTTCTCCCCGTCTTTATCAACGTGAAGAACCTTGATACTCTTTCATACATAAAAATCTTAAAAGATCATATGCTTACTTTGCTAAATGCTCTTCTGTGATGAAAATTATTGTTGTGAGTCATTCAGTGCAAAATATACAAATTATGCTGATAAAAAAAATTCCAAATAAATAAAAAATAAAGCCTTGTGAAGAATAAGACTTTGGGTATGTAATTTGTCTACCCTGTCAAAACTTGATAACACAAAAAGATAAATTGTTGCTCTGAAAACATACCAGGCCGAGTGGGTAAAATTTAAAAATATAAATCATAACTGACAAAACATGTGATTCAAAAGCAATGATTTTGAATTGCTACTCTAAGAAACGCTGCATTATTGCTCCATAAATTTGCTCTTCGAATTTTTTGTTTTTCATTCTTATTTTTGCCGTCTGTCTTTGTTTTTTCTTCTGTTCCTAAAGACCAAAAATGTTGGGAAGAAGGGAGAGGGCTTACTCACATGAACATATCACTAAGTCAAAACTGTCAAAATAAATATTTTGAAAGAGCGAAAGTACAATTTTTGTTTCTTGCACATCCAATAAATTCATGAAGAAAATTATTATTTCAGGCTCTACAATACATTTAAAGACAGAAAGTACATATACATGCTAATGGAGCCGTGTCTTGGTGGCGAAGTGTGGAGTATTTTGAGAGATCGAACCCATTTTGACGAAAGTACTGCACAGTTTTATGCTGCATGTGTTATTGAAGCTTTTGACTATCTTCATGCAAGAGGAATCGTTTACAGAGACTTGAAGCCAGAGAATCTTCTCCTAGATTCCCATGGTTATGTAAAACTAGTAAGTATAGTCGGGCATTGTTTAGACCATAGAGTAGCCCTAACAGAAGGGTAAAATTTCAGAAGAACGATCGTGGTAAATAGTAGGCTACAGATAGTAGGCTAATTATCAATAGACTAATTGATTTATTTACGAGGGAAACACTTTTCACTTAGTTTACACCTAGATTCTTTGAATAATAGCAATGCCAAATAAGTATTGTCTGTTCATATATACAATATCAGCCAAAGAGCGCTTTGTGTTCTATTCATTCTCTTAAAATTGGTTTTTGAAGCTTTGAAGTGGAATTTTTTTTACCATAAAAAGTAAAGAAAAAAAAATTGAACGAGCTTTCATTAAACTCTTATCAGTTGTCCACTGCCGCCCGCCGAAAGCTCGAACAAAAAAAAAGGAAAAATAAATGGGACTCATGTTCCAAAAGGTTGTCTTTTGCGCGAGGTGCCGTTTCCACATTCTGACTCTATAATTAACTTAGAAGTGACATTTAGTATATGAAGAAGAAGACGAAGGAAATATTGAATTTCCAAATACAAATAATATGGTCCCTCACACTCAAACTGGTTTCAGGGAGCACCATTCCTCAACAGATGCTTTCATATTGTTAACAAATGCAACAAATGAATCATTCTCAAAAAATAATGTCCTGTTTGCAGCTTCCCTAGATTTTGAAGGGGCATATGACAATGTGAACTACTAAATCCTTTTAAATAAACTTACAAACCTTGGACTACCCCCCAAGCTAGCATCTTTTATAAAATCTTTCATAGAATAGCAAAGTTTCATTGTTTGTGTAGGTTCAGCCTCTTTGCCCGAAAAGACAATAATCAGAGTCCTTCCTCAGGGTGCAGTCCTGAGCTTGTTCCTCTTTGCCCTCTATCTCTGGGACAAGAACCTCCCCCACACGAATCTACAATATGCTGATGTTCTGGTACTATGGTCATCTGGCAACACCTATCAGATTGCACAGTCAAAGCTGCAAAAGTCACTTTTCCAATTTGAAAGATTCTCTCACCATTCAGAGTTACCCATTGCACCTACCAAGTCAAAAATAATCCAATTTCACCAAAAGCGAAATCATGTTATTTCAAGACTAAATCTAAATGGAACAACTATTCCATAAGATAATCATATTAGTTAACTAGGTCTCATGCTTGACCAAAAACTTAACTTCCACCTCCATATTTCAAACACAATAAAAAAAAGCTAAAAAAAAACAGGTAGGATATTATAAAGACTTCTTTCCACACCCTGGGGTTGTAAGGAGAAAACCTTACTCCAGTTTTATGAGTCACATATAATACCTATATTGACTATGGGCTCATCGTCTATGGTGCATGTGCAAAGACCCAGATGCAAAAAATTGAAACAATACAAATATAATACGTCTCATATTTGGTCTTAGGAAACCCACAAGCACCAAGTTTCTGGTTATGGAGAGTGGATTAACAACAATAAGGGAGAGATGCAGCTTTCTCTTGATAAAACATCTTACAAAAATTGAATCAAATAGCTCACACACCCTACATAATTGGTTATGAAATCCAGCCATGTATAGAGGCATTGCAGATGAGTATGCCAATATTCAGAAGAAGTTCCCTGTACCTGCAAAGTCTATCACACCTACTTTCCCCCAATCCCCTCCATGGAATTGGTCAATCCCCATGATAAATACTGATTTCTCAAAGTGGACTAAAGATTTAACCCCCATTGCATTTGTCCAGAAAAAATTTGCTGAACTTAATACAATTACTTACAAAAACTATATCCAAATCTTTTTTGATGGGTCCAAAATGAATGAGAAGGTAGCAAGTGGTGCTTTCCTTCCTCTCCTGAAAATTGCAATGGGTGAGAGATTGTATAATAATGTATCTATAATATCTGCAGAGTTAAATGCCATAATCATGGCATTAGAACACCTTGTGGAAAATAAACCATTGATTGATAATTCAAATAATATTATAGTTTATTCTGACTCTTTATCAAGCCTTGAGTTGCTGTCTTCAGCTCCTCAGTGTAAGTTGGATATTGACACTTATCATTGTCTTAGTATTATAGATAATCTTGCTTCAAGTGGCATAAGAACTTATCTTCAGTATATTCCTAGCCACTCTGGTATAAGTGGTAATCATCAGGTTGATGAAATAGCAAAAAATGCTATAAATATTGACCAGCCAAGTGGGAGACCAATCCCCATTAGAAATATTTACCGATGGAGAGTATCAGATATTATGTTTAATAAGAATAATCCTATTCTTTCCCCCTTTCCCAATAAGTATTTTTCTAAAATTTATCATAGAATTGGTTCTGGAAGAAATGGACTAAATTTTTTTACATCCTCTTATCAGTTTCCTAATTCAAGTGGTTCTGTTCCCCTGTCCCCTCTTTGCAGGTATTGTAATATGTATAACGAAACAATTGACCACTGCCTATTCGAATGTAATATGCTGACGTCTGCACAGCATACCTTGCTTTGTAAACTGTCAAAGTGCTTCAAACACCACAAAATCTCACTATCAGCCAAGAGCCTAGCCAACTATACCTACACACAGAGCATAGAAATCGATATCTATTATCTTATATTTGAACTCCTTGAGTCGAAAGAACTACTGAAATATATCTCAGAATATCTAATAAATAAGAGACAACCAAGCCAGTAGCTCTGTAGCCCACAGAGTGAAGCAAAAAGAAAAGGGCTGAATAGTATCAACTGAAAAGCCCGCCTGCTGTGAAATAGAAGAAGAAGAAGAACAATTAGTATGTATGTATAATTTAATACCCATCATAGTGCACAAAACTAGATAACTGATGGAGTAAAAAAAGAAGAAAAGGAAAAACAAAAAAACACAAATCAATACATCCAACAACATTACTAGCCTACCGAAAGGCTTTTCAAAAAGTACTTTTCAATTTTAGCCACCTTTGACACGTTTCCATTCTTCTGCGGACAGCGTACAGAGTAACTAGCGGGCAGCTAGTAACTTCAAATCTGCCTGATACAGTGCAGTGGTGTTACTAGTCCAAAGAGGCAGCCAAAGCTGGCATTTTGCATATTCATAACAACACTTCCTAATATCATCCGAGAAAAGCGGCCAAAATGGCGAAAGAGCAAGCAAATGACCACGAGGGACTACAAAGGCAGTGTAAATGGAGGCAAGGATACGGCGGCTAAATCTAAATTTCAAAGAAAGCTTTGCTAGTCTTATTCGCAAAAAAAAAACATTCAACAAAGCTCGGGTTGCGCGTAAATTTTTTCCCAATCGTTACTCCAAGGTAAGTAGGGTGATCCTGTTCTAGATCGACATTATCACCAAAAGATAGGCAAACTGACTCTTTGTTATGGTCACTGTATCATAGACAGCGCAATAGCGCTGCCTAAGTAAAGAACGATGTTGGCACAATGTATTATTTTTTTTCTTTTGGTCTTAGACCAGGGAAGTTCGTATCGATGGAGTTGTCGTAGAAACTTCGAAAGGGGCTCATTCGATTGGAAATTTGAGTGCCTTGTGCCCTTTTTAATAGTCGAAAGTGGGCAAATAACACCCCTTCCACGCCCACCATTTCCCCAAACACATCCAATCAAAATTTTGAGATAGCCATTTTGTTCAGCGTAGTCGATTTCCAGATAGAAAATATGTTTTTGAGGAGGACACTACCCCACAACCCTCAGGGCAAGGGTTTTAAGTTATGCCCTGGGGGCATATAAGGACGATGTTGGCACAATATAGTATTTATTATTTTTTCCTTTAGACCAGGGCACTTTGTATCAAAGAAGTTGTCGTAAAAACTTTGAAAAGAGCTCATTCAGTTGGAAATTGGAGTGGCTTGTGCCCTTTTTAACAGTCAAAAGTGATTGGAAGGCAACTAACATCCCTTCCACGCCCACCATTTCCCGAAACATATCCAATCAAAATTTTGAGATAGCCATTAGAAAGTGTTGTAGTAGAAACTTCAAAAAAGGCTCATTCGATTGGAAATTCAAAGGGCTAGTCCCTTTTTAATAGTCGAAAGTGATTGGAGGGCAATTTACACTCCTCTCCCGCCCACCTTTTCGCCAAACACATCAAATAAAAATTTTGAGATAGCCAATGTAGTTTGTTCAATGTAGTTTTAAGCTCTGGAAATTAGGTCTTTGAGGATGACACACCCCCACACACAGCCCCCAGGGCAAGGGTTGTACGTTATGCCCTGGGGTCATATAAGTTTTTTATGGACCGCGTTGCCGTAGAAACTTCAAAAAGGGATGATTCGATTGGAAATTCAAATTGCTAGTGCCCTTTTTAATAGTCGAAAGTGATTGAAAGGCAACTAACACCCCTTCCACAACCACCATTTCCCCAAAAATATTCAATCAAAATTTTGAGATAGCCATTTTGTTCCACGCAGTTTAAAGTTCAGGAAATTATACCTTTGACCAGGACACTCCCCCCACAGTCTTCAAGGCAAGAGTTATAAGTTATGCCCTGGGGGCATATAAGGTTTTTATTGAAATCTTTGTCGTAGAAACTTGAAATAGGGCTCATTGGATTGGAAATTCAAAGGGCTAGTGCCCTTTTTAATAGTCGAAAGAGATTTGAGGACAACTATCCCCCTTCTCACGCCCACTTTTTCCCCAAATACATCAAAACTAAATTTTTAGATAGCCATTTTATTCAACGTAGTTGAATGTTTTGGAAATTCGGTCTTTAAGTATGAAAACGCCTCCCCCCCACAACCCTCAGGGCAAGGGTTTTAAATGAAACTCAGAGAGGAAAGAAACTAACAAAATGAAAAATGAAATCAAAAAGGGTTTCTTTCCTCTCTGAGTTTCATTTGTCATGTAGCCAGTGTGGTCTAAGAATGTATTTACGTCAAGCGTTGTAAGTTATGCCCTGGGGCTATATAAGTTGTTTATAGATAGAGCTGTCGTAAAAACTTCAAAAGGGGCTCATTCAATTGGAAATTGAGAGGGCTAGTGCCCTTTTTAATAGCCAAAAGTGATTGGAGGGTAACTAACCCCTCTCTCACGCCCACCATCCCCCCAAATCCATCCAATCAAAATTTTCAGATAGCCATTTTGTTCAACGTAGTAGAAAGTTCTGGAAATTAGGTCTTTGAGGATGACACCCCCCCCCCCCCAGCCCTCAGGGCAAGGGTTGTATGTTATGCCCTGGAGGCATATTAGGTTTTTTATTGAAAGCCTTGTCGTAGAAACTTCAAAAGGGCTCATTAGATTGAAAATTGAAAGGGCTTGTGCCTTTATTAATAGTTGAAAGTGATTGGAGAGCGAATAACGCCCTTTCACGCTCACCATTTCCCCAAACACATCCAATCAAAATTTCGAGATAGCCATTTTGTTTAACATAGTTGAAAGTTCTGGAAATTAGGTCTTAGAGGATGACAACCACCCTAGCAGCTCATAGGGTAAGGGTTGTAATTTATGCCCTGGGGGCATATAAGGTGTTTATAGAAAGCGTTGTCGTAGAAACTCAAAAAGGGCTCATTCAATTGGAAATCGAAAGGCCTAGTGCCCTTTTTAATAGTCGAAAGTGATTGGAAGGCTTGACATTTTGTAGTAAAGATTGATGTGAGTATAATTTATTATTTTATTTTGTTGCTGTTGTTTAGACCAGGGCACTTCGTATCGAAGGAGTTGTCGTTGGAACTTCGAAAAGGGCCCAGTCGATTGAAAATAGAAAGTGCTGATGCCCTTTTTAATAGTTGAAAGTGATTGGAGGGCAACTAATCCCCCTGCCACCCCCCCCCCCTCGCATTTGCCCATTGTGTTTAAAAACTAAATGTTGCCTTAAGATTAAATCAAAATGCACTGTATTAATGCTAATTCCCAATAAGGCATCTGAGCAGTATCCAAAGAACGACTATTATTATGTCCAAACTTTCGGGCTACGTCCAAACTTTCGGGGCTACTTATGCTCTTAATATTTAACCAAGTCAAAATAGCGTAAGTGTATCCAGGCTATCAAAGAAAGTAAACAGATTTTTTTTTCAAATGGTATCAAGTTTTCCATTTCAGGTCAACTAGAGGAGGTATGAAACTAAATTAAACACTACTATTTGTGTCCTGATTTTTAAAAGAGTGTATGTTGTTAAAAATTGCTGAACATTTTCCTCCAGCATACAAATACCAGGCCAAACTATAAAGTCTTAAAAAAAAACAAAAAGATTTAAAGTATTATTTTCTTTTTACCTGAAAAGACTGTGTCAATATAAAACAAACAGAAATTAATTAAAACAAACTTTTTCCACAAAATAAGTGTTTCAAAGAAAAGTAAAGAACTCCATTAAACAAAAAATGAGCAAAAATAAAACCTAATAATCTACCAAGCGTGAAACTACCACAAATCAGGATCGATAAATAAATGAAACCGAAAAACGAAAACAAATCATAGGCAGCGCGCTAGCGCTGCCTAAGTAAAGAACGATGTGGGCACAATGTGTTTTTTTTTTCTCCATACCCGGGCACTTCATATCGAAGGAGTTGTCGTAGAAACTTGGAAAAGAGCTCATTCGATTGGAAATGGGAGTGGCTAGTGCCCTTTTTAATAGTCAAAACTGATTGGAGGGCAACTAGCCCCCCCCCCGCCCATCATTCCCCCTAACACATCCAATCAAAATATTGAGATAGTCATTTTGTTCAGCGCGGTTGATTTCCAGATAGAAAATATGTTTTTGAGGAGGACACTCCCTCACGACCCTCGGGGCAAGGGTTTTAAGTTATGCCCTGAGGGCACATAAGAACAATGCTGGCACAATGTACTACTTATTTTTTTTTTCTTTAGAGCAGGGCACTTCATATGGAAGGGGTTGTCGTAGAAACTTCAAAAGGGGCTCATTCGATTGGAAGTCGAGAGTTCTAGTGCCCTTTTTCATAGTCGAAAGTGATTGGAGGGTAACTATCCTCCCCCTACGCCCATCATTTCCCCAAGCATATCCAGTCAAAATTTTCGTAGGAGTTGTCGTAGAAACTTGGAAAAGGGCTCATTCGATTGGAAATTGGAGTTGCTAGTGCCCTTTTTAATAGTCGAAAGTGATTGGAGGGCAACTAGCACCCCCCACACCCATCATTCCCCCAAACACATCCAATCACAATATTGAGATAGCCATTTTGTTCAGCGTAGTTGATTTCCAGATAGAAAATATCTTTTTGAGGAGGACACTCCCCCACAACCCTTGGGGCAAGGGTTTTAAGTTATGCTCTGAGGGCATATAAGAACGATATTGGAACAACGTATCATTTATTATTTTTTCCTTTAGGGCAGGGCACTTCATATGGAAGGGGTCGTCGTAGAAACTTCAAAAGGGGCTCATTCGATTGGAAATCGAGTGTTCTAGTGCCCTTTATAATAGTCAAAAGCGATTGAAGGCAACTAGCCCCCCCACGCCTATCATTCCCCCAAACACATCTAATCAGCATTTTTTAGATAGCGATTTTGTTCAGCGTAGTTGATTTCCAGATAGAAAATATGTTTTTGAGGAGGACACTCCCCCACAACCCTCAGGGCAAGGGTTTTAAGTTATGCCCTAGGGGCATATAAGGTTTTTATAGAAGGCGTTGTCGTAGAAACTTCAAAACAGGCTCATTCGATTTGAAATTCAAAGGGCAAGGGTCCTTTTTAATAGTCGAAAGTGATTGGAGGGCAACTAGCCCCCCCCCCCACACCCATCATTCCCCCAAAAACATCCAGTCAAAATTTTCAGAGAGCAATTTTGTTCAGCGTAGTTGATTTCCAGATAGAAAATATGTTTTTGAGGAGGACACTCCCCCACAACCCTCAGGGCAAGGGTTTTAAGTTATGCCCTGGGGTCATATACGGTTTTTATAGAAGTCGTTGTCGTAGAAACTTCAAAAGGGGCTCATTCGATTGGAAATTCAAAGAGTTAGTGCCCTTTTTAATAGTCGAAAGTGATTGAAGGGCGACTAGCCCCCCCCCCCTACGCCCATCATTCCCCCACACACATCCAATCAAAATTTTGGGATAGCCATTTTGTTCAGCGTAGTTGATTTTCAGAAAGAAAATATGTTTTTGAGGAGGACACTCCCCCACAGCCCTCAGGGCAAGAGTTTTAAGTTATGCCCTGGGGGCATATAAGATTTTTATAGAAGGCGTTGTCGTAGAAAGTTCAAAAAAGGCTCATTCGATTGGAAATTCAAATGGCTACTGCGCTTTTTAATAATCGAAAGTGATTGTAGGGCAACTAGCCCTCCCCCCCCCACGCCAATCATTCCCCCAAACACATCCAATCAAAATTTTGAGATAGCCATTTTGTGCGTAGCTCATTTATAGATAGAAAATATGTTTTTGAGGACGATAATCCCCCACAGCCGTCAGGGCAAGGTTTTTATGTTATGCATTGGGAGCATATAAGGTTTTTATAGAAGGCGTTGTCGTAGAAACATAAAAAAAAAACTAATTCGATTGGAAATTCAAAGGGCTAGTGCCCTTTTTAATAGTCGAAAGTGATTGGAGGGCAACCAGCCCCCCCCCCACACTCATCATTCCCCCAAACACATCCAATACAAATTTTGAGATAGCCATTTTGTTCAGCGTAGTTGATTTCCAGATAGAAAATATGTTTTTGAGGAGGACACTCCCCCACAACCCCCAGGACAAAGGTTATAAGTTATGCCTTGGGGGCACATAAGGTTTATGTTGAAATCTTTGTCGTAGAAAATTGAAAAAGGGCTCATTCAATTGGAAATTCAAAGGGGTATTGCACTTTTTGATAGTCAAAAGTAATTGAAGGGCACTTAATCCCCCTTCCACTCGCACCTTCCCACGCCCACCTACAAATTTGCCCATTATGTTTAAAAACTAATTGTTGACTGAAGATTAAAGCAAAATACACTGTGATAATGCTAATTCCCAATAAGGCATCTCAGCAGTATCCCGAGAATGACTGAGGGTATTCTGTTCAAACTTTCGGGGCTACTTCTGCTCTTAAAATTTAACCAAATCAATGTAGCGTAAGTGTATCCAAGCAATCAAAGAAAGTAAACAGATTGTTTTTGCGAATGGTATCAAGTTTTCCATTTCAGGTCAACTAGAGGAGGTATGAAACTGAATTAAACAGTACTATTAAATAATTTAAAGTATTATTTTCTTTTTCCCTGAAAAGACTATGTCAATATAAAACGAACAGAAATTAACTTAAAAAAACGTTTTCCACAAAATAAGTTTTTCCGAGGAAAGTGAAGAACTCCATTAAACAAAAAATGAGCAAAAATAAAATCAAATAATTTACCAAGCGTGAAACTATCAGAAATCAGCATCGATAAATAAATGAAACCCAAAACGAAAAGAAATTACAATGAATAACCGATTCAAACTCAAAACGAGTAGAAATTAACATCAGTTGGGTGCAAAACCTCTATGCCTTCCCAAGGCCAGAACAAAATTTGCACTTTACTGAAAAAAATACAAACGAATGTTCATTGTCAGTTATACTGATATTTAGTAATCAAAATGTTAATATTATTTGATTTATTAAAGTTAAAAAAGTAAAAACATTTATATTTTTTTCAGTAAAATTCTTGACTACGAATGGTGTAAGAAAAAGCAATTGGTTAACTGCATTCGAAATTATTTAAACTCATTTCATAAAGACGATACTTTTTTTGTCAACATATGAATTGCAATTGCATATTGCATCTGTCTGGTTTTTATGCAAAGTAACAAAAGAGACGAAAAATCAACGAACAAGAGAGTAGTGAAGAATTATGGTATGCAAAGTAATATTTGGCAGGGAAAGTCACTGGTGATTAATCGCTAGGGGTGGCCCCGTGATTGTGTGATTTTCGGGGATTCTGGGAACCAAATTTTTTTTCGGGGTGACGCATAGATTTTCGGGGAAATACCTGAAAATTCGGGGATAGTGAAAGCCCTGCTTGATTTCTAATCAGGAAAATCGAAATACTAAACCACACGAGAAAGAAAAGCTCCGACTTTACGGTTGGCGCAATAATGAATTACCGCAAAATTAATTTAAAGTCAGCCGAACGCTGCCGCCTCTGCCGGTGGTGGCGTAGCGACACTCCGGCGGCGGTCGACCGGGCCTCTCGTCGGCGGCGTTCGGTCGATCCGCCAGCGCGGCGCCGGGGTCTGGTTATGGTGGTTAAAAACCAGGAATCCGGTTTTACCCTCGTTGAACTTTATTCCGATATATATATATATATATATATATATATATATATATATATATATATATATATATATATATATATATATATATATATATATATATATATATATATATATATATATATATATATATATATATATATATATATATATATATATATATATATATATATATATATATATATATATATATATATATATATATATATATATATATATATATATATATATATATATATATATATATATATATAATAATAATAATATATATAATATATATATATATATATATATATATATATATATATATATATATATATATATATATATATATATATATATATATATATATATATATATATATATATATATATATATATATATATATATATATATATATATATATATATATATATATATATATATATATATATATATATATATATATATATATATACGAGCAAACAATTTAAGCAAGCAATTTCTGCCCGGGAAATTTCACTTTTTTGGGTGATGATGAATGTCGCCATTCCATGGATTGTTGTTTTGATTCTCACCCATTTCCTTACCATTCCATCACTCATAATGTTTTGTCCGTAAACTTCACAGATCTCATGATGAATATCGATTGGTTTTACGCCTTTAGCACTAAGAAATTGTATAACCGCCCGTACTTCACAATCGGCGGGACTCACAATTGTTGGAGGCATCTTAAACACTCAGTAAACAACGTATACAATTAAAAATCAGACTGTAATGGCGTAAGTGCGTAGACAAGAGATGTAGGTAACCAGTGTGCATGCGCCGAATGACGACCGTAGCACTGTGGTAGCGTAATCGTAAAACGGTACTTACTTAAAAAACATACATTGTATATATATAAAGATATATTTATATATATATATATATATATATATATTTATATACATATTTATATATATAGCATTATAGTATTGACTATTCGACCCTCAACTGAAAATCGAAGAAATTGCTTTATAGTTGTATCAATAAGTTCCGGTATGTTGACCATTGACAATTTAAGCATTACAAAATATTCTGCCTAATATTTTGATGAAGTATTTTTTGGACCAGATGTTAGTGGTAAATGGTTATCATAGATTATTAGTCACAGGATGAGAATTTTATTAATCCTTTCTAAAGTTTTGAATGAAAATAAAATAGATCTACGACAGCTCCATCCTATATTTGTCACCAAGAAACGCTTGTTTAGTAATCAGAGGGAGTCTTTGCTGTCATAGTGTTTTAAAACGACAATCGCATGGATAGCATAGAACGAATTGACTTTTAAGAGGTCTATTTGAACTGCAAAGGCTTTTTCAATACGTCTTTTTTAGATCAGAGATGAATTTTTAACTTTTTTAAATTCTTTAGTAATCTGGCATCCTTTTTCCACATCCATAGGTACATTACTTGAAACGAGATTTTTTCTGTTTCTATTGTAGTAAATTTTCTATTTTAATATTGAGCAATTTTTCCGTTTTAGTAATTTTTTCTATTCCGTGATTTTTTTCCATTGCTCTCAGGTCGACTTCGGGTTCTCTAAGCGCCTTGGTGTTAGCGGGAAAACATGGACCTTCTGTGGAACTCCCGAGTACGTTGCTCCTGAAGTAATATTGAACAAAGGCCATGATCGAGCGGTGGACTATTGGGCAGTTGGAATCCTGATGTACGAGCTTCTTGCAGGAACGTAAGTTGATGTCGCTCTCTATAGTTAGATTGGTATTTAGGTAAGGCAAATCCTGGTTAAAAAAAAGATAATTGCAACAAAATTGCAACCCAAGCCAACATCAACCAAAGCTCGGTGTGTCAGCTTAATACATAAGTACCTGGAGAGCGACACCCAGTAAGACAAATATCTTCAGACAAAATCTTGACAAAATAGTAATAAAAAAAATAAAAAACTCGAGGAAACGAGCAGCACAATTCAAAAACAAAAATTAGGCATTAATCCAAAAGTTGATAAAAGTACCGCTCAATCATCAATTAAGTAACATAACTTAATAAAGTTAATCAGCACAAAATAAGCATAATCATTAAACAAGGCTGAATGAGAAAAAGATGGTTAAAATAAATCATTGTACAGGGCGCAGCAAGGGTTTTGAGTTTGGATGGGGGTATAAAGAATGTGCGATAAAATTGTCCAGTGTGCCGACAAAGCCGGACACATAAGCTAAATGAAGAATATACAAAATCTACTGAACTTAAAGAAGCGGTCTTTCTACTTCTTTTCTAATCTCAAGGTTTTCCCTTTTTTCCTAGCTGATCCAAACTAGTTGATCCAAACTAGCTGATCCAACATCATCAGGCCGAGTTGTCTGGATTTCCGCTTAGCTCAATTTATCACATAATTATATTGCTAAAAAGCAAACTTAATATGAAGGAAAAAATCTTTAAAAATGGATGCGCCTTTGTTTCTTCACTTTCCACTGATCAACAAGTTCTGATTACTCCAACTTAGAAGTTATATCTTTTTCGATGTAGAGGAACATAAGTGAATCAAGTCTATCATCGCCATTGTTGACCTCATTGGTACTTTGTAATTTCCATCTTATTGTAGATCTGCTCACCTTCAGCTGAAGTCACAGGTACGGTTTTTGCAAAAACGAAAGCTCTATAGACAAGTGGAAGAGCCCGCTCATGCTCTTTGTCCATGGAGAAGAGCTGTCCCAAGTTTTGTTTGTTAGTCTGAGTCTGCTTTCAATTTTCCTTGAAGATTTTTCTTATTTCAAACGTCAGTTCTCCTGGTGGAATCTGCCGAACAGGGAAGGCTGTCGCTAACTCACTACATTTTGAAGTGTTTAGCTTTGCTACACACTCGAAGATGGGTAGAAGAAGCTGCTGAGCTTCGTCACACGATTCCTGCACCTCATTACTTAATCTTAAGCCATCACATTTCTTTTAAGAAGATTCGATACCTTAATCATCATTTTGTGAGCCTCAACGCTGCTGACTGTTTCAAAGGCAAAGGGTTCATTAGCGAGTTCTCCTAAGGGACTACTTATTATTGAAACCTATTGAGAATTTGTGATTTGACTATGAAATTTGATTAAAAAGACAATGGAATTGTGTCGGCAAAGTTTTCAATCAAAGCAGCTTGCACAAAGAAAATTCGAAGATCTGTCAAATTGATCAAATGACACTCCTTTTGAGGTAAATTTTGACATTTTCCTAGGAGGTATACTAGAATTTTTTTAGGGACAACCCTTTTCCTGAATTTTAAAAAGAAAATTCTGCTCCGTTTGATCGAAAAAAAAACACCATTTACACTTCCTAATGATATTGGTTTCACTAAAACTAAATATATCTTTCTCCGGCACAAAACAAGAAAAGTTACAAGGTTTTTCTAAGAATTCAGGGAAAGAAGGTTTCGGCTTTTAGTTTTCTGACGTTTATTCAGATCGTTTATCCAAGCTCTACAAGGTATGGCAAGACCACTGAATCCATTCTAAGTTGTTTGGCCACACAAACTAAAAAATCTTATAATGGACGAGATAGGCTGGTTCTTTATGGTATCGAATCCCTTTAATAAAGCAGCGATATGTTCTTAATGTCATTTTTAAATGACAAGTAAAGTGTTGAGAAAGTGTAAGTATATCTAAATAAGTGTACAAAGGTTGAAACCTACAAAGTACTGTCTCTGGTAAATTTTCTCTTTCGTGATGCCTCAAATTAAATATTTTTCTTCTTCCAAACGTGCTTCTTGGGGCTTGAAGCTTCAAAGTTTCAAGCTATAAACTTTGGGTGGGAGAGTCCCCCTCCCCTTCCGTTATCTGCACCCCTGTCACTGTCTCATATTTACTGCGACTTTAATAAAAAAGAAATGGTGACACTGATTCGTCGTATCCTTGCTTGTGCTGGTCACGTTCACTGTGAAAACTACAGGTAGTACTGTTTGTTTGGTAGTCAGTTCTCATTTGGAATACTCTCTCAGCGCAAGTGTTTCTCAAGATTATCGTCTGTAAATTCTTTCAATACGAGTTTCGATGCTGTTTTCAGGGTGTAAACGAAGTTGGCAAGACAAGTGGAATATCTCTTGTAAAAGCAGGTGCTTTGAAGCGTAGTGATCTATGCAAGTTATCCTCCATTTGCTACTGTTTGCATCTCGAGCACTTGGCCCAAGCCCATCATAAGCCGAAAGGCTTATTATGTAGAACCTTTATGTAAAACTTTATCTATATATATATATATATATATATATATATATATATATATATATATATATATATATATATATATATATATATATATATATATATATATGTATATATATGTGTGTGTGTGTGTTGTGTGTGTTTGTGTGCGTGATTGTGTATGTCTGTGTGTGTGTATACGTATAAATATAAAATTAACATCCTTGAACCGTAACTGCTTTCTTTGATACCCACTTTGTCTTTTACACATCCTTACAAACCGAATTGGCCCGCTATATATGCTTATCTGCATGTCAATAAATGGAAATGTTTAATTGTCAGATTTATTTATTTGAATCGTTATATATGGTCAACCTGAAATTTGTTTATGTGAAAGTTAATATTCGATTACATTAGAGTTAAGAAACTACGTCTTTCTTTAAATTTAGCTTTGGTGTCAACTTTACACATTCTTGATTAAATATATGTAGGCAAAACTGTGTGTTATAAGTCGCGCTTTACTTTAGACAACATTTTTCTACGGTTCCTGGATTTTACTAAGTTGGCAAAGTAATATTATTTTTTCTGGATTAATTATAATTTTGAATTTACGACCAAGGGTATTGAGGCAGTTTTTTTTTTATTTTATTGTATTTTTTTTTTTTATGTAAAAGCAACTTAAAAAAAAACAAAAAAAAACAAGGTGATGATCTATTGAATGAATAAATTTGTATTGAGTGATTAAACTTTACAAGTATTTCACTACTAATAGTCTACGAACTAACACTACTGAAAATAAAACTAGAATAAATGAAACTATACTACTAAATGCCACAATCAAAGGGGACAATAAAATATAAACATCAAACCAGTCTTCTATTAGAATACAAAAACCTATTGAAACATTTCCTTAACACTTAGTCAGAAATGACCTAGGACAAATGGGAAGTTAATTCCGAGAGATTGGAGTTCTAGTTCCAAACCGAAATGTTGTAAAAAAAACAGGACAAGTAAACTGGAAGTGGCTACAAGTTTTGCTTTCACCACAAACACATTCTCCACTTCTAGTCTTTCCAATTTTACTTAAGAAATAATTTAACTAACTATGTCCAGTTATAAGGTGATGACCTATTTATAAAGTTTAAATGAAGACGAAGTGCTTATTTACATAATACTAATATAAAAGTCGCTCTCTTTTATGGCATATATTGCTATTATTATAATAATAATATTATAATGACAAATTTTAAAACAGATAATAATCTGTTTTATGTTGTCTTGCAAAATTTGGATTTTTGCATTTGTCAGCTAGTTGTACACGGTTCTTTATAGTTTACTAACTAAAAAAAGCAAGTTTTTTCAACTGAAAGTAAGAATCAATAATAAAACTTAAAACGAACAGAAATTATTACGTATGCGAGGGGGGTTGCCCCCTCCTCAACACCTCGCTCTTCACGCTAAAGTTTTTCGGCATTAAAAAAAAAAGTCACTTATTGTTCTAATTAATCGACCCTTGTCTTTCAGGAGTCGTTTTTAAATAATTTAGATAAAATTTAAAATTTAGTGTAAAGAGCAAGGTGTTGAGGAGGGGGAAACCCCCTCGTATACGTAAAAATTTCTGTTCGTTGTAAGTTTTAATATTGCTCCTTACTTTCAGCTGAAAAAACTTGTTTTCTTATGTAATTTCTGATCGTTTTTTTTTTTAAATGAAGCCAGGAAACCTGGCTCTACCTCCACAAAAAATCCCCCTCCCCACGGAAATATCCTCTTGGCAATTCAATCTCGGTGAAAATTTACCCTTGAAAACATACCCTTAGCCCCTCCACGCGTAAAGTTGAGTCAGTAAAGAGAAAGCCAGACATATAAAGAAATTTTGTGTAGGAATCCTGGCAAATTCCCCTAGTATACAATTTCCCTGAAAAGTTCACCCCCCAGAAAATTCCCTCTCCATGGAAAATTCTACCCTTGCAGTCCCCCCCTCCCAGCAAAAAATTCGTCCTCCCGTCCCCACCCGAAAAATGTACGCTCGCTTCCCAATAACAAATACTATACGTAAACAATGGACAAATTTTATAACTTAAAGACCTTTCCCCAGGGGCTGTGGGGGGTCATGGGTTACTATTGCGCCTGGTCTACAGTTCGTTACCATGAACTGTTTGATTTCAAATCCTGGCAATAGTAATAGTAAAGATAAAACTCCAGCTACTCGCCAAAGAGGGGTCTATCAAATACCATGCGATTATGGCAAATACTATGTAGGCAGAACTCACCAGAATTTAGACAAACGCATACAACAGAATAAAGATGATATTGCCAAAGCTCTAAATTCTAATGTTGCTACTGCATCATTTGATTCTGCTTTAGGCAGCCATGTATTTGAAAATCCTAGCCACAAAATACTTTTTGATGAATCTGCCCTTATTAGCAATGACCTAAGTAGACCCCGGCGCCGCACCGGCGATTCGACCGAACGCCGCCGACGCGAGGCCCGGTCGAACGCCGCCGAAGTGTCGTAACGCCGCCGGCGCGCCGCAGGCACGCCGCTGCCGGCAGAGGCGGCGGCGTTCGGTCGACTTAAAATTATTTGTGCGGCAATTTATTGCGTCAACCGCAAAGTCGGAGCTTTTCCTTCTCGTGTGGTTTAGTATTTCGATTTTCCTGATTAGAAATCAAGCAGAGCTTGCACTATCCCCGAATTTTTGGGTATTTCCCCGAAAATCTATGCGTCACCCTGAAAAAAAATTTGGTTACCCGAATCCCCGAAAATTACGCAATCACGATGCCACCCCTAGCGATTTATCACCAGTGACTTTCCTTGCCAAATATTACTTTGCATACCATAATTCTTCACTACTCTCTTGTTCATTAATTTTCGTCTCTTTTGTTACTTTGCATAAAAACCAGACAGATGCAATATGCTTTTGCAAATATTGCAATATACACAGTTCTTCATATGTTGACAAAAAAAGTATCGTCTTTATGAAATGAGTTTAAATCATTTCGAATGCAGTTTCACAATCGCTATTTCTTACATCATTCATAGTCAAGAATTTGATTTTCAAGTTGAATAGAATTATAGAACGCATTAACTACTGTAAAGCTTCCTCCTTTTGTTGTATTTTGAAATTGACAGCCGACAGTTTGTTTCTACAGCTGAATTGTAAGTTGGTAGATTTTTTTTTTTTTGCTGTTCTTAGATAAGATTTTATTATTTTCTAATACTAAATTATTTAACGCCTGATATAAAATACAATCTTATTTCTGGAAAATTTACACCCCCTCCCCCCCCCCAAAAAAAAAAAAAAAAACAACCTTAGACTAAGACAAATTTTATCAAATTACTAAGCTATGTCAAATGTTGGGGAATTAAAGATTGAACCAGAATTTACTCCAAAAATATGATTCATAAATAAATTGTAAATTATTGCCTATAGGGGGGGATAGAGAGCTATAATTGTCAAATAATAATACATCTTTTTTTATTGAAAGCAAGGATGCCTTACATAAAGTTATTTTTTTCATTTAAAGTTAAGAAAGAAGAAAATGATATCGAATTCCTTGGGAAACCATTGAAATATATTGATAGATCCAGGACCTCCAATTAGGACTTGTTCATTGTCTTAGTTATTTTGCGATTTATCATAGACTACTGGCCTAATTTGGCTTTTGTGTGTGTTCCCTTTTAATTCGATCTTATGGAATGCCATGGCAAATCTATCACTCAGTTTTCCAATAATTTGAGGTATATCTAAATAATTTTGACATTTTTGTTGTTGTCTTTGTACCCCTTTACTTATACCCTCAATTTTTCTTCAAGGAACACTAAGCTGTTTAACGTTATTTTGCGTGTTTGTTTGAACCGTATAGTGACCTAGTTAATTATTAAGTAAATTATTTTTGTAATGAAAGCTGAGACGCTATCCTATCAAGGTGGTATCCCGAGGGGGGGGGGTAGGGAGGTATTATATTTAAATGATAATAGCTCGAAATTGTATTTATTGAAAGCAGGGATCCCAAAAAGTTGATTTTTTTTAATTTAAAGCAGAGATTGCATCCTATCAAGGTAGTATCCAGAGGGGGAGGGGGTATTGAGCTATCATATTTAAATGATAATATCTCAATTTTTTTAAAGCAGGGGTGCCAATAAGTTAATTATTTTTTTTTATTTAAAGCAGAGACGGTATCCTATCAAGATGGTATGCAGAAGGGGGGCATAGGGAGTTATTATATTTAAGTGATAGTACCTTGATTTTTTTTTTTTTTTTTTTTTTTTTTTTTTTTTTTTTTTTTTTTTTATTGAAAGCAGGGATGCCAAAAAGTTGAAAAGTTGACAAAATTAACAAGATTTTCGTGAGTTATACTTGATACAGCACTTGCATGGTTTTATCGTCCAGAGGGAAACGGACATTTGCGTCCAATCCGTTTTTTTTCCTGTTGATGAAACGGGTTTACTTTGAAAACATTCATTCACATGTACCAGGTAGATTCACACTAAAACGAATTTCTGTGACGAAAGCGATATCGACATCCCTACCTAACGTTGCGCTCGAGTGACAATGGCGCCCATGGTCCAGTGCCCAAGTTACATTAAAAGAACAGGTCATAATAAAAGCTTTCAATTTGGGAGGTTCAAGGAGGAGTCTTTGACAGTCTTATGACCTCAGGGTACTAGATTTTGCAACGTCCTTACGTATCTACAGTGGTTTAGAAAATTCGATCACCCCACAAATGATTACCAAAAATATGCACAAATGTAAAATTTGGAATATTATAACACTTTTTTCAAAGCTTTGAAGAAAAGCAAAAAAGTCTAAATACGCTTAACTACGCTCGAAAGCTATTTTAAAAAGAAACTCTTTGGAGATTTCCATGGAAATGGCCATAGCAGAAGCTTTGAGTCTGGGGGGGGGGGATCAAAGAGGAGTCTTTGAGTATTTCGATCACAGGTGACTTATTGTTGCGACTTTCTTAAATTTGGTAATTCTTGTGAGCATTTGGAAATCAAAGCTTAAACTCAATAGCTGATACTAAGTGTCCTTACATTTTGCTTGGATTAAAAGTGACGAACTAGGATGAAAATTTAAACATCTTCCTGGAGCTACTTCAGTCTGCATATTATTTCATTTAATTACACTTTCATTTTTTTATTTTTGATGAGCTTTTCATTTTTTACCTAAGAAAATAGCTGGCACTTCATTTTTCTTCATAGCGAATAAACTATTAAGTGTTTTTTGTGTCATTGTAATTGAAGTGTTCTCATGTGAAGTGTTCATCATGTATTTTTCAATTTGATAAATTTACTCCTTTTAGATGCAGTTTATAATTTGACTGATATTAGGTATTTATCAGTTTATAATTTGGAATGAATCCCCTAAAGAAAAAATTAATAATATCCGAAGGTGCAGCCAAAAGCAATAAGATAGCAGCAGTTCAGGCTTAGCCTACATCACATATATTCTATAAAGAAGCCAAAAAAACTTTAAAATGCATTTTTTTTTTAAATTGTTATTAAAAACCAGTTTTTAATACAAGAAGTCTTCTTAGGAATCCAAAAGAGCCAGAAAAAAAACAAACAATCAATATCAAAGTCGCGCATTTCAACTGTTTTAAAGGTGCCAAAATAGATATAGGCAAAGGGCATTATGAAAAAATTAAGCTTCTAAGTTCAAAGTTATATTCAAAGTTTTTACCCAGATAACTGACGAATTTTGTGATACGGTATTTGAAGTTTATATGCAGTAATGCTCGATGAAAAAAACTACTAATTTTGATAATTATTGATGTTAAGAATACAGAGCTAATAGATACTTCAACTAATCGTATTATGCAAGGGTTCTGAAACGCCACAGCCGTTTCGTTTCTACCAGATTTCTACTTCTCTTGATAAATAACAAAGAAGACCAGTTCCTGCCAGCGACTTGTGAAGTTTTGAACTCATGAATAGGCTCGAATCTGTTGTAAATTTAAGCTGTGATTTGAGAAAGACTGATGAAAACATTAATGTTTGCGGTCAACATTCATCGCGCCGGCGGCGCGCCGCCGACATCTTACCGGCGGCGCGCTGTTTTTGGCCCCGCCGCCGCCGGTCTTCCCTCATCGGCGCGGCGCCGGGGTCTAGACCTAGGCATAAAACAGATAGTTCGAGAAGCAATTGAAATCAGAGTTAAGACTAATAATAATATTTCCTTAAATATGGACTTGGGGGAATATATACTAAGTGCTCTATGCACAAATTTAATTAAAAATGATCTTACAAAATATTAAAAAAAAACAATAGACTTTAACACAGAACCGGTCACAAAAAGACCTTTGGAGGTTAGCTGCCAAAAAGGCTGGATCAGCAATTAGAACGCGCTTTTGAATTATTTTTCTTTTATCTCAATGAATCGCCTTCTTTTACCTCACTTTTTCATCAGTCCTGGTTGAACTTCGCTGAAGTAAGTATGCTGGGACTGTGTTGAAAAACTTTGCTTTTTAGTTTTATTGGTCGCATGTTGCTGTGAGTCTTTCTTCTTTTATTTATTTTTGTCTTTCTGAGGACGGCCCTTGGACACAGGGCCGGAATATTCATTCAAATTATCTTCACTGTCTTGGAAAAGAATTCCGTATTGTTCTTCTTTTTTTGTTGTTTGTGATGGAAAGACAGCGTGGTCTTCGTCGCTAAATTAATTTCGGTTTGTTTTTTATTGACATAGTGTTTTTCGAAGAAAAATAATATTTTATATCTTTTCAGCTAATTTCTACAAGTATCCATAGTTTGGGTTGTTATTTGTATGTTGGAGAAATTTTTCAACATTTTTAAATCCTGACACAAGCAGTACTTTTAAATTTAATTTTTAAACTCCTGAAGTTGACCTGAAAAACAAAACTTAATATCATTCCCAATAAATAATTTCCATGCTCTTTGACAACCTAGATACACTGAAACTCATAATAATAATAATAATAATAATTCATTATAAGCCAAAAAAAAACAGGCCATACAGAACAGTATTCTTAATCACACTCCACAAGAAAAATAACATAAATATCAAATTTCACTCATTGATGTCTGCGCTTCATTTACATAATTACATAACTGCCTGATTGATCTTTTTACAGTCGTGTTCAGGATCCCCGGGCACTCCCAGTTAACACCCTCAAAAAACTTTTACCATAAAATAGAAATTTTCTGGCACTCGGGGAGAAAATGGGCGACAACCTCAATACCTAGGTTACATCTGGGGCAAGAGTAATCCGCATTTGCATCTGGGGCCACCCTATTTCTTTCAAATACTCTTTTTCTATTCTTTAGTGGCAGGCAATTCGCTCGGATCCGAAACCCAGTCCTCAATGTCTCCCCCGGTAATCCTAGTTTAAAATAATATTCGAATCCAAATATCTCTTTTACTTGGTATTAAAACTTCAATGTTTCAGATGTTTTAACTGCCTGGGTCCACATTTGTATTTCCTGGTCTTTTTTTCTTTCTAAAAACATAGCCAAAAACGACTCACCCTGATCTGAGGGACCTAGCCCCTCATTCCAAATATATGATAATCCTAATCCATCTAAAACATTTTTTTATTTGATACGGCCACGATCTTTTACGTTTCGACCGTAGCATCTCCACATAAGCTGCTTTTGCTAACCTATCTTCTGACAGACTTAAAACCTTAAGCCAGTACCGTATCATCTGTGCTAATCTACTCATTCTCAGCGAAAATATACCTAGGTCACCTTTTAGAGCCTGATTGTGGGTCGTTACATGAAGGCCACTTAACCTCTCCAAGTGTTGCAGCTTAATTGATTCCACGTGTGGTGCCGGGTCATGCCCCCAAAGTTCATCTCCGTACTGGATAGTAGGCAAAACTTTAGAATTAGAAACATATTTATTCATTTTTAAATCTTTTATACTTGAAAGCCTTGAATTACGTAAAATGGCAGCTGAAACTGCTTTCCCTCTCTTAATCATATGTTTTACATGCTCTTTTCATCCTC
The DNA here is from genome assembly GCF_049724085.1 of Artemia sp. Qi Xiang Cuo. Classification (NCBI taxonomy): domain Eukaryota; kingdom Metazoa; phylum Arthropoda; class Branchiopoda; order Anostraca; family Artemiidae; genus Artemia; species Artemia sp. Qi Xiang Cuo. The sequence continues at coordinate 33,611,678 of NC_142798.1, forward strand.
CTTTTGCTGAAAGTGTTACTCCCAAATATTTAAAATTTTCGCTCTCTTTTACTTTTTCACCTTTATAATAAAATTCTACTTTTTGATCATCATTATTCACACGAGTTCCTCTAAATACCACAATCTCAGTCTTTTTAATATTCAACACTAGTTTCTTTCTATCTAAATATTCTTCTAATATACTCAATAAGATTTGGAGCTCCTCTGGTGACTTGCCTATCAACACCGCGTCATCAGCAAAAAGCAACAGAGATAACGTCAGGTTCCCTAGTGACACTGTAGGGGCCCATACCTTTTTAAAATGGTCAACAATATCATTTATATACAACGTGAACAACCTAGGCGAAATACTACTACCCTGTTTTACTCCTTTTCTAATTTCAAACGGTGACGATAACCCCTTCCCTAAAACTTTAACTATACCAAATGTGTTTCTATACATATCAGCTAGTATCCTAACTAAAAGTCTTGGTAAGCCTATCTTTAACAGTTCTAAGCACAGGAAAGTCCTATCAATACTGTCGAAGGCCTTTTCTTGATCTAAAAATGCAACGTACAACCTAGTCTTCCCTTTTGCATATTTCTCTACAAGCGCCTGTAGGACTAAGACCCTATCAACAGCATTATATCCATCCCGAAATCCTGCCTGCTCCTCCTTCAAAATACTATACTTTTCTAACCAATGAGATAATCTAGCATCTAGTATTCTTTCTAATATTTTGTTAAGACTAGGTACTAAAGATATCGGTCGATAATTACTGTGATCCGCTTGGTCTCCCTTTTTGAATAGCGGCAAAATCAAGGATGTTTTCCACAGCGATGGCCATTCTCCGGAAGCCAGAACTGAGTTGAAGATAGCCAAGAAGATGGGCATAAATAAAAGTTGGAATTGTTTCAAGATCATTGTTGGGATTCCATCGCTACCAGGTGCTGATCCACCTTCCATGGCGCTTATGCATTCTTCGATTTCTTCTTCCGATGCGGATTTTATCAGATCAGAATCGTGTTTTTTCAGCGGGAAACTGGTCTCATTCTCTGTAATCGATAATTCGTCGCTGAACCAGCAGTCGAACGAATAGTCTTCATGAACCGCGTCCTTGTAGTATGTAGGCCATGTTTTTGGGTCAGGTACTTTTGGCTGAGCTATGGAAAAACATTTTTTTATCATTCTCCAGAAAGACCGCGTATCACTCTTTTCATAAAACTGGATCAGCTCTTCCTTACCTTTTTGAACAGCCAGTCTCTTCTTCTGTTTTAAAAGGCGTTTATACTCCCGGCGAACATTTTTAAACCTTGTTACTAGTCGAAGCCTATTTTCCTCTATTTCCTCTTCCCTCAAAATCTCCATTTCTTAAATCAATTCTAATTTTTTTATTCTACATTCCTCATCAAAAAATTCTATATCCTTACAATCTCCTTTATTTCCTAGAACTGGGCCTGCTATTTCATGTAAAATCTCCGTGAACTCTTCTATGAATCTATCATGGTTATTTATCTTCTCTAAATCACTTAATCTTATAGCTACATCATCCTCTGAAAACGCTTCACTTAATTTAACCTTTTCCTCTGTAGACCATTCCCTAGGTATCTGACGTCTAACATTATTATTATAAATACGACATTCACTTGAAATATCCCTCATTTGGGGAGCACTCCTTGATCTAATTTCTAAGAATACCGGTAGATGGTCCGATCCTACTAGCTTAAGCACATCCACATTGAAGTAATTCGGAACCCAACGAATATCCACCAAAACATAATCAATTAAACTTGCTTTAGGCCCAGATACGTAGGTAAACTCACCCCGATTTTTATCCTTTCCAAATCTTCCATTTCCAATCATCAAACCCGATTCTGCGCATAGTGTCAGCAACCTTCTACCCCAATGATTTATTCTTCTTTTTTCGTCCCTGCTAGCTCTGGGAATTCTGTAGACGGCTGGGACTGCTGACTGAATACCTGGAATTAACACATCATTTAATTCAACTTCATCACTAGTATAAGCATTAAAATCGCCCATTAATATCAATCTATCATTTTCAAAATTAGCTCTTTTTTCATCTAATTCTTTTGCCAACAAATTCCACGTATCTTCATTTCGGTACGAGCTATTTTGAGGCGGAATATAAATCGATCCTATTACAATACACAGTCCATCCCAACATTCTAATCTAATCCAAATAAGATTTTCTGATTTACTTTTCAGCTTTGTATAACTTTTGAAAGACTCATCTTTTATCAACACTACAATGCCTCCAAAATAACGATTGTTAGAAGCTAACTCTCGCGATACACTTTCCACATTAAAACCTCTTACTTTTGGAGTTTCACTAGGGCAATGCCAGGTTTCAATTAATGCTACAAAGTCAAAGTTTGACAAATCACTTTCCACAGAACTTAACTTATTTTTTATACCCTGTACATTCCAAGATACAAACTTCAGGGTTTGTGTATGGCCTTGTCGATGCTATTGGGCTCCGTAATCACTCGGGGGGAAAGCTAACCGGTAATAATCGTCGCCCCTAGGCCTATTAATACCCATGTACTGCCAAGGCCGTTTTTTTTGTGGCTGCCTGAACGGGCGTGTGTTTTGTCTGTAAATCGGTGGCTGATTTCCTTCAGTAACTCGGCTTGTCGATGGCTTCTCATTTCTTTGCTGTACATTTCTAGCGGTGCGACTGTAAGTATTATCAACGGGGCTAATCTCGCTACTTTTACGACCTTTCCCTGTTCCTTTTGTTTTCGGCAAGTTGCTGTTTCTTACAACTATCGTGTTCGTGTCACTTTCATTACCAGAACAGTCCGACTGATCTGAATGGAAATTCTGGACTGAACTCTGGTTATTTTCATTTACATTATAGGGATTTAAACCTCTGATATCTGAGTTACTCTGTGCTGCATTAGGGGCCCTAATTGGGTGGCTTACCGTCATTTCTTTTATTTTTTCACATTCACGGTCGTATGTGTACGTTTTACCTTCAATGATAAGCCTATCGCCTTTGAGCCGCGCATTTTGGCATTTTACTAGGGCTTGGGACAGCACTGGCTTTAAATTTTTTCTAGCCTCGCGTTGATGCGTAGTGTAGTCCGGAGCAACCCCTACGCCGTTTTGTTTCAATACAAAATTATTCCTGAGAACCGCATTTCGTATTTCCAAGTCATGCCACTTAACTATTACAGGGCCTGATCTCAGGCGGAAAGCATCTTTTATGTCCCTCCGAGAAAGTTATAGGTTCGGGAGACACCAGGTAAGAAACTCACAAAGCTCATCCTTCAAACTCGACTGGGATGGACCTGTCACAGGGAAATTGTAAAACACGAGGTTATAACGCTTTATTTCTGCCTCCAATGCGTCAATTTTCAGTGTAGACTCCCTGAGTTTGTTCCTCATTTCCGCTAGATCGTTTGAAATTTCTGATTTTGTTGTATCTAGCTGTTTACTAAAACTATTCATTTTTGCCTCTATACCGGATAAGCTGTTTGAGAGCTGTGGGATCAAATCAAGTTTGAAATTTATTTCACGCATAAACTGAGAAATAGCGTCGGGATCTGACGCACCCAGAAGTTGAGATGGCTGAACCTGATTCCCCTCCATTTCTGATTGCGTATTCAAGATAATTAAGATTGCCTACCGTAATCTCTGCCAGCAATATTCTCCGGCAGTAGAGTTTATTCGTTGCGTCCCGCTTTAGCCCGGGACACAGCTTTGTAGCGCTCTCTTCTTCAGTTGTCAAAGAAATGAATCTTTATCCGGAGACGCTGCTATACTGGGGGGCGTGGCTAACTTCTTCCCGTCCTTGCGCACTGAATTGTGTATTAACTGTTATAAACTAATAGATGTTATCACTCTGAATGACCGATGAATACTGATTACATATTATTTACTTAAATTGTAAGAGCAGAAGTAGTAATATTAGTAGCCCCAAAAGTTTCAACTTAAATACTCCCAGTCGGTCTCGATATATTGCTGAGGTGTCTTATTGGCAACCTAAAACACAATGCCTTCTGTTTTAATCTAAAGTAACTAGAGTTTTAAAGCATAAGGGGCCAATAGCATAATTTTGGGGTGTTGACATGCCCAATGTCTCTAAAGATATAGATGCTACTATACTAAACAAAATGACTGTCTCAAAATTTTGACTGGATGTGTTTGGAAAATGAACGTACTTGAGAGAAGGGCTGTATATTTCTAGCTATTATAGAGTGGTGCTGCCTATGATATTGCTCATATTCCCTTTTGAAAACCCCTATGCACACAGTTTTTTTCGTTTAATTGAAACTCCTCCTAAACGTTCTCTAAAAGTTTCGCCTTAATACCCTTAGCGCCATTAGTTATAGTAACTTTAGTGGTAGTATTAAAAGTATACATATAGTGTCTACTGGCTAGTTTCAAATCCCCCACAACTTACCCTTAAAGGTCTAACTTAATAATAGGCTATAAGTTGTTCTTTAGATATTGCTTTGCCACCTTTTTTAAAGTCCACATGCTCATAGTTTGTTTTAATTTATTTCAACACCCTTCTAAATATTTCTTGAAAGCTTCACCTTAATACCCTTAGCTTGCGCAGTAAAAATACTTGTAACTGCATTTGTAGTAGTATATGCATACCGCCTTTGGTTTCTTCAGCATCCCATTCAACACACACTGAAAGTTTCAGATTAATACCAAGAACTGCTCTTGAAGCCTTTCTGATGCGTCTGGTTGACAACCTTTGGGGGCATAGTGTGTTTCGAATTAGTTCCATATAATTTCTATATATCCCGAGTTGTTCTCCTTAATATCCTTAGTTTTAATAGCAGTAGTAGTAGTAGTAGCAGCAGCAGAATTAATTGTAGTAGCTTAAGCTTTAGTGGCAGTAGTAGTAATAAAAGTAGTAATAATAGTAACAATAGTAGTAGTATGCAGTAGCATTATGGATGCAGTATAGAAGCAGTGGCATTAGGATGCAAATATTTTCTTTTGGTAAGTTAAAAATCCCTCACAACAAGCCCTGTTAATTTCAACTTCACACAACAAAATGTTCCTAAGATATTACTGTTACACCCTTTTGACAACCTGCATACAGAAGGCGTGTTGTGATTCAGTTTACCTCCCCCCCCCCAAAAAAAAATCCTTTGAAAATTTCACCTTCATACCCTTAAGCATAGTTGAAATAGTGGTCACAGTAGTAGTATTAATATTACTGGTAACAGTATTGAATAGCGGTAGTACTACCAGCAGCAGTAGCATTACCCTATTGCCTTTTGGTCACAAGAACATGCCTCTCATTCAATCCTGGAAGTTTCAACTTGATACAATTAGCCATTGGCATGACATGGCTGATATGTTCTTTTGATAACCTGTATGTTTATATACTTCTTGAAATTTGCATCTCAATGCTCTTAGCCTAACAAGTAGTTGCAAAAGAAGTAGTAGTAGTAGTAGTAGTAATTGTAGCATTTGCAGTAGTATTAGCTGTAATTTGCACATATTGCCTTTTGGTTATACGATCTTTACATCTAAGCATTCTCTGAAAGTTCCAACTTAATACCCAAATCGATTCTTGAGATACGCTATTTCGACAATTTGCATGCACATAGTGTCTTTTAATTTAGTTCAAATTTCCCCTCAATACTGTAAATGTTGTAGTCTGGTAGTGGTAGTGGTGGTAGTCGTAGTGGTATTGGTAGAATATAAATATTGCCTTTTTGACCATATCCATTATAATTTCCTGAATTTTCCAAATTAATATACTTAGTTATACCCTTTTGACATTCCATATACACATAACATGTTTTGATTTTGTTCAACACTCCCCTCAATATTCTCGGAAAGGCTTATCAGAGTGGCTTTCGTCTTGTTGTAAAGTGAAGTTCGGGCAAGTTCATCTGTTTCAGTGGCAAGCGCTAGACGTAGACAATGAACATCTTGCTAAACTAACAGCCCCTGTTTTGTGAAATGTAGGTAGCTTCACATCCCAAAAGATATAATTACTGGACCTTTTAAGAAGGCGAAAGAAAATAGATCTCCTAAAATTTTGATTGGATACGTTTTGGGGAGTGATAAGCTTTGGGGGGGGGGGGCTGATTACCCTCCTTTTTGAATCTTAAAAAGGACACTAAAACTTCCGACTTCCAATCAAATGAGCTCCATCCGATCCAGAGATTATACGACCACCAGTTCCATAGAAACCTTGTATGACCAGGGGTATAACTTACAACCCTTGCCCTCTGCGGGATTGTGTTCACCCTAAAGACATATTATATGATTTTTGGACTATTGGTAACATAATGGCTATCTCACAATTTCAATTGAATGCGTTTCGGAAAAACAGGATGTCAGGGAGGGGGGCTGGCTAGTTCTCTCCATCATGTTTGACCCTTAAAAGGAAACTAGAACTATACATTTCCAATCAAATGAGCCTCTTCTAAAGTTTACACGACCACCCCCTCCATAAAAATATTATATGCCCCCGGGGCATAATTTACAGCCCTTACCCTCAAACCTTAGGGGATTCTGTCAACCCCAAAAGCCTTATTGTATGATCTTTGGACTATTTTTGAACAAATGGCTATCTCAAAATTTTTATCGGATGCATTTGCGGAAAATATGACTTGGGGGGGGGAGGGCTGCCCTCCGATCACTTTGACTTGTAAAAAGGGCACCAGAACCTCTGATTTCCAATCGAATGAGCCTATTACAGAGTCTGTACGACCATCCTTTCCATAAAAACCTTATATGCCTTCGGGGCATAACTTACAACCCTATAGCTGAGGGTAGTGGGAGGAAGGTTGTCATCCTCAAAGACATAATCTCCAGGCCTTTCAACTACGCTGAACAAAATGGCTGTCTCAAAATTTTGATTAGATGTGTTTTGGGAATGAATGGGCGTGGGGGGGGGCTTGTTGCCCTTCAATCACTTTTGACTATTAGAAAGGGCACTAGCCCTTTTGATTTCCAATCGAATGAGCTCTTTCCGAAGTTTCTACGACAACAAATGGCCATCTCAAAATTTCTATCAGATGCATTTCGGGAAAATACGAGGTGAGGGGGAGGGTATCAACCCTCCGATCACTCTGAATCTTAAAATGGGCGCTAGAACTTCTAATTACCTATCCAATGAGTCCCTTCCGAAGTTAATACGATCACCTTTTCTGTATAAACCTTATATGCCCCCAGGATGTAACTTACAACCCTTGATCTGAGGGCTGTGGGGGGATTGTCATCCTCAAAGACATAATTTTCGAGCCTCTAAACTACATTGAATAAAATGGCTATCTCAACATTTTGATATGATGTGTTTGGGGAAATGGTGGGTGTGAGAGGGGGGTTAGTTGCTGTCCATTCACTTTCGACTATTAAACAGGGCACTAGCCCCCAGGCTGTAACTTACAACCCTTGATCTGAGGGCTGTGGGGGGATTGTCATCCTCAAAGACATAATTTTCGAGCCTCTAAACTACTTTGAACAAAATGGCTATCTCAACATTTTGATATGATGTGTTTGGGGAAATGGTGGGTGTGAGAGGGGGGTTAGTTGCTCTCCATTCACTTTCGACTATTAAACAGGGCACTAGCCCTTTTAACTTCCAATCGAATGAGCCCTTTTCGAAGTTTCTACGACAACTCTTTTGATACGAAGTGTCCTGGTCTAAAACAAACCAAAAAATAAAACAAAATAAATAGATAATACATTGTGCCCTCATCGCTCTTTACTTAGGCAGTGCTAATGCGCTGCTTATGAAAGCCAAATTGAGGTAACTATAGTGGAAGTTGAAGAAACATATTTCGATTTGCCATTTTTAGTGTCATATAAAAACATCCTTTTATCTTAATAAAGAAAGAAATGTAGATCGACCAAAAAAATTAAGAAAAACGGTTGAATATCCTCTAATAAAAACACTTGAATTACGATACAAATAGATACTTATGCGGGTCAAGATTGCGTAATACTAAAACTGTACAGCATAATTTATTAACAAAGAAATCTATCATTTCATTCAGTTATTCATCTATGTCTCAGGAGGGGTTAAGCACTTGGGTAAAGGAGCGAAGGCACTTAACCACGAAAAAGGCCCTTAATTAACCAAATTTCAATATAAGTCTTTCATATTTATGGGGGGGGGGGTCTAAAACCACTGAATCTTCCCTCTAGCTACGTCTCTGATTGAGAATACACATATTACAAAAGCTTTGACAACAATACGTCATAGGAGTGAATTTAGTAACCGGCAAAACTTGAGTACCAATTAAGATTGAGGTCTGGAACTTCTTCTCTAAAATTTTGAGGTATGCTGAATGTGATGGTAAAATTTTCATCAAGCTGGTTTCACTCTGAGGACACAAATTGGATTCAACTTTGAACTTAATTGGTTTGCAAAAGTGAAATTGTTAGACAGTAAGATATTCCGAAACATTGAATTAGCTTGGGATTGGTGACGTATAATCCTCTCCTACGTTTATCAATGAATTCGGTGACCCAGTGATTATAGAATTTTTACAAGAAATAAAATAACAGAATTTTATTGGATACCCTTTGCTCATTTAATTAAGACGTAAGTGGTTTTATCAGACATATAGTAAACTTAGTTAGGCGAGCAGGAGAAGGGCAGTTCACCCGCTGCAAGCGCCGTTGTACCTGCTGGGACAGTTTCCCTTAAACTGCGGGGGTAAAGTGAACGGGGGCTGACGTTTCCCTTGTCTTTTGGGGTGATAGCTGGATCAAGAATGACGGAAAATACCGTAGTTTTAAGTCCGGTGTTGAACTTTATTCAGAGGCATGTGGAAAAGAAAACAAATAAGGATATTGTTATCAGGCAGTCGAAGTTTTTCTCAAATAAAGCTTTGAAAGACGCTATTGATGTATGTTAAACAGTGCTCGACAAAGACATTGATCAGAGTCGTAAGGGCTCTCAACCGGCTTCTGCCTTTTATGGCGATATTTATGAGGTTAAGTCAGAAAGGTTTGCAAATGAAGTTCCAACCCCTCATTTTGCCATTCTCGACCCAGCTGACGTTCCCACCATTCCTGAAGATGTGAGTGCGATTGCTGCCTCACGATTGAATGATTGTAAAGCGATGCTAAGTTTTATTGTAGAGAAGCACGAAACTTCTGCAGTACCTAGCTCAGAGAACCAGCCACCAATGTGGCCATCTCTGCCCCGACCAGATAGGACTATCCCAGTTGTTTTGTCGAATCTGCCCGCAAGCTTGAGTGCTAATCCTACCAAACGAAAGGAGTTCTTAAGGAAAATTGGACCCGCTGATAAAATAGACAGAATCGAACAACGAAGAGACAGGCTGTTTGTACATATGAAAGACGAAGCATCCGCAAGTGTTGTCACCTCCGGGGCCCAAGGTGAGCAAAATATCCGTAGCAAGGTACTGCGTTCAGAATACCTCGGGATCATTTACGTTGACAAAGATTATGACGTTTCAACTATTCCCAACCTAATTAGCGGTGTTTCCCAGCCAAGCACCTTGGAAATTCCTCAGTTGTCCAGTTCACGTTCGTTACTAAGATAGACTTCGATCAGGCTCTCAAGTTTGGAATCAAAGTGGAATACACCATGTTTTCTGTGTCAAAGCCCCCTACAAAACGGCTGCAGTGCTATAAATGTCAAGGTTTTGGTCATCGTGCAAACCAGTGTCAGAAGGACACTAAATGTAGCAAGTGTGCTGGTGATCATAGCTACTCCGAGTGCACCTCAGATGTGCTCAAATGCGCCAACTGCGGATCCAGCCATGCAAGTAACAGATTTCGGTGCTCAAACCTGAAAAATGCAGCTCGTGGTACAACTCCAGACCAAACTGCGCTGAAAAACTCAAATCGTAAACAGGCTCGATAAGTGGCAAAGTACGTGTGTTCTGTCAAAACATAAACGGTTCTAGAGAAAAATTAGACATGCTTCAAATAGTGTATGGTGCTTTCGATATAATTTGTGTTAATGAGCATCTGCTTAATGAAGATAATAGCACAAGACTGATTACTTCTTCTGATCATCAGTTTTTTATCCGCCCAGCTAATAGCACTGGGGGTCAACCCTCGGGGGGCTTAATGATAGTTGTTAGAAATAAGTATAATTGTAATCTGTTTGAGTCTAGTGATGGTTGTCTTGCGGTAGAATTTAGTGGTTTTATTGCTGTTTGTGTTTATATGCCTACAAATTATAGAAATGGCCGATCGAGTCAGAAGTTTGCGTCTGCCTGCTCGTCATTGTCAAAACTACTTGAAAGAAGAGCTCTTACCCGTAAAGCTTGTATTATTATGGATGATTTTAATACGGACATTAATGATAATACCATTGGTCACTCACAAATGTTAAATGCTACATTGCTGCAAAATTTCTATTATCTACAGAAAAATAGATCGTTTACCTATGTACATAATAGTGATAGCACTTCTGATCTCGATGTCGTGTTCACTGATATGGGGGATCTTCAGCGGCAGTTAGTTAATGTTTCTGACGACTTTCTTTTGAGTGACCATTCGCATCTTGAGTTTCATCTACACTCAGTTCTTTTGAGACATATGCTGCCTCTAGACCCAAGTGGTTCACTAAACAGAACTGGAGTCGTATTGATATATTTACTTACCAGATGCTACTTTGTTCGTACTTAGATAAGATAAGGGTTCCGTTTCATTTGCTCTCGCGGATAAAATCTGACCGGCTTCTCGATTTGAATTGTTATCTGCTTGAACTGGTGCATAGAATGAAAATGGCTGCATCTGTTGTAGTTCCGTCGGAAAAAATAAAGCTGAATACCCGTAAGAGAGACTGGTCAGATTTTCCTGGTTTGAAGGTTGAAGAAACTCGCCAAGTGTTTTGGAGACAAATCTGGGTTGATTGTGAAAGACCACGATCAGGATGGGTTTTCAAAATTATGAAGTCGAGTAAACACCAATATCAAAAGAAGGTGAAATCTTGGAACAGAAGTCGGGTTAAGGAGCTATCGCGGGAAATAAAAAAATAATCCTCGTCAGCTATAACGAGAAGTGTCTAAACTTATCCGTTCTTCTTCTTCACCGCCCGATAGCATTGAAATAAATAGATGGTTTGAACATTTTTCTTCAATTTTTGCGGCTGATCCTCCATCATTAGAAAGTAATTTCCGGGACATTCTGATGCAGCATTTTGATTGACTAAAAAAAATACAGTAAATGGCCTACTATTACCCCGTCGTGTGTTGAATCTTTTGTTCGTTCTCTTCCTTTAGGAAAATCGCCTTAGGCAGATGGTATTCAGCCGGAACATCTGAGGTATAGTACCCCTAAACTGTTTAGCCACATAGCTTTGTTATTCCAAGCAATATTATCGCAACAGTCTGTCCCACAAGGTTTGTGTCAGGGGGTCGTTACCTGTATACATAAGAAGGGGAAAGACCCTAAAGATCGTTCTTTGTACATACCCATCCCTATTTGCTCAATTCTAGCAAAATTACTGGAGAAGATGCTGTGCCCTATAGTGGCAGCGCGAGCGGATGTGGGTGACAATCAGTTCGGTTTCCGGTCCGGTCTCGGTGTTCAGAATGCATATGCAACTTTTATTTCAATTGTTGAAAAGTTTAAGAAACGAAAAACTCCGCTATTAGCAGTCCTGTCCGCTATAAGCAGTCCTGTCACTACTAAGGGCAGGAGTTGATCCCTTTGTCTTTAAATGTCTATGGCAATGGTATCAAAAATCTCAAGTAAGAATTCGGTCTGCAGGACCGCTTTCTGGACCTATAGAGATACGTAGGGGTGTTAAACAAGGCTCAGAAATTAGCCCTGTGATATTTAACAATACAGTAAGTTCTACGAAAAAATCGATAGAAGAATTTTCGATAGATGATAGAATTGATGCTAGTCATCTATCTTACGCAGATGATCTACTTTTGATAAGTGATAATTTAGAATCTTTACAGAAAGCTATTAATGCCATCTGCACTTGGAGATATTGGGCTAACAATAGAGCCGTCTAAGACTGAATTCGTCGTTTTCAACGACGACACATTGCCAAATCGTGTTGTTAATGTTTGCGGGAAGACAGTTCTCCAAAAGGATAAGTTTTAGCATCTCGGACTCCGATATGGGAGTTCTATCAAAGCTACTAAAATCTAGTTATTGCTGCACTCTAAGAAAAACTGCGGAAAACTTAAAGTATGCTAGCACGAACTAAAGGTCAATTTGACAAAATTACGCTCGGTCGTCTTTGTAACGCCATGTTCGCGCCACAAGTCTTTTTTTTTAACCCCTTTATGGAATTGCTTTTGTAAAACTGAACGTAACCAAATTCGTTCAAATTTCTTCAGTATTGCAAATATTTATTGGGAATTCCCATATGGTTCAAAAACTCTTATGTTTTGCTTAGGTACTATATTTTTGAGATAAGTAAGAAAGTGGATGGGTTGTCTACCCGTTTCAGAAGTCGAAATGGAACAATACACGACCTTTCATTGGCTAGTCTTGTGCATTAAAATCGTGACTTTGATTTCGTTTGTTTTTCTCTCTTCCATAGTTATCGCAATTTAATTTTGTTTTATAGCGTTGTGTGATTTTTTCGTTCTTTTTTCTTTCGTTTTTATAACTCCTTCGAGCATTTATACTGTATTTGTATGAAGGGTTGAAATAAAATTATTTATTATTATTATTACACTGAATGTATTACAGGCCACCTTTCGTCGCCTCAGATCCTATGAAGACCTATAATTACATTTTGCGGGGTATCGACCAAATTGATTTTCCACGAACAATTGGACGACAAGCTATCTTTCTGATCAAAAAATTTTGCAAAGAGCTACCAGCTGAAAGACTCGGGTACCAAAGAGGAGGCATTGATGATATTAGAAAACAAAGGTAAAAGTTGAAACATACTTAATGTCTTTTATTTTGGTGCTTATAGAGAAAAAGAGAAAAATAACCATATTGTCTAAGTATGTATGTAAGGGAAGCCTTTTTGACCCCTTCTTTCCTAAGCTCCCTAACCTCAAGATTATAATAGTTTTCCCTTAATTTTTTTATTCTTCACATAATTTGCCTGGACTTTTTATTCTTAAATACCTTCCACGTCGACGAAATTCCGACGTAGCTGCCTGATGGTTCCACACTCAGAGGCCACTATTTTGCTTGGGTCAATATTTTCACCAATATTATATACGAAAGGACACTCGACTGTAATCTACTGACCTTGGGTGTTTCCTTTGTCTTTTTTTTTACATTTCTTTAATTTTTATATCAAATTATTTGTACCATGTTTGGACCGAAATTGGTATCGATTATGTTTCGTGCTGTCACCTTAGAACTTGGGGGGGGGGGGCTAGCTCTGCCCATCATATTTGATTCCTGGGGAGAGGGAATAGAGGTGTTGGATTTATGCAGATATGTCTCCAGTTTAGTGCCATCCATATATATAGACTTCTATCTTTCTAGCACAACGATTGTAGCTAGTAATGATATCAGTAACGGGTAAAATAGCTATCGTGCCATCAATATTATCTTTATTTTCCTCTACGCTCAAATTAGCAATGGGCATCCCTGGTTTGAGATATTTTTAGATATCAGTTTTGAAATTAGACTTAAACCCAGGGAAGCTCTACCTGGCCCCGAGGAACTAATGTTAGTTTTACCGTTATCTTTCTAGCACAACGATTGTAGCTAGTAATGATATCAGTAACGGATAAAATAGCTATCGTGCCATCAATATTATCTTTATTTTTCTCTACGCTCAAATTAGCAATGGGCATCCCTGGTTTGAGATATTTTTAGATATCAGTTTTGAAATTAGACTTAAACCCAGGGAAGCTCTACCTGGCCCCAAGGAACTAATGTTAGTTTTACCGTTATGATAACACCCATGCAAATTATTCAATGAGACTCCTTTTGAGTTGATTTTTAATGCTTTCCAAGCAGGTACACAAGAAATTTTTTAGGGACTACCCTTTCCTAAACTAAAAAGAAAATTCTGCTCTGTTCAATAAAAAAAAACTAAATTTACGCTTTCTAATGATGTAAGTTTCATAAAATCTGAATATCCCTTTCTCTGGCAAAAAAGGAGAAGTTTTTCCAAGATTTCCAGGAAAGTAGGTGTCGACTTGTAGTTTTCTGTCGCTTATTCAGATCTCTTTTCTAAGCTATGGAAGCTATGGCAAAACTGCCCAATTAATTCTGAATAGTCTAGCGACACAAACTAAAAAAGCGTGTAATGGACGAGATAGGGTGATTTTTTAGGTATTGAACGACGTTAAGGAAACTACCGGTCATCTACTTTTCTACTTTTCAATTCCTCTTTAATGAGTCTCGCTACTTCTCTTATACGCCATGACAGTTGTGTTAGTGTTTAAACAAACAGTAAGCTTGCGCTGGCTATTTTAATAAGAACTAGCAGCCCTTTGTAAATTCCCCGTTGTCCTTGGCAAATAATATATTTAGAGGCTTATAAATGAAAGTGGACCTAGTGAGGAACTCTGCGGAATTCAAATGCTTACATGACAAATATTTAACAAGATAGATAATTGTAGGTTTTGTTTAAGAGATGAAGGCAATAATTTGAAATTGCAGATCAACCTGTGAAAATCAGCCAAATTAGTAAATATTTAGAATATGAAACATTTTTGGTGAGTATTATACCTAATTTCGGGTTCACACAAGTATTATAAACAAGTATAAGGTGAAATTTTTCTTAAACTGTACAAAAAAAAATTATGAAAAGTTTACGCTAGTCTTAAGAGCTAATAGTTACTTTGTGGGACGTTGTGCCCAACATTTTTTTTTTTTTTTAAGGGATATGGTTGATTCTTGAAGTGAAAGTATTTTGAGGTTTACTTCTAAATTATACTCATATTTTGTAGATGGTTCCTTGGCTTTGACTGGAATGGTTTGCGAAGTAGAGTTTTGCGACCACCCTTTCAACCCATGGTAAGTTTTGTATGTTTCAATTGGTATTTTGATTTGTTAATTAGACACTAAAGCCACACTCACTTAGAGTCAGATCGGACAGCAGATTAATGAAAGTCAAGCCATTCTAGTCAAGTATCGTTGTATTTAGTACTTTGTGTTCCTACTAGATCGAGTTGACAACCGAGTCTAAATCTAGATCCGAATCTACATAATTCTAGGTTTGTCTAGTTCTATGATCAAACCCTGCAAATTGAATAAGAATCAGTATGACCAAGATCTATCTATTCTATTTTCACTGAAAACGGTAAGCACTCGCTGCTTCTATCTAGATAGAAAACAAAATCTGCTAACAACTAACTGTATCGGATTAAGCTCAAATAGGAAGCGACCACTCTTTACGACATAATTTGGATGAAAATTAATGTTTTGTGGCACAAAACGGCAGAAAACGGTATAAAGTCCTTGATTCATTCTCACGCACTGGGTAAGACAGTGCCTGCCGCTTGAAGGTTTTCTGGTTGAATCCTGACTGTTGCAAGCGAGATCACATCAATATGCCATTGATTTTCCAAAACAAGCATCCAATCAAACTTTTGGGACATCTGTTTTCTTCAGCATTGTTGAAAGGTCCAGTAATTATGTCTTTATAATTCCCTACAACCCTCAGTGCAAGGGCTGTAATAAGGCAATTCGTTCATTATTTACATATAGTGCATGTTTTTGAGAAAAGTATGGATGTTTAACCTCTACTTTCCAAAAAGACCAAGGGCATTCAGGCGAGCTTTTAAAGAATGTTGAGGGGAGTGTTGAACCAAATCAAAACACGTTATGTATATACGGGTTGTCAAAAGGGCGTGACTTAGGAATGACTTAGCACATTAATTCGGAACTTGTTAAGAAATGTTAAGGGAGATGATCAATTCACCAAAAGGTAATATTTACACGCTACTACTGCTACTACCATTACCAACACTACTACTGATACCACTACTACTGCTACCACTACTACTGCTACCACTACTACTACTACTAATACCATTGCTACCACTAAAACTACTACTTCTGTAGCGAGTACTACTAAGGCTGAGGATATTGAAATAATCATATGAGGAAACGTTATGGGGAAAGTTGAATTAAATCAAAACATGCTATGTGCATACAGATTGCTGATATGGGCGTATCAGCAATATTCTTCGAACGGCTTGCCATTTCAAGATGAAACTTCTGGGGCATCATGAGTGGGATGTTCAACTTGCCGGAAGGCAACATGTACCCACTACTACTGGTATTAACTCTGCTGCTACTACTGTTCCTGCGACTACCACTACTGCTAGGATTCTAGTACAATTAAGGCTACGCGTATGAAGGTGAAAATTTGACAGAATATTTAGGGGTAATTTAAATAAAATCAAAACATTCTATGTGCATGAAGATTGTCAAAAGGGCGTATGTTAAGAAAGGATTTGGGTGTTAAGTTGGAGTTTTCAGAGAATGCTTAAAGGCGAAGATGAATTGGCGAAAAGGTAATATGTGCATGCCACTACTAACACTGCCACCATGCCTAGTTTTACTACTCCTACTACTTGTACTACTACTAAACTACTCCAACTACTACTTCAGTTGCAACGCCTTGTAAGACTTATAGTATTAACATGAAAAGGATGTCAAAGGGGGGTCAAAAGGGCACATCAACAATATTTTTGGAACGGCTTACCGTATCAAGAGGAAACTTCTGGGGCATCATGAGCGGGATGTTCAACAAACAGAAAGGCAACATGTACCTGCTACTACTGCTATTAATACTTCTGCTACTACTGTTACTACGACAACCACTACTGCTATGATTCTAGTATTATTAAGGCTACACGTATGAAGGTGAAAATTTTACAGAATATTGAGGGGTAATTTGAACTAAATCAAGACACGCTATGTACATGCAGATTGTCAAAAGAGCATATCTCAAGAATGGATTTGGGTGTTAAGTTGGAACTTTCCGAGAATGCTTAAAGGCGAAGATGAATTGGCAAAAAATAAATATGTGCATGCCACTGCTAACACTACTGCCACTCCTACTTTTGCTAATACTGCTGCTTCTACTACTAAACTACACCAACTACTGCTTCAATTACAACAATTTGTAAGACTTAGAGTATTAAGGTGAAAAGGGCGTCAAATTTGGGGAGTCAAAAGGGCATATCAGCAATATTTTTGGAACGGCTTACCGTACCTAGGTGAAACTTCCGGGGCATCATGAGGGGAATGTTCAACTCACCAAAAGCCAAAATGCACATGCTACTACTATTATAAATAGTGCTGCCGCTACTGTTAATACTGCTACTAATACAACGATAATACTCTTACTACTCCTACTACCACCATAACTACTGTGATACTAGTTCTATTAAGGCTAAGTCTATAAAGGTGAAGATTTGAGAAAATATTGAGAGTGAATTTGAACTAAACCGAAAGACAATGTGTGCATTCTGGTTGTCAAAAGGGCGTATCTCAAGAATTTATTTTGGTATTAAGTTTGAGCTTTCAGAGAATGCTTGAAAGGGAAGATGAATTAATCCAATTACTACTTCTATTGCAACTACTTGTAAGACTAAGAGCCTTAAGATGAAAATTTCAAGTATATGAATATACAGCCATCAAAAGGACATATCGACAATGTTATAGCAATGGCTAATTGTACTAAGTTCAAAACTCCAGGACTTGATGAGAGGGATGTTCAACTGAGCCATAGGCAATATTTTGCTTTCGGTTTGACTTTTAATAAGTTGGAGCTTTCAGAGAATGCTTAATAGGGAAGATGAGTTGGCCAAAAGGCAATATATACACGCTCTTTCTGGTACTACTACCACTGCTACATTTACTAGTTCTACAGCTACTGTTACTATTACTCCAATTACTACTTCTATTGCAACTACTTGTAATGCTAAGAGTCTTAAGATGAAAATTTCAAGAAGTATATGAATATACAGTTATCAAAAGAACATATTGGCAATGTCATAGCAATGACTTATTGTATTAAGTTCAAAATTCCAAAACTTGATGAGAGGGGTGTTTAACTGAGCCAAAGGCAATATTTTGCTTTTGGTTTGACTTTAAAGGTAGCACGTTAATGGTATTCCTGCTACTAGCACTACTGCTATTACTATTAATTAATTTAAAAAAAAAACTTTTCCACAAAATAAGTTTTTATAAAAACAAGGAAAGAACTCCATTAAACCAAAAATGAAAAAAATAGAATCAAATAATCTACCAAGCATACAAATACCACAAATCAGTATCAATAAATTAATGGAACCCAAAACAAACAGAAATTAAAATAGATAACAGACTCAATCTCAAAACGGGCAGAAATTAATATCAGTAGGGTTCTAAACCCCATGCTTTCAAAAATACAGAATATAATTTGTGGTTTACTGAAAAAAATTCAAATGAATTTACTGAAAAAAAAAATGTGCATTGTCAGTTTAATATATATATATATATATATATATATATATATATATATATATATATATATATATATATATATATATATATATATATATATATATATATATATATATATATATATATATATATATATATATATATATATATATATATATATATATATATTTTAAGGAACAAATATCAGTATATATATATATATATATATATATATATATATATATATATATATATATATATATATATATATATAAAATATATATATATATATATATATATATATATATATATATATATATATATATATATATATATATATATATATATATATACATATGCTGATATTTATTCCT
This sequence comes from Artemia sp. Qi Xiang Cuo, assembly GCF_049724085.1. Taxonomy (NCBI): domain Eukaryota; kingdom Metazoa; phylum Arthropoda; class Branchiopoda; order Anostraca; family Artemiidae; genus Artemia; species Artemia sp. Qi Xiang Cuo. Next base: position 33,630,347 of record NC_142798.1, read on the forward strand.
TAAAATCTTAATTAATTTTTGATTTCTTAAAGTTATAAAATTTAAAACACTTAAAGAATTTTTTTTCAGTAAAGTACAAATTATATTATGGGTTTTAGAAATCATGGGGTTTAGAACCCTCCTCATATTAATTTATGCTCGTTTTGAGTTTGACTCTGTTATTTATTTTAATTTCTGTTTGTTTTGAGTTTCATCAATTTATTGATACTGATTTGCGGTAGTTGTATGCTTGGTAGATTATTTGATTCTATTTTGGTTTAATGGAGCTCTTTACTTTTTTGAAAAACTTATTTTGTGCAAAACGTTTTTTTGGTTAATTTCTGTTCGTTTTATATTGACATAGTGTTTTTCAGGGAGAAAGACTGAGCCTCTTCTGAAGTTAAACAACCATCCTTTCCCTAAAAACCCTAAATAACCATGGGCATAACTTACAACCCTTGCCCCTGATCTCTGGGGTTCGTTTCTACCTCAAAAGCCTTGTTATATGATATTAAGACTATTTTGAATATAATGACTATCTCAAAATAAGCCAGAACATAAATTGGACTCAACTGAAAAGAAAAAAACAATGCAAATGAATGTGCATTGTCAGTTTAATATAGACATGCTTTTATTTATTCCTTAAAGTCTTAATAATTTTTAATTTATTAAAGTTTAAAAAGTTGTATGTTTTATAGTAACTTGCTACTTATGGTCTTGAGAAGGCATGGGGATTGTCAGCCCTACTCATGTTAATTTCTGCTCGTTTTGGGTTTGTCTAACTCAAACTTGGTTACTTGTTGTAATTTTTTTCGTTTTGGGTTTCATTTGTTTATTGATGGTGATTTGTACGATTTTACGATTGGTAGATTATTAAATTTTGTTTATGCTCATTTTCGGTTTAATAGAGTTTTTTTACTTTTCTCTGAAAAACTTATTTCATGGAAATAGTTCCTTAAATTAATATGTGGAAAAGGCATAAGAGTGTATGGAGAAACTTTTCTTAAAAAATTTCTCTAGATGGAGAAAGGGTGAAAAAAAGTTTGTATTTCAGAAACAATTTTTTGAATAGCCTATTGTTTTTTAAAAGTAAGTTTGTTCCACTAGATCTGAAGCCACCTCTTACCTAATATCAAAGGAATAGAGAAGGGGAAGCTACTGTAGTGCCTTGCTAAGCTATAGAGTTAAATCAAATCTCTGTGTGTGATCATTTTCTTCGCCAAATGCCCTACTTTTCATACCCTGCTCAGTCAATGACTGTTAATACAGCGCTAATGTTATTCTTTTTGTAGGTACGAAGTCCTTCTGATGCTGGAAATTTTGATATATATCCAAGAGAAGTTGAACTGCCGCCAGACGAAAATTCTGGTTGGGATGCCGACTTCTGATGATTCAATTGATGGTTCAACTCCTTTGGAGATCAAATATTCACCAAAGCTCACGATTTTTCTCACAAAGTTGACCATACTTCTTCAGCCCAATTTTTTCTCACCTGTTGAGTTCTACAAAAACTGTTTATTCGTTCTAATAATTTCTGTTCTTTTAACATTTTATCAAGGCTGGTTCCAACATTGGAAGAAGGAATTAGACTGCTATTAAAATTCAGGGTTTCCTCAATAATAAGGTATCAAAAACGCTGTGGAAGGTCCAAGGCTCTGAATTGAGCCTCAGAATGTACTATAAATTGCCAAAAAATTGAAAAGTTTGAAAACAGTAGGTCAAGAACAAAAAAGTGAAGAATTACTAAGAAAATGAAATATCATAAAAAGATGGAAGTTTAAGTCATTGTGATTTCTGACATGTAGGTACCATAGCTTATACGTTACTATTCGATATTAAAATTCCCAATTATGGCTTATGTTCCTTGTTAAGAACTATTATTGCTATTTTTCGCATTTTGCTAACTTTTATGTGAAGTTTAAAAATTTGTTTTGTCTTCCCAGTGAATTAATCCAGTGATGTTCACGAAGTGCATTTATCTAAGTGTTTGGATCCCATGTTCTTTACAGGGGTTTGGTAATAAAATCATATGTTATATGTCTATTTAATTTTGTACTCCTAGAGAAGAAAGTTGTTAGTCAATACGGAATCAAGATTTTACCGCTGAAAAGGGGAGCAAGCTAAAACAAAACTACTCAATTTTTAAAACTCCACAAAGGAAAACTTTGTGGAAAAAAATGTTTAAAATAGACATCAGGAGGGAACTGACCTAAATCCCTCTTCCCCTTCCTGTGTAAATGCCTATATGTAGGCGTTATATTCCTACTCTCTTTAGAAGAACAGCTGTGCACGTATATATATATATAGGCCTATATATATATATATATATATATATATATATATATATATATATATATATATATATATATATATATATATATATATATATATATATATATATATATATATATATATATATATATATATATATATATATATTTTTGGCCTAAAAATCACAGAGTACCAATTTAAAAAAAATTGGAGTCCTTTTCAAGGATTTTTTAAATATATATATATATATATATATATATATATATATATATATATATATATATATATATATATATATATATATATATATATATATATATATATATATATATATATATATATATATATATATATATATATATATATATATATATATATATATATATATATATATATATATATATATATATATATATATATATTTAAAAAATCCTTGAAAAGGGCTCCAATTTTTTTTTAAATTGGTACTCTGTGATTTTTTGGCCTAAAAAAACGTCTGGATAGGTCAAGGGTTTGAGAAAATTTTTTTAGAGCCTTAATTTTCATTAAAGAAAATCATGTGAGGGACGTCCTATTTATACATTTCAAGAGCATAAATTAATTCGTTTCTCCTCCCTCTCGGAGTCGGTATATCGTTCTTAAAATATACAAGATATGACGTATTGGCTTGCAGAATATACAAGATATAAGGCTTGTATAATGTATGCAAAAATACACAAGATAATAAATAACTTTCAACAGCTAAAGAAAAATGCATGGAGGAAGAAATAGCAAAACCACATTGAATTGCAGAGGAAAACGTTGTACATTGAAATCTGCTGCGATATCGAAATCTGATGGGTAAACAGGAAATAGGAACTGGATTCGTGTCAGAAAAAAAATATGCAATTTATGTCACATTTATAGACGTTCAAAGCAGGGGCGAATCTCCAGCATTTTTATGGAGGGGGGGGGGTCAATAGGGGTCCATATCTGGATAGTCAAAAGGCATGAGATGTATAATATTTTTTTCTCTCCACATTATTGGGGGGGGGGGGAGTTAGCTGAAAGTCGGAAAGTCAACGCGGAAAGTCAACAAAACCAATTAAAGACCGATGAAAAAACAGCTAAAAATTTAAATTATAAATGAAATTCAATAAAAAACAAAATGATAAGAATGAAAATCAGATTTCTACAGTATATTTTTCGAGTTTTGCTTAAAAATGAACAAAAAAAACCATAAATTAGCCTAATTTTGAAAAAAAACTGAAACATTAAATATTTTACATTTAAATGAATAAGTAAGTAAAGCGTGACTTCTTTTTAGGTTTGGTATGTAAATTTGCATCAATGGTAGTATAGGGAGGCCTCTAGGAACAACCATCTGAATTTTTATTTTTTAGCATTAACATTTTTTACATTAATATGAATAAGAAAGTAAAGTGTGGCTGCTTTTTAGGTTTTGGTATTTAAATCTGCATTAATGGTAGTATAGGAAGGATAAAGGAGGCCTTTAGGAACAACCATCTCTGATTTTTTTTTTAACGTTAATATTTTTATATTTATATGAATAAGCAAGTAAAACGTGACTGCTTTTTAGGTTTTGGTGTTGAAATCTGCATTAATGGTAGTACAAGGAGGATATAGGTAGGCCTGTAGGAGCAACCATCACTGATATTTTTTTTATCAGGATCCCTCAAGCACGCTAGCTTTCAAAAACAACGAGTCAAAGGAACTCGGATGCCTTTTTTTTCCGAAGCAAAGGCTTTTAATGCTTATGGAGTCTTATATTTCAAAAGGCGGAAAAGTCGTGTTGGGACGCACCAGTATGTTAATGCTCAATTTTTCTTTTAAACAATAAGAATTCGCTTAGTATATATTATGCTTAGAATCTCCATTTACCCTATTGACAACAAAAATAAAAGGACAATAAAAACAATGTGTTCCATATGAGAATAAAAGTCTTTATGAAGGATGGGATAAGAAGAATAACGAACTATCAAGGACTCAAAGTTTCAACAATGAATACCAGCTAAAGCTCAATTTGTTTCTATTCTCTGTCCTCTATATTAAAATCAGTCGGTTGCACTTTTTCCATTTTGGAACTCATGATTTTGGACTTCATTGCATATTTTACCATTGCCTATCCGTCAGCTTACATGGAAGTTTATTCGCTATTTAAAATCTTGCCAGATTTTCATACTTCTTTATTAACTGCAAATATTTAATGCAATACTTTTGTCCAAATTTTTAAGGTCCAGCGACAATTTCGTGAGAGTAGGAACACATTATCCTCCGTTCCTACTTGCTTTTTTTAAACATGATAGAAAAAGCTAAATACAGTAAAATAGCAATTGTATTTTCTTTATATAATTCTCTTCAGACATTGCATCTGAGAAGAAAAAAAAAGTATTTACGGACATTTTCAATACACAACAAAGAAAAGGCTCATAAAACCTGCGCTAGGAAATGTTTAAAGATTTTTTGGCCTTTAATAAGGCCGTTGGGCAGGGAGACTGGGACAGTTAAAAACGCATTGGAAAACCGTTAACCACCAAAGTCATACAAAATGCGACCTTAACGCTTCAGAGCGTAGACTACATTCTTTTCAGTGACAGTCTTTCTCTTGGCATGCTCTGTGTAAGTGATAGCATCGCGAATAACATTTTCTCGCGAATAACATTTCCTATGAAAACTTTTAAGAACACCTCCCGTTCCCTCGTAAACTAGGCCAGAAATATATTTTACGTCACTGCGACGAGCCAACCTTCTGATAGCTGGCTTTGTGATTCCCTGGATATTAAATTAACCTTAGCCTCAAATTAACCTTAGCCTCAAATTAACCTTAGCCTCAAATTAACCTTAGCCTCAAATTATGTTACGAAGACCTTTCCTCCTTTTCCTCTTCCTGTCATAATTTATCCAATATCGAAGTGAAGAGCTGTAAAGTTTTTGTCAGACTAACAAAATTTCTTGAAGGCCCGTTTATTTTATAAACACAAGAATCCTTCCCCACAAAATTGTTATCTTTCGCGAGTTTGGCACTTTTTATAAATTCAACCTCTATAAATTCGTTCTGTTGTTCATTCTATTGAAGAGGCAAACGATTAACATAGCTAGGAAAAAACCAACTGCGAGAAAATCAACGGGCGGAAAGGCATCCAAAAAGCAGCTTGCGACCAAGGCAGCGCCTAAGTCGGCTCCTGCTACTGATCGGGAAAAAAAAACCCACACAGATACACGCCTGGAACCGTAACCCTAAGAGATTCGTCACTATTAAAAGAGTGCCGAACTATTAATAAGGAAATTGCCCTTTTAGATGCTTATCTAGTTAGACTTTTTGAGGATACCAACTTGTGTATCGTTCCCACCAAGAGTGATATCATCATGCCAAAAGATATTCAACTCGCCCGTCATATTCGTGGCGAGAGAGCTTAAGTACCCTAAGTCTATGTAATTAATTCTTAACCAACGGCCCTTTTAAAGGCCACTATATTGTTCAAACAAACAAGCGAAAAAACGTTAAACACCCAAGAAAATGAACAACTCCCAATGGGGGCTGTGGGCCTATCAAAATGTTTTCCGAGAGAATTGGATGAAAAAGCCAAGGGTCCCTTTTCTTTTCAATTATCCGTCCATATTGGTTTACTTTCAATACTAGCAAATTGGGACCTGCCTCCGAAACATGAAATTTTGAAAACTGAGAATTTTTTTTTATTATTTGATGTGGGTTCTTGTTTTACCCGATATTCCACAAATCAAAGTGGAATATCGAGGAGCAATGAGAGTGATTTGAGAGCATTTAAAATGAGATTTTAGCCCTTAAAAGAGCTTTTTGGGAGGGTCCGCCTGATTGGACGGTAATAGACGGGAGAAACCCCTTATTTGGAGCTTGTATATTTTGTTGCAGCTTTAGTGCCTTCACTAACAGCGTGCTTGGCAAGTTCCCCGGGTAGGAGTAGCCTCACAGCAGTTTGAATCTCTCTGCTAGTGATGGTGGACCTCTTGTTGTAGTGAGCTACACTAGAGGCTTCCACGGCAATTCTTTCAAAAATATCATTGACAAAGCTATTCATGATGCTCATTGCCTTGCTAGAAACACCGGTGTCGGGGTGCACTTGCTTGAGAACTTTGTAAATGTAAATGGCGTAGCTTTCCTTCCTCTTCCGTTTCCTTTTCTTAGCAGTTTTGCTGATATTTTCTGCACCTTACCAGCTTTCTTTGCTGCGTTTCCTGAACTCTTTGGAGCCATTGTCAATGATTCTTTGACAAAATCCAATTTTCAAATTAACAGCACTTACAAAATTCGACACAATTTTATATAAGCTAGCTTTTATACAAATTCCGTGCACATTTTTTTTTTTTCAGAGGAACTCAGGTTCTCCGGCTCAGGCATAAATTGCTTGCGCTTTGGCTATCCGAGAACAGACATCATTTTAAATTTATTGTGGTTAGAGTCAAAGCGAATTTGGTAACCTAGGAACGGGTGGAAAACTGAAATAAAAGGCAAGGTTCCGTTCAAGCAGGGCAGGACTACAATTCCCAGTAAGAAGAATTCGTCGTCTTCTGAGAAAGGGCAACTATGCGGAGCGATTTGGCGCAGAGGCACCCGTTTACCTTGCAGCAGTGTTGAAGTATTTGGCTGCCGATGTCCTTGAACTTGTTGGCAATGCTGCTCGAGACAAAAAAAAAAAAATCGTATCATTCCTCGTCACCTTCAGTTTGTCATTAGAAACGATGAAGAACTGAAGAAGTTCCTGTCAGGGGTTACCACTGCCCAAGGCGGTGTTTTGCCGAACATTCAAACAGTCCTTCTACCGAAGAAGACTGAAAAACCGGCAAAGGCTTAAATGAATCTAACCACGGCATCAGGCCCTACTGTAAATTAACCAACAACCCTTTTAAGGGCTACAAGTTAACCCTTTCATACCTGAACATTGAAGGAATGCTTGAAAAATTCTGACACCTTTCAATAATAATCAACGTAAACTTAGTTTCAAAGGAATTTCAAATTCAATTATTTATTTCATTCACAAACTGAAATGGAAACGGTTACCATATGGTCACCTTAGGATAAAAGATTCATTTCACTTAATATGGAAGTTCATAAAACAGTTTCTGTCTCCATTCAGACACAACCGAACCTTACATTTAATGCAGAGAATTCGGCTAGTTGCATCCCTTGCACATTTTTCGTACCGGCAACGTCCCTTTTCGACTCTGACGGCATGCCTACTTCTGTAGTTTTGTTTTTCGCTTTGTAGGAGCACTGACAGAGGTTCGACCAGCACGAGGACTATTGACAACTCCTGACACTATCAAGGATCTGCAAATATCCATCTTGAAGTATATCAAGGACACATGCTGTCTACCCAGGTCTTCGCACTCTCGCCTATGTAGAAGCCAAGCATTGTTCACTCCTAAGTCAAGGAAATAATAGACTATCCGCATGTACCTTTTCTTGGACCGTATGTCAGTGCAGTAGAGCTCCAAAAGCATATCAGACAAGTCTACGCCACCCATTGACTGGTTGTACTCAAGGATAACACATGGGCGATCTAGCTCGGCATGGCTATGGCACAGTACGATGAGGCCACATGCACTGTTTTATCGTCGAACCACTTCTCAATGGAGACTTGCGTGTGCCTTTCAAGCCTATAGTCATAGCTTCCAAGCCCTTTCCTTTTTAATGATGGATGACTTTCACACGTCCAATCCCGTGATTGGTTAGTAAGGCATGAATAAGGGCAACAGATGTACAAAAATTGTCGAAGTACAGCTTGACATTCATTCCCCGCAGCATATTGTCGATCAGTTGAAGGACAACGTCAGCACCCAGCCGTAAAGGACTCGCCGAAACTGAGCCTTTTCTTGTGTAGATTTCTACATCATAGACAATGCCGCTCACGCCCGCTCTCGTAAACACTTTTACACTCCATTAATGAGGCTTGTCTTTCAAGTACTGTTTGAAACTTAGCCGACCCTTGAAGGGAATCATCTGTTCGTCTACACTTTGTCTCTCCTCAAGTGGTATGCTTTTTAGATTTTCCCTGAGCTCGTCATAGATTGGTCTGATTTTGTGCAGCTTATCATGACCTGTTTGATCAGTTGGTACTGCTAAGCTATCGTCATTGATATGAAAAAAACTGCCGAATCGTCAAAAAGCTGTCACGACTCATAGCCTCTGCGATTGGAGTGTATCGAATAGTGCGCTCCCAGCACATCCTCGTAGCTGGTAGCTTTACAATACTCATGAGCATCTGTACTCCAAGGAACCGGTTCATCTCATGTTGGGTCAGCTTTAAGGCAATCCTAGCGTTTTTTTCCCTCGTTGCATGCAAATTGTTTAGGTCAACTAATCGAGCAACCATGCTATCCGTGATGAAAGTTCTGAGTAAATCAATGGGTAAGTGAATTTATGTTGCTTTCGAGAGAGAAGCTTCCCAGGTGATAACACGGGGCTAAATCTCTTTTCTTAGCCAATTGTATTCTTTTGTGGCATTTTGGGGTGGGGACGGCTGAAGATAAAATAGATGATGATCTTGTCGATTGGATGGAAGACGGTGGTGCTTCAGTAGCGGGGAATGTAATGGCTTCTCCACCATCAAATTGGTCATCTGCACCCATAAAAATTTCGACACGGTTCAACATTCTGAGAGGTAAGTCTTCTGTAGGATCGTCAACCGGCTGAACAGGCTGTAGAGAGGCGTATGTGAAGCTGTCACCAGGGGTTGGATTTCAAAATGGATCAGACTCGTCATCATCAGACATGATTTCCATCTCAGATTCGCTGTCTAGTAGCAGAACCATCTCTGCAGCTCGCTCTTGGGTGAGCTTCTCTCTTATACGTTTGCTCCTCTCCTTGAAAACATTTTCTTCCTCTTTTCTTGGTTTGGAGTTTTCGGCGGAATAAGAGAGGCTCGCTGTCTATGGAAGAGAGAATTGTGATCAGACCAATGGTGCATGGGTGCTTTTGCTCCGTGAAATAAAAAGTGAAAAGAAAGATAGAAAAGAAAAAGTGAAGTAAAAAGAAAAAGTAAAGTGAAAGAAAGAATCTATAGCACAATAAACCAGCAAAAACAAAATAGTATAAGAGAAGCATCTTCAAAAAGTACCCGTGCCAAAACCTAAGGTTACCATATGGTAACCGTTACAATAAACATGGAAAAGGAGGGTGAAGAAAAGTAGAGACTTTAAGGAACAAAAACAAGACAATTAAAACAAGAAAAACTCACCTGCATCATTTTCATTATCGCTGTCAAAATCAGCTAATTTTCGCTTTTTAGGCATAGCAAAAAACTGCTCTGTTCACTGATCAACTGACGACTTTCAGAGCCATCTAGGAGAGTAAAAGGTATCGCAACACGAAGGGCTGAACTTGGGCTACATGAAGGTCCTAAGTTCGAAAGCAGTAACTGAACTACAAGAGACACTAGGTACGTGGAAGGAACGGTTGCCATATGGCTACCTCCGGAATGAAAGATTTAAACAACAAAGTAAAACTTTAGCACAAAGAGTGAGGTATCGAGGAGGGTCCAACCATCCTCATATACTGAATAATTTCCGTTTGTTTTAAGTTTCAATATTGCTCCTTACTTTCAGTTGAAATTACTTGTTTTTTGCTTAATTATCAGCAGCTGATGGCTTTTTAAGCAATTCAAAAGCGCGTTTTTAATTTTATGGTTGACTACGGTTTAGAGTTCGTGTCTTAGCAGGTAGGATCCGATGCTGCAATCAGGGTTGCCACCCAGTGAAAAAAACAATTTATTTAGATGCTAATGATTCTTAGGTTGATTTGGCGATTTTCTTCGATAATCTAGTGATTTATGTGCTGATTTAGTGTTTTTATGTTTAGGCAATATAAAAAAACACTCGAAATAGTGATAAATCACTAGGGGTGGCAACCCTGGCTGCAACCATGACAATAAAAAATTGCGTCGCAGCAGTGTGGCGTTTTCTGCCAAACAGGGTCAAAATAAAAGGAAATGCAAATTGTAAGATAACCAATCAAGTTTTCACGATTTAATACCCTAAATAGGTTCTCAGCCCATACTCTCTCGAAAAACGACTATAGGATGCGGATCAGGCCTTATGCGTGAAGTCAATACCAGACGAGTTCTATCTTTATTCAAAAATCATCATTTGATAATTACACGAATGTTGCTGTGAATATGAAAGTTCTTGATCAATCCTCAGCATATGATGATCTTCTTAAAGTAATTTTCGTTGGAAACCTTCATTGTCTTTATACGCAGTAATTCAGTAAGGCAGTTACACGATAAATGCAAAGCAATAAAATGATTTGACAGTAAGCCAGTCCATGTGCTGTCATCCTTGGCTTGAATTCACATAATTGTCGTTTGTAAGCAGTGACAAGAACCCCCAAACACAGACTAATATTTCGGGTCTCTTCGCAATCAAAGAAAACAATAGGTTTATGAATGAAGTGGGCTTACGCACTCTATGCCTGAAGAAGTATAGCACGTTGAACAAATTTCAGCTTTTTCTCGGTCTATTCTGTCCATTTCATATCCTCCAAAATTAAAGTTAATATGATAGGACCATCACGTTTTTCGTAGATTATCGTCCAAGAATTAGTCATGACATAGGACAAAAAAATATAGTTAAATAACCAACAAAACGAGGGTAATATCAGCCAATGGACAGAAAAGAAGCGAAAATGACAAAAGCCGATATTTCAGTAAGGACCTCCGCCAAGCCGTCTTCATTGCACATTCTCATTTGCTCTGTTTAACTTTATTTCAAAAGCTAGTTTTTATTCTCTTTTTTAGCACTGAATACGGCTTGGCGGAGGTTCTTGCCGAAGCATCTGGTACTCAGTTATTAATCTAAGAGTGAACATTTTGCCGAAGCGTCCTGTACCCTTACTAAAACCAAGTTGTTCTTTTCTTAAAATTTTATCTACATCTCTAATTCTAAAAAGTATCATCATACTAAGTAATTTGCTTATTAAGTTATTAATCTAAGAGCGAACATTTTGCCGAAGCGTCCTATACCCTTACTAAAACCAAGTTGTTCTTTTCTTTAAACTTTATCTACATCTCTAATTCTAAAAAGTATCATCATACTAAGTAATTTGCCTCCCATACCTCTATAAGTACCACACTCATTCTTATCACCTTTCTTATCAAGGGGTTTAACTAGTGTTTTCCTAAAATCGTTAGGTACTTCCCCTTAATTTTCCCGAATCGCTACCTGACTTATGCCGAATTTTCTGAAGAAATCAAGAATTTTGCTAAATTTCAGACAATTTTGCAAAATTTCTGCCTTCGGCGAAAATTTTACCGAATGCCAAAAGGGGCGGCGCACCCCTCCCCCCCTCGGGACACCCCTGCTTGAGGCCTTATTATTTTTTAATCATCTTAGTACTGTCATTAATTCTTCGCATCCAAAGTGTCACCAACTTTTTCATGTTCCTCTATACCTTTTCCTGTAACACTATCTCGGTTTCTCATATTCTAGAAATGTTCTGCCCATCTCTCTTTAACTCGTTCCTTATCATTAATTGTGTCCCCGTCCCTATCTTTAATTAGGACCAGCCCAGGTTGACTCTCCCTCTAAATTTATTAACATGCCAGCAGTAGTGCTAGTAGTTTCTTAATGCCCTTTATAGCCATGCAAAACCGCCAAAACTAGACTCTCTTCAGTTTACCTTGCATAATATTTGCGCATTGTCTCTTCAGTTCTCTGATTGTCATATCCAAATTGACAAGGCTGAGAAAGAGCTTATTTTTATTGGAAGATAACCGCTGGAAAATAACTGAGGAAAAAACAAACAAAATGAAACTTTGCGAATTATTTTTGAAAAATAATGCAATTCTTTTAATACATTAGGGATACCGGCCCTCCTAGAAAAGGGCGGAGGGGTTAAAATCGCTTTTTAAAATAAAAACCAACAACGCAACACAGAAAAAAACAAAGAAAAAAAAAATAAATTGAATTTGGCGCTGTTATAAAAGTACCTATTAACAAAATCATATAATGATTAAAAGACTCTCGAATGACACTGCAAAAACTTTATCAGAATATCAGCCAACAACTCACTACCTCTCAAAAATAGTGTCAGACATTTACCCAAAAAAAAACCCCGTATATATTTTTTTGTATTCAATAATTAATTCAAAGTAAAATAACTGTAAAAAAAAAAAAAATGTGAAAAAAAATTTTATCTTAAAGTTTTTTATTTTCATCTTACTTAAGAAAAGATATCCACCCCCTTTTTTCTAACTTATTAATGGACGGTCTATAAAACTTTTTAATAGAAACGATAATAAAAACTATAAAGATAAATAAAAATCTAATTTTTATTTAAAATTAAATTAGGGATTTACTATTATCACGCCGGCTATTGTTTATAATTATAAGTCGAGACAACACGGCACTACAGTCACTCCAGCAGTAAAAGACAGTAAAATCCTTGGATGATCTATTTCATTTTTGCGAGACATCATACATTTCTAAAAGCTATAGTTTTTACGTACAATGCGCGCCTCGAGAAATATTTAAAAGTATTATATTTATAATTATTTTATTTTTAAAAGTTGAATAATATATTAATGAATTTCTATTCATATTTGAAGCAAAATGAAAGGTTAAAAAGAGGATTAAAATTTTAATAGGACATTCAATTTTGCTAGAAAAGAAGAAAAAAGCTTTTCCTCCAAATAATGATAAACGCAGGAATATTTCACGACCTTTCATTCGTCATTTTTGGGTATACGACCTTTCCTTCGTCATTTTTGGGTAATAATTTGTGCAAGCTAGTCTTTTTCTTCTTCTCTGTATAAAGGCTGCCGGACGTGAAGCTTAAATGTTCGCACTTTGATTAGAATTTGCACAAAAGGCGTTTAGTTTTTTTCTTGCAAATTCAATGTCTTATTAATAGTTTTACACGTTTTTCATAAAAGCCTCAAAGTACCCTTAAAAGGTCTTATTTATTTCAGTTTTTGAGACAATACATAAGGACTTTTTCCTCTGACATCTTTATACTATGTGTAAATTTCAGCTTACTTTTGTTTAAAAAAGCACGCATACGGGCGGAAAAAAGGAACAAGATAGAATTTATTTGGTTTGGGAGATATTCCAGTGCATGTTTAAATACTAAGATAGAAAAATTAAATATATTTTTTTTATCGCAATATTTTTTATATACTTAATTTACGAAATTTTGTGTGCAAAATTTTTTTTTATGAAAAGTCGAATAATACATAACAAAAACTGTGTAAATAAAAAAAACTGAATGTACTTTTTTATAGATTGAAGTTTTTAATACATAATTTGGAGTTAAACCTTTAATTTTAAATAGAAGGAGTATAAGAGGGACACGGATTGCTTTCATCCTGCAAAATAATGTAATTTAGTACCGCCCCTTGGGTAAGTCCTGAAACTAACATCAAATACAACTAGCTATTTAAATCCGTTTCATATTGCAGTAGCCGTTTCTTATCTTAATCTTGACATATTTTGTGAATATGAGAACGGTATCAAGTCCGCTCCAAAAGTAATGGCAACGATTTATGAAAATGTAGTACGGAGGGAAGGGTGTATTTCTCCTTTTTTTTAAAAGACAGATTCAGAAATTTTTTTCCAGAATATAATGGGGGGGGGGGGGGAGGTAGCACTTTTTTCGTTTTTTCTGTTATGAAAATAACAATCCTTACTTGAAAATATCTTAGGAGGAGGGGCAGGTTGAGGGTGGTTAGTTTAATTGTGATCTCTTAAAACACCTGTGTTAAATTGTGTAAAATAATTTACGACCTTTTTTTTAAGTAAAACTTTGTACACCAGTTCTTCTTCATGTCTTTAGAATTACGTAAAATATCAGTAATTGATTTATCTTTATATGATTGTTCGGTATATTAACGATTTTATTATGATTTCCAACGTACTGCAACGGTCGTTAGTATCACCATTTCTTTGCTAAAAGACACAACAATGATGGAGTCTGGGGAATGACAAAGCTATAACGCCATTTTTTTAATGTAAAAAACATTTCATTCAAGTAAGAAACGATCTGCACGAATGATACAACGGGACATAAAAGGTCATTTAGCCTTTTATTGTTCTAGAAAAAAAATAAAGAGTAACAATTTCTCAGGCCCGTCAACTGGGGGACTGTGTTCCACTGAGTCTAGACTTACCATAAGTAAAAGTAACAATCAAAAACACAAAAAAAGAAATATAAAATTTAAAAAAAGAAATGTCACAAATCCTTATAAACTAACGGACAGATTTTCTCAGATAGGCCTATACAGTGTTAAAATAATTTTAACAATTCAAAAATGAATCAAATCTTCCCCTTCAGTGGTCTCCATACCTGGCAACAAACTAATCCTAGTAGAACGCCTTACACTGTGAACACTTGATCGACGTCCACTTTTACGTCTTTCTTCCTCCTTAACTGGGGAAGTCAACAATGGTGAAGACACATAGGTAACTGCTGAGGTAACTGCTCTCTAACTAAAAAAATAAGACAACTCCTAACTTCGATATAAATTTGGACTAGCTCAATTTAATTGTCAGTCCTAGATGGGTAGTAGAGATACCTCTCTTCCACCACATACTGTGCTTATCAAATCCACAGTAAATATAAAAGACTTGAATGAGTGGACAGAAGACCTTGACTAGGTACATTAACTATGTCAATGCCGCTAGTCATTGAAATAGTTTATGCTTCAATCTTTCATTTGCTCCACTCACTAATCTACCTTAACTGTGATTATAGAAATGTTTACACTCCAAAAATTTCAATTATTAACAATTCACTCTATACATACTGTGACGCAGGCATAAACAATTTAGTGGAAAGTTCATTGTAAAAAAACAGAAGATACTTCTCAAACAATCCCTACCAAAAATACACCCACGGAAAAAGCTCTGGTATTATTACGTTTTTTTTATTGTTTTAATCTTACTACTTTTTTTTTTATACCCAAAAAACAAAAATGAAAGAAAAAATAACAAAAAATAAATAGGATGTTTTAAAACCTCAAATCGGGAGAGTTGTGTGTGGGGGGGGGGGGACTGGATTTAACTGAAATCAAATACAACAATAAACTAACTGAAGTGTCTCTGATAATATTAAAGTAATTATTTTATTGTTATTATAGATATTTTGGCAAGAAAGTCTGTGTGCAAGATTAAATAAAAAAAAACAAGTTTTTTAAACTGAAAGTAAGGAGCGACATTAAAACTTAAAACGAACAGAAATTATTCCGTATATGAAGGGGGCTGTCCCCTCCTCAACGCCTCGCTCTTTACGCTAAAGTTTTTTTATTGTTTAGAAAAATAGAGTTGTGAGAAAGTCAAACTTTAGCGTAAAGAGCGAGGCGTTGAGGAGGGGACAGCCCCTTTCATATACGGAATAATTTCTGTTCGTTTTAAGTTTTAATGTTGCTCCTTACTTTCAGTTTAAAAACTTGTTTTTTTTTATTTAATTTTTGAACGTTTTTGAATTAATGCAGGTTTTGATTTTGGCTCACCGTACATGAATAATTAAAACAAATTTTGAATATTATATTTGGTTAAATGGCTTTCTCGAAACTTGTTTAATTTTATTTACGAACGTTTTTATTAGTAATAAATATACGTAACTTAGAATTAACTTACGTAACGAACTTCTATATTCATAAAATTTTAACACGTATATTAAGGGGTTCGCCCCCTAGTCAATACCCTGCTCTTTAAACTATAGTTCGAATTTTTTTTCCAGTTCTTTAAAAATGACCTCTTAATCACAATCAGTTGATCAGTTGAAAAACTTGTTTTTTTTTATTTAATTCCTGATCTTTTTCTTTAATAATGCTGGGAAATCCGGCGCCCCCTTCATAGCAATGTCCCTTCCCCCCTGCAAACTTCCTTCATGGAACGATCCTTCCCTATAGCCCCCGACCCGCGCCGTCCCCCACCTACCAGAAAAAATCTCCTCTGAAAAAGTCTGTATACTTCCCAATAACCAATACTATATGTTAACATTGAGTAGCCTAAAGTTCATAACTTTCAGCCCTCCCCCTGGGGACTTTGGGGGATCAAGTCATCCTAAAAGACATTTTTATCATATTTTCGACCATGCTGAACAAAATGGCTATCTCAAAATCTTGATCGGGTGACTTTGGGAAAAAAATGAGCGTCGGAGGGGGCCTGGTTGCCCTCCATTTTTTTGGTCACTTAAAAAGAACACTTGAACTTTTAATTTTCATTCGAATAAGACGTCTAACAGTATTATCGGACCCCTGGGTCGAAACAAACCCCCTTGGGAAAAAAAAACAAAAAAAAACAAACAAACAAATAAACACGTATCCCTGTACGTTATTATGTCGAAAACTGCACAGTCACACATTTTTGTATAGCGGAGCTTGCAAACTCTACAGGAGGGTTCTCTTATACAGAGAATAGGATGGTGTTCTTTTCATTAAGGTTCTATAACTTTTAGGGGGTCTTTCCCCCTTTTTTCGAAAACCAGCCACATTTTCTCAGGCACTTAACTTTTGATGGGTAAGCTTAAACTTAATGAAACTTATATATTTGAAATCAGAATTAAAATCTGATTCTTTTGATGTATCTATTGGTATCAAAATCCCGTTTTTTAGAGTTTCGGTTACCATTGAGCCGGGTCGCTCCTTACTTACAGTTCGTTACCACGAACTGTTTGATTATCATTATATACAAATAATAATTCTTACATTAATCCTTCTAAGAATTAAAGGTGAGTTTTCTACCCTTCTTTTGATGGTCAACAAAATTTATAGATGTATAGACTTATTTTGTCAAATCATTGAAATGGCATATTACTACCCAAAAATAACAAACAAGAATAACACACAAAATACAAGTCAATATTCTCAGTGTACATAAAACACTACTTATAACATATCAAAAGGTCTCTTTAGTAGACACTGTAAAAATATCTTGCACGACTCTGGGGATACTCAAACCAGTACTCAATCGCTACATTAACTCGTCCCAAAAGTAAGACTGATTAAAATATTGTATAAAAAATTATAATTTACACCGTGTCAGCTGAAAACTCAGACATCAATTCCTTCAGTTCTTTCCAAATAACCAAGAGGTGGACCTGATTTTCTTCAACATTCTCACACATTTTTTTTTTTTTTTTTTTTTTTTTTTTTATGCATCAAAAATCTGCTTATTTTTGTAACGTATTTACGAGTCAGACAAACATTTCGGGGGGAAGGCGGGGTTGTCAAACCACCTACCCCCCCTCCCTGAATACAGCCTCGTCAGAAAATTAATTTCTACAACATACCATTTGACAGTTTATAATAAAAGGTTAAAGAAACGTGTATTTCTATATTAAACAATAGAACTCGTAATCGTTGAGGCATTGACTTGGTTTTGAGGCATGACGTAGGTATTGACGTAGAGGCATGATATAAAGAAGAACCTTCACTAGGAAGAATCCTTCTCAGATATTTTCCTCTGTCCTCTAATGGAACAGAGCTAGCACGTAATGCCATAAACTATCTAAGATGTTTTTTATACACCCTGATTTCATTTACACTACGATAAAGCTACAAGGATGTTGAATTGTCAATATCACGGATATTTTATAAATGTTGATCGCTTAGAACTGTTTTCACCCCGTAGGTATTCTCCTATCTTTGGTCCCATTTCTTTCTCCTTATTCCAAAACTCATTAAAACCTGAATTATTTAAGATTCTTTTTACCTCGGCTGCCCGAGGCCCATTCAGTCCGTCTTTCCTTGCCTTGTTAGATGCGGCTTTGACAACCCGATCAGTCTTAACATCCCTGCATAATTACCTGGGCATTTTATACTTCTTTGCTTGGTGTTTAACGACAAGGTCATAAACTTCGTTCTAAACCAGATCATTATAATTCCTCTGCATTGTTAGTAGTTTTCTACACATTAACCGTATTCTTTTTAATTCATCCTACTTCTTGGTCCCTAGTGGCATGCAAAGCTTAGAATTACAGCAATTTTTGAACTAAAATCAAGTTAATGTGAATTATCCAAATTTTTAAGCAAAAACCCATCAATTTGGAATAATTAGCAAAACATGCTTGAGCCCGTCATTCGTTGCTGCGATCTCAAAGAAAGGGAATTCAAGGAAAAATCCTCCACGGAAAATGCTCCCTCGCAAAAATCCCCCCGTGGTAATAAGAATCGTATTTTTAAGTTTCAAAGTCTTTTGAAATCCCCCCCCCGGGTAAAACTCATCTTCCACAGAAATCTCATCTCGTTTCACTTGGACTAGGATTGAATAAGGGTGGTATAAAGATGATACCTCCCTTCTTGTTGCAAAAAAAAATTCTGACACTTATTTTAAAGCTTCATTTAACTAAACTGAATTGCTTCACATTTCATAGATAAAAATGCACAGCAATGTGTAAATGCACATCGGGTGTTATGAACGAGGGACAGTGGAGACTTCTCAAAGAGTGCATTAATGCCAAGATATATTAACTCTCATTAAGCCTTCGGATAAATATAGAGTAAGTTTTGGGGAAGGGGGGGGGGGAATCGATGTCTAATTCCTCTGATTATTGAGTAAAGCAATTGAAAAACAATATCTGAATTAAAAACAAGTTGATGTAAATTTAAGTTCTCAGGATTCAGTAGCTTCATTGTGCTTCTTACTATGGTCCAAGAAGTATTCTATCCTTGCAAATCACACTACTGACCTGAGAGTCCCAAGTAGCTGCTTCTGCTACTTGAAATCCTAAACAAGAAACAAGTATAAACCTCATTATTTTTTGATTCTTAAATACAAATCTGTGCTTTCTAGACTTCTTCCAAAAGTTATTATTGACATTTTTCAACATATTATAATGTTGTTTTTTTCTACTATAAATGTCCTAATAGATTTAGATTCTGTAAAGGGTCATTCGCAGAATTACCTACAAAATCTCTAGATCACCAGCAAATAAGACTGAATCTTAATCAACACTAAAAATCCCCCACTTGCTTTGAAAAATTATCAATATTATTTACAAGTGGAACAACGATGGAAACAACGTGCAGCTTTAAGAGCTTTATTTTGGCATATTGTATTTTTGACCATTAATGATCCGCAAAAATGTTTTTTTTTTCATTATTTAGCTCTTAATTAACTTGAATTAGGCCTATATTCTTGGCAGGTTCTTAATTATGAGTGTATATTTGGTATGAGAAATCAAATTCAGCGACTAAGCACTTGTGCACATTAAAAAAATCTTATCAATTGAAACTAAAATTTTAACTAAAAACCATTCAGACAAAGAAGTTAATAAACCTGAACATATGAATCTTCCCTAAAAAAGAAAAACAAATTAATTATACCTGATCAAACCAAAGCCCTGGTTTAAGGAGGTAACTAAGTTCAGCCATGGATTCAGTCGTAGAAACCTCATTTTCTTTGTCATCACCAAAAGAGTTTTCTTTATCTTCTTCTTCTTTGTCAAAAGTTTCATTCAAAATTTGAACAGCTGGAGTGGAGGACAAACCAGGCTTTACGTTAGTTTCTTGTTCAACTTGGTCCTTAAAAAAGGAACAATTTTTTCTTTAATGAGGAACGTATCACGAGCCCCCCCCCCCCCCAAGAAAAAATTGCTGGAATTTCATGGAAAAAATGTCTTCCCGCAGACATACAGTAAATTGTTACTAACAACAGAAGGTTAAAGTTTGGAAATAAAAGTAACTTATAGCACTTATAGCACTGAAATTATAGCACTGCTCTTCAAAATATGAGAAATAAAATGCGTGAATTTCACAAACTATTTCATCAAGCTTTTACGTTTAAAGCTTATTTTAGTTGCATAGACATTGACACCTATATTGTTTAAATTTTTGATCCTTCCAGGCACAAACAAAAGTTCCTGACAACAATTGTTAGCCACACATGGGATGGCGCGAACATGGCAAGGATGATTCATAACCAAAAGCTGAAGGTCATGGACCATACTCGTATCCACTAATATCTTTCAGTCTACTGCTACTTCAGTATTATCAGCCAATCACGATTCTTACCTGCAAATCTTATATGCTGAAAAAGTCAATTTTCTAGCGGAAAGCGCCCCCCCCCCAAGTCATTCTTTTGTTTGTGAATATAAGTAGCAAACAAAAGATTCAGATTTTTTATAGAAAACGTCAATTTCAGAGGTAAGAAATAAAAGTATACCATTTATATGGATTCTATGTTACATACAAGTCTTTCTTAGATGAAAAAACAGAATGATCTGACCTTTCTTTAGGTGATAAATTTCTCCTAAAAAAACCATGATTTTCTTAGTTTTTGTAGTAACAAGAGAAAATTAATAAGATTCAGAGTGAGAAAAATGGAACTTTGAAGAAGTAATCAAAAAAAAATTTCCGGCCCATAAACCGATTCGATAATCAAGTTTTGTTTTAAAGTAAAAGGTTTCTATTCGAACACATACACACACACTTCATTTTATATATACGAGCATCTATTTTCTCGGAATTTTTTTTCCCTGATATAGACAAAAAAAAAAAAAAAAACACAAAAAAAAAACGATTGATCAACGTTAAGCCATTAGTATACAATCAAGAAATATTGTCGTGCGATTGTTGCAAGTTCCAGTTTCTCAGACATAACATCAGCACTCTCATCCTTGAAAAAAAGGATAGATGATGTTGATGTGTTTTTCCTCAAGTTCAAATAAACACTGTTTTCCAGTTGTATTTGACGCAATCTTGTATTTGACATAAACCGTACCATTATTATTACTATCATCAATTTTACACTTCAGAGACTGATATCCAGTCTTCTTGGAGACCCTCTGGAAAAATTGAAAAATAGCGCCATATATATGAGCTTTTTCTTACCCCCACCCCAGTATTAAATCCGTTAAGTTCTTTTCGGAAGAGGCAGAGTGGGTTCACAAAGTCAAGAGTAATAGCACATTGGTCACTTCGACATGGTTTCAAGTTTTATAGAAGAATTGATTTTTTTTTATTCAGGTAGTGCGAAACAAGTGCTTATAGCTCAATTAAATCGGTCTAATAAAAAGCATTAGTAATTAAATTAAATTAAAAAATAGATTAATATTTGATGACCTGACATTACATTTATTCAAAATCATCTAACCCAAAAGAAGCAGAATGTTTTTTCTTTTTGTACATTTCTTAGTAAGACTAATTTATGCTGTTTTTACAACCAACAATCCTCCAACTACTTTAATAAGAAAAAAAAAAAATATATAGAATGCTTTTAGATTTTACCTTCTTGGGCGTAGACAGATGATAAGTTGGAGAAGAAAGTATTTCGTCAAAACGGCTGTCAGCCTCTGCAAGTAAATGAACAACTGGAATTTCGTCTCTTTGCACTTCAACCTTGGTCTTCCTTTTTGGAGTTGCTTTATTCGAATTGTTTGGCGAAGCTCCTCCTAATTCAGAGGTAAAATCCAGCATTAAAAATGACTAAGGGAGTTTCACAGATTAAGTGCCTTATTACTCAGAATATTTTAAAAATCTATATTTATAAAATGAGTTCACTCTTATGGGAGCCTAGAGGGGGGAGGGCCTTGGTCTCCCTCAAAATTGAGGACTATTAAGCAAATTGGAGGAAACAAAGTAAAGAGAGCAGAGTAGGGAAAACCATGGAAAAATTGTGTGTTGGCCCATGGTTGGCTGCCTGGGAATAGGCGTTTGCCCTTAATAGGGGCAATATGAGTTCTAATTTGTGATAGAATAACTTCTTTCTAGTTTTCTACCAACGTTTTTTCTATATGAATTGGCAGGAGTATAAAAATCCAATTCTTCGTACTAATGAATGATAGGTAAATAACGCTCCTTATCAATATTTAGAGCATAAGAACCTAAATATTGATAACATTACATCAAAGAATCAGCTTTTTGTTCCAAATATATATTTAGATAATTTCTTAGGCAACCCTGTTTTTCCATTTACAAAAATTGAGAGAGAAAAAAAAGATTTAATTTAAATAAAGCAGTGGAACAAAATAAACATAAAAAAGGAAAAAAAACAAAAATTTAATCAGGGGTGGTGACCCGGGGTTTTATGAATTTTCATTCAAATAAATATAGTTTTCATCCTTATTACATCTCATTTGCTAATCAAAATTTAAAGAGGAAAAATACTTGTTTTACTAGTGGCTGTTGTACACGTTTGTCGGTGAATAGCACGGTTTATATAATTATCCAGTAAGCTTATCGCAGATCATTTCTGGTCTTCGTTCTCGGTGCGAACAAAAAGCTCCTCCCACTTCTTTCTTCACTTATGGATCAGTGTGTTTGCGTCTATCAATGAGAAATGGTTACAAAGTGCATTATTTGTAATAGCGGGTTTCCACTTGTTTCCGATTGTTTCGCGTCTGACTTGTCTACCCGTGAAAAGATCTGATGCCGCTTATGTTTTTATCTGCAAAAACGTTCTCCGGAGCACTCGCATCCCGGTCCGGGTTTTTATAATGGGTGAGATAGGGAATGATCATACTGGATAATTATATAAACTGTGGTGAATAGTCAGACAATTACAGTTATTGCACATCTGAAAGTGTTTAAAATGTGAGTTGTATTTATTTGTTTGTCTTCTTGTTCTTTTTTGTGTTTGGCTGTCGTTTCCTATAAATTAATATGAATTAATTTAAAAAATTTTTTCTTTCCTTCAATTATTTTTTTTCGTTGAAAGATGTTCCCGGACGTGGTCGAAATATTCAGATGTTTTTTATCATTCAATGTTCTTTTTTATCCTTTGTTTTGTTCCGCTGCTTAATTTAAATCCAACCCGTTTCCTCTCTCTAAATTTTCCTAAATATCTCTTTATTTCGTATTTGAAGTAAACCTCCCTAATTAATAGCACATAAGAAAGTGTTGCATAGTTACAGAAAAAGAAGGAAAGGAGCTTAAAAAGGGGGCAGTCCCATCAAAAATATACCCTCAAATTGAGCAAGCCTGAGCACCCTTGAGCCTATATCTGAAGCCAATATAATAAAAAATGTTTAATATTGTATTTTCCCCAGAACGGAAGCATGTTTTTCTTTTCCATTATTATTTTTATTTATCAGGAGTGACTGTATTGACCTAGCTGTTCATTTTGAAAAAGTTTTTATTTTATAGTTAGGAAGTATAAAACCGTCAAATAAATAGGTTTTTCATATTCAAAATTAAATTGAAATATCAATGCAAGTCATTAACGTTCAACACTTAAAGCCTTTATCAATAACACCTAGCATTAGAAATTCTTATTTGATTTTCTTAATCTTAGTTTCAATGGTTTACTTTGAGCCAACTACTTTCAAAAATCGTTCACTTTTTATAATTACCAAGTCTGAAGGCGTTCAATTAATCGGTGTTTGAGAACCAATTTAAAAAAAGGTTGACATTGCTAAATAATGCCCATCCAACACACTTTACTTAAACAAATATTAATGTTTGCACTTTCATAACTTTAATAAATCAAATAATATTTACATTTTGATTACTAAATATCAGTATATGTATATTAAACTGACAATTCACATTCATTTGTATTTTTTTCAGTAGAGTGCAAATTATGTTCTAGCCTTCGGAAGGCGTAGGAGTTTTGAGCCATACTCACGTTAATTCTTGACAAGAACTTTGACAAGAACAGACAAGACAAGAACAGAAACTTTGACAAGAACAGTTTAAGATCCAATGAACATCTGATAACAAGCACGTCTTATCAAACATTAATTAAAAAAAAATTTTCCACAATAAAGAACTCCATTAAACCAAAAATTAGCAAAACTAAATCAAATAATCTACCAAGCGTGAAGCTACCACAAATCAGCATCGATAAATAAATCAAACCCAAAACGAGCAGAAATTAACATGAGTAGGGCTCAAAACCCCTATGCCTTCCCAAGGCCAGAACATAATTTGCACTTTCATAGCTTTAATAAATCAAATAATATTTACATTTTGATTACTAAATACCAGTATATGTATATTAAACTGACAATTAACATTCATTTGTATTTTTTTCAGATAAGTGCAAATTATGTTCTAGCCTTGGGAAGGCATAGGAGTTTTGAGCCCTACTTATGTTAATTTCTACTCGTTTTGAGTTTGACTCGGTTATTTATTTATTACCCTTGCCCTGAGGGCTGTGAGGGGGTTTTCATTCTCAAAGACCTAATTTCCAGAACGTTCAACTACATTAAACGAAATGGCTATCTCAAAATTTTGATTGGATGTGTTTGGGGAAATGGTGGGCGTGAGAGGTGGGTCAGTTGCCCTCCAATCACTTCCGACTATTAAAAAGGTCAGTAGCCCTTTCAATTTCCAATCGAAGGAGCCCCCTTTGAAGTTTCTACGACAACGCTTTCTATAAAAAACCTTATATGCCCCAGGGCACAACTTACAACCCTTAACCTGAGGGCTGTGAGTTGTCACCCTCAAAGATATAATTTCCGGTCCGGACCTTTCAACTACGTTGAACAGAATAGCTATCACAAAATTTTGATTGGATGTGTTTGGGGAAATGGTGGGCGTGAGAGGGGGTTGCTTGCCATCTAATCACTTTTGACTCAAAAAGGGCACTAGTAGTTTCAATTTCCAATCTAATGATTCCTCTTTGAAGTTTCAACGACAACGCTTTCTATAAAAAAAAAAACCTAATATGCCCTCAGGGCATAACTTAAAACCCTTGCCCTGATGGCTGTGAGAGGGTTGCCATCCTCAGACATAATTTCCGGACATTTCAACTACGTTGAATAAAATGGCTGTCTCGAAATGTGCATTGGATGTGTTTTAAAACACGGTGTGCGTGAAAGGGGTTTACTTGCCCTCCAATCAGTTTCGAATATTAAGAATGCAACTAATCCTTTGAGTTCTCAATCGAATGATTCCTTTTTGAATTTTCTACAACAAAGCTTTTTTATAAAAAAACTTATATGCCCCGAGGACATAACTTACAATCCTTGCCCTGAGGGCTGTGTCATCCTCAAAAATATAATTTCCGGACTTTTTGACTACGTCGAACAAAATGGCTATTTAAAAATTTCGATTGGATGTGTTTGGGGAAATGGTGGGTGTGAGAGGGTGTTAGTTATCATCCTATCATTTTAGACTATTAAAAAGGGCTCAAGCCCTTCTAATTTCCAATCGAATAAACCCTTTCTAGAGTTTCTACAACATCACTATCTATAAAAACATTATATGCCCCCAGTGCATAGCTTACAACCCTTTTCCCGAGGGGTCTGAGGTGGTTATCATCCTCAAAGACCTAACTTCTAAAACTTTTAACTACGTTGAAAAAAAATGGCTATCTAAAAATTTGGATTGGATGTGTTTGGGGAAAAGGTGGGCGTGAGAGGGGGGTTAGTTGCCTTCCAATTACTTTCGAAAATTAAAAAGGGCACAAACCCTTTGAATTCTTAGTTTAATGCGCTCTTTTCAAGCATTTGCGACAGAGTTTTCAACTTAAATCTTATACACTCATCGGACATCGTTTACAACCCCCTACCCTGCGGACTCTGGGGGAGTTTTCCGCTCCAAGATCTAATTTCCTTTCAACTGCGTTGAACAAAATGGAATCTCAAACTTTTGATTGGATGTGTTTGGATAAATGGTGGGCGTGGAACGGGTGTTAGTTACCTTCCAATCACTTACGACTATTAAAAAGAGCACTAGCCCTTTGAATTTCTAATCGAAAGAGCCCTTTTTGAAGTTTTTACGACAACAATTTCTATAAAAACTTTATATGCCCTCAGGGCATAACTTACAACCCTTGCCCTGAGGGTTGTGGGGGGAGTGTTCCTCCTCAAAAACATAATTTCTATCTGGAAATCAACTACACTGAACAAAATGGCTATCTCAAAATTTTGATTGGATGTGTTTGGGGAAATGGTGGGCGTGGAAGGGGTGTTAGTCGCCTTCCAATCACTTTCGACTATTAAAGCCGTTCCAATTTCCAATCGAATGAGCCCTTTTTGAAGTTTCGATACGAAGTACCCTGGTATAAAAAAAAAAGAAAAAAAAGCCAACATCGTTCTTTACTTAGGCAGCGCTATTGCGCTGCCTATGATTGAAACGGATAGCTTATTAAAGAAAAAAAAGTGAAAGCTGAGACACACAGATGATTAATATATTATAATAAGCACATATGTTTGATTATTTATATTAATTATTGATTTATAACCTCACAAAGATGCTTTTTTTGTCCAACACAATGTGTTCTTTGCTTCTTCTTCCACATAATTGCTGTTACCTACCACAAATTAGGCATAAAACATTCCGACCAAAACTTTGAACAGCAGGAATAGGCGCATACAGATCCAACCTTTAGGAGGCAGGGTTGCATGATCTCTTGACCAAAGTTTCATTAATGTTCCCATAGAACGTGGTAAAAATCAAAAAGACAAACATTGTCCATTAGAAGTAAAGTAACAGATATTAAATATGAGCCACCGCTCTACCCGCCTTCTGTTTGAAGGAAAGTTTATGAATTCCGTCGCGATTCAAATATCAATTATTGGTATCACTTAGAGGGAGATAGGAGACAGGAAGAGCAAAACGCGAGAAAGGAGAGAGGAGAATATACAATAAAAGAAGGAGATAGAGGGAAATGGCTTACCTAGACTTTTTCGACTGTATGTTTTGCGTACTGGTGTAACGTGAATAATCGGATCTGGTGCTGGACAGGCCTTCGCCAGATTATCTTCTTTAAGGGGCCTAAGTTCTTCATCGTCATCGTCATTTTGGACAGGAGTCTCAACGGGTGGATCAAAGAGGCCAACTTCAGCTTCTTCTTTCTTGGGTTTAAATTGACGTCGTCTTTGAGCAATAAAATCCTATAAAATTGCCAAGCTAGAGCCTCAGTTTTTATTAAAGCTGAGTATAACCTTTTACAAATGCTTTTAAATTGTCAGCACTACAAACTGTTAATAGCATGGTTAAAAAGGAGAAGCAAAAACATAAACATTAAAAGCAATAATAATAATAATTTATTATAAAACCGCTTACAAAATACAAGAAAAAAGCGAATCACTGAATCAAAATTAAACTCAAATAACTCCAGAACATATTACAAAAAGACACAAATAGTGTTATTTAAGGCTCAAGGAGGTATGTCAATGGCATATCAACAGACATTATTCGGTTCTTTTCTTTCGACCATTTTTCTAATTCAGGGACAAGTAAAACAGGGTCATCATCGTGTTGCTTATTCAAAACAAGTCTGCTTCGTACACAGTAGGCCCAGTAGAAATGTTAGGTACTTACCCAGCCTTGAACAAATAAGAAACTTGTCCGTGTTTGTATCAACAGTCTGTTGACCACAAAAGGTGACATTTGTTTCAGAAAACAAGTTCATGATTAAGTTAGAACAAGAATTTGGAGATTTTTTTTGGAGAAATACAAAAAGTTTAGTGTAAAGGTATCATTTTCATAATAAAGCAATGAAAAAAAAGAAGAAAATATATATTTGCCTTGCAAACACCCTCCGAATATTTTTGAAGATAAAAATCTTCTTTTTTTTTACACCATCCATACAAAGACAATGTGAGTAGCTAATCAGAACATTTGTTGTGGTAAACTAAAATATTTGAGATATATTTTAGATTTATATATATAACTGGCCACCGAAACTGCAATAGCTGACAATATTTGATACCAACCCTTACATTTGCGAAGACCCCTTCATTTCCATATTGTACAATTAATTCTAATATATCTATAGGTTAATTTAAGGAAGTGTGTCAGTGTTTAATTATTTTTTTACTTCATTTCTGGCTGGAGCTTGTGGAATAACTGAATGGGATCTAAATCATCGCAATGTTTTCCTTTTATTGCTACTTATTTTGGTTCCAAGAAATGGTGATGGAGATAAGAAAAAAAAATCGCTTCTTCTTTATTTTAATAAAAATTACAAATTGATTATAACCGTTAGATTATTTATTTGAAATTTCGCGCCCCTAACATTTCTGCGCCCTGGGCAAGGGCCCCCTCTGGTACAAGAACAACATTGCTGCGGTTATGGCAGGAAATGAGGCTAGTAGATGATTTCGTATTGAGCCACGGTGGACTGCGTTCTATCCTCATTTATCATTTTCATGGACTTCGCCCTACGAGCATGGCAAATGCTACGGGAGAGCATATAATCAAAAAGGAAGGTAACTCTCCTAGAATTCGATTGTGCTGTTGATTTGAGTATCCTAGACGAGAATGTTTGCAAAATGAAATTGTTGGAGATCCTGAGTTTTAAGGATGACAGAATGAGTTGGAAAATCGATGTTAAGTAGACTAAGTCACTTAAACTAGGAATAAACGAAGGTGAAGAGGTGATGTTGGGTAAAGAAAAGATCGATAAAGTAGATCGATCAAAAGTTCGATGAAGAAGACGGGTGGAAGCAGTGAAGATGTTAAAAGTAGAATAGCCAAGGCTGAGGTTTAGTTTCACATAAACAAAAGTTTGGAAGAATAGGAAGATATGCCTGCAAACCAAGATTAGAATATTAGAAGCTACAGTGATGACAGTGGTCAAATATGGCTCTGAAGCATGGGCGCTCTGAGAAGCGGAGGAAGATTTGCTAAATGTTTTCTGGAGAAATTGCCTACGGATTGTTCTGGGTACCCGACTGACTGACCGTTTTTCAAACAGTAGGCTGTACAAAAAATGTGGTTCAATCCCGCTTTCTAGGACTATAATGAAAGAAAGGTTAGATGGCTAGGGCACGTTGTGAGGATAAATGATGACAGATTGCCGAAGATTGTCCTTTTCGGCCAACCGTCTAGGGCCAAACGGAAAGAAGGTCGTCCTCGTCTGAGGTGGGAAGACGTCATAAAGAAAGATTTACAGGAAATGGGAACTTCCTGGGAAGGTGTAAAAAGGGAGGCTTCGAATAGATTGGGATGGAGGAGGGGCGTGCGTAGCTGTGTTGGCCCCAGGCGGCTTGGTGCTGTGGTGAGTTGCTAGATAAAGTAGATAACTTACTTATCTGTCTAGCATTATTAGAAAACATGGTGAATGCAGTGAGGATGTTCAAAGCAGAATAGGCATCGCACAGGGTGTTTTTTCACAGTTCAAAAAAGTTTTGAATAGAAGGACAAGTCTACAAGCTAATATTAGAGTATGGAAATTTACGAAAGGTAACCTGTACGAAAAACGTAGTTCCATCCCGTGTTCCAGAGTACAGTGAGACAAAGGTGGAGATAGCTAGGATACATTTTGCGGATGAAGGATGACAGATTGCCAAAGATCGTCCAACTTGACTATCCATCTAACACCGTGATTCCCAGTGGGGCGCAGGCCCCACCGGTGGGGTGTGGCAATATTTTGGTGGGTCATGGACAGGATCCTTCGGCTGTCGTAGTTTTAAGTTTTAACATCACTTTAGAGCCTTTTGAAAAAAAAAAAAATCGTGCGAATGGCGTCACATTAATATGCGTTTAAAGAGCAAAAAGGATACAAGATAGTATTTCACTGACGTTATACTGAGTATAAAAGTTGTTGTATTCAGACAATATTTTTTATTTGTATAAAATTTGCCCAGAGGACGACCCAAAAAAAGACCACAAGTTAATGGCCCGCTAAGCTTTCTTCAGGCGAATACACGGAAGATTTTGAATAGCAAAGTTTATGTATCACAAGGGGGGGGGGGGTATCAGGATTTTAGAAATGCCTAGGTGGGACATGGCTCAAAATTGGTTGGGAATCACTGATCTAGAGCCAACATAAAGCAGTTGTTGGCCTCAAATGGGGCAGGAAGAGGTCGCAAGAAAGGATATTAAGGAAATTATAACTTCTTGAGAGGATGTGAAGAGGGAAGCTTAGGATAGATTTAAAGAGGGGAGGAGCGTGAGTACACGTGCTGGCTTCAGGCAGCTTAGTGCTACCATGAGTTGTTAGTAGTAGTAGTTTTAAGTTTTAACGTCACATTTTACTTTCATTAGAAAAATATTTAATATGATATGCAATGACTCAAAATCCCCTTTTAAGAATATAAATGTGCTTTAACTAAATTAAAAAAAAAAGTTTATACCTTCAAAATAAGACAAACACCCCAAATTTTGTCATACTGCTCAAAATATTTTCTGAAAATCTTTATTCGGTAGATCAAAACGGCACTAGGGTGTACCACTTTTTCAAAAAAAAAAAAAAAAAACTTTTTCAGCCGCAATTTTTCATCTCTTGAGCAAATTTTAGTTTACACACACAGTGTGTGTCAATTCTACTTTTTATTAAATACATTTTCTTAAAAACTAAATACGATCAGCCAAATCTGAGCTTAGAATCATGACCAACTCTAACCTCGAATTGTTTGAATGAAAATTTTGGGTTCTAGAAAGGCCATGATATATAACTAGGCACAAGGAAGAGGGAAATTCTTTAAGATTTATCAAGAAGATCCTCCTTTTTGGACCAAAAGACCCAGATCCAAGGTTACAGATTCCCCATAAAATCTTCAAACCCTTCTAGATATATGATCTATGATCACCAACATCAGGGAACATATTGGGGAGTTCCACTTATTAAGGTCTCCATTACAAATCAAATCTTCAAACCTGACATATTGAGTTAGTTTTACTAGATTTTTACTTCTCAAAATATAGAGTAATTATTTAATTACGAATTTAAAAAATAAATACTATCACGATGTCTTTTGTTCAATTAAGTAATTATTTACATAGTTGTTATGACTTTATTTAAGAAATAAAAATGCGAAACAAATATATTGAATCATTTTTTTTTATTACAGTTCTGGTCTATCGAAAAAATAGATAACATAATGAACAAAAATATTATAGAATATAACTTACTTTTTAATTACTGTTACTTTTAAATGTCTCTTTTGACAACTTTGAAATATATTTCTTGCTTCTTGTCTTCAGTTTTAGGAATTTTCTGTTTCATTCCACTCGTTTTATTTTAATAATTAAAGTCTTTCTAGACGTTTATCAACTTCTTTAATCATGATACTTATCATTTCCCAAAAACCCTCTAAATCTTCAGTTGTAGTAATCCTTTGACTAGAATCAGTCTCAGACATTTTTAGAAAGGACTCAAATTGAATAAAATGATCTTGAAGGACCATTTTTGTTTTGCCTATTGCAGCACTGATCCCTCCCTTATGATCTTCAGGAATAAAATCGATATCCTTATCTTCATTTAGAACTTTGTTCCATTTTTTTAAGCTTCTTCAAGCCGTTTTTCTTCGTCTAAAAGCAATGTTCTGAAGTGCTCGATATACTCCTGGCTAGCAGGTTGCAGAACCTTTAGGATAGGAGACACTCTATCAATCTTATTTGCACACGTTGATGGGCTTTCAGGGGCAGATAACCTTTTTGTTTTCAGAATACTCTTTGGCTTAGAAGTTTCTACTACACTTACAGAAAGGTCAAAAGAACTCGCTTCAGCTAGTGGTGAAGATCTTTCCCCCCTTATATTGGGAGTTATGGGGACCTTTTTATCTGCGGTTAATTTAGTAACTTCCTCTTTAGGCGAATCTCCAGAAATATTTTGCGGGGCCTTTTCAGTCTTCCTGTTATTCTTCAGCTTCTGCTTCCTCGGCGTATTTGTATATTGAGGATGCTTTTCTGACGGAATGACTGAGGTTGTTTCTATAGCCCTTTTTGCAGTACTTCTTGTGAGTCGTCTCCCAGGCGTCTCTGTTCGATTTTCACATGATTTTACCGGAGTTTTCTCTAGTTTTACTCTGAACATGATGTTACCATGCTCGTCCGTCTCATTGTTGGGCTTTAATATTTCTTCTGGCTGAATTTTCTCCAAAACTACTTCATCATCAATCTGATCTGCGAAAGATCTTCTGGATCTTCTGGAGCTTTCTTTGCTTGTTCTGTTTCTACAGCTCCTCCTTAAAAACTGCCTATTTTTCAAAATAGGTGTGGCCTGATCATTTTGCTGATTTGGAGTAGCATCTTCTGAATTAATATTACTACTGCTTCTGCAGCTTTCATTTAAAGTTTGAGGAGCTCCAGGGGTTGAAATAAAGTTATGTTCAATGTCAAAAGATAGTTTCTGTATTCCTTCAAAGGCCTGGGTGTCTTTAGCTTTGTCCATATCTACTTTTGTTGCTCTTTGGTAAGGAGTCTTGGCTACTTTTGTGTATTTATCTTCAAACGTGTTATTAGGTAATAAAAAAGAAATAGACTTGCGTTTTAAAGGAGAACAAAGGGTGGGCGAATACATAACATTCTCCTCCTCTTTTACTGTGTCCAAACTTGGAATAGTGGAAACTCTAGGAGTTTTAACGAACATAGTCTCTCTTCTGTTTTTCTTTATTACATTTCCTGTTGATTCACTTTCATCTCCAAGAAGGTTCCAGCTCGAGGGGTCAACACGAGTGACCTGATTAGGGCGATTTAAGGATTCTTCCATATTCTCTATCCCTGGAGGGGCAGCAAAAACAAAGCCCCTTGGTGCTATATTTGACGAGTTCTTCTTATTACTAATTGATTTAAGCCCTTTAGTGTTTTCTTTGGGAGCGACTCCTAGAGCCTGAGACCTCGTATGCATGTGAGTATCATCATCTGAGAAGACAAATGGCTTGTGATGTACAACACCAACAACAAATGCTGGTTTCTTGTTTTTTCTTTCCATATCTTTTTTTATTCTCTTTTGTTCCAGATATTTTTCAAGTCTTTCTTTATGTTTCTCTGCAGCTGTTTTTACATTGTCTGTGCTTGTTTGCCCCTGACTCTCATTTTTGACGGATCGAAGTTTGTCTCGTTGTTGTTCTCGCTGCTGTCGCCGTGAATTTGCAGCTTCCGATCTGGCAATCGTACGTCTTGTTTCGTTTGAGTTTCTTCCACAGGATCTTGTCCTCAAAGTTCTTGTAGACATCTTTAAAAAATAAAAAAGATTAGTAAAACTCAAAAGGTATACTTTATATAGAGACTAACGGATGGGCATACGTGTTAATAAAAGAAGTGTATCAAAACTGAACACTATAAAGATTAAATAAAAAAAAAAAACAAGTTTTTTTTTAACTGAAAGTAAGGAGAAAAAAAATAAATGTTTTTACTTTAGGCGTTAGAAGTGTTGTCCTGGGGGCGTATATGGTTCTTATGAAAGGGATACTCGTACAAACTTCAGAGAGGGCTCATTTGATTGGAAATTTAAATTTCAAGAGTCAAAAGAGATCCGAGGGCAACTAGCCCCCCCCCCCCCCACACACCCTTTTCCCCCCAAACCCATCCGATAATTTTTTTTTTATAATAGCCATTTCACTAAAAATAGTTCAAAGGTCAGATAAGAAAAATGTTTGTGTCAACGCAACCCCCCAGGGCCCGGAGGCAGGCGTTATGAGTAATGCTCTAGAGGTATATAGTTCTTATAGAAAGGATGCTCGTATAAACTTCGGAGAGGGCTCATTTGATTGGAAATTGAAAGTTCTTGTTCACTTTTTAAGAGTCAAAAGAGATCTTAGTGCAACTAGCCCCCCCTCCAAGCCCTAAATACATCAGATTAAAAATAGTTCAAAGTTTAGGTAACAGAAAACTCCGGTGTCAACACGGCCCCCCAGGGCCCGGGGGGAGGAATTGTATGTTATACCCTGGGGGCATATATGGTTGTTATGGAAGGGATGCTCGTATAAACTTCATAGAGGGCTCATTTGATTGGAAATTGAAAGTTGTAATTCATTGGAGGGTACCTAGCCCCCGCCCTCCACGCTCTTTTTCCCTAAAACCCATTCGATAAGAACTTTGAGATAGCCCTTTTTTAAAATAGTTCAGACTATATAGCGAAAAACTCCAGGGTCGACACAGCTTCCAAGGGTCCGAGGGCAGGCGTTGTAATTTTCGTCCTGGGGGAATATATGGTTTTTATTGAAGGGATGGTCGTAAAAACTTCAGAGAGGGCTCATTTGATTGGAAATTGAACGTTCTAGTTCAGTTTTTGAGAGTCAAAAGAGATTGGAGGGCAACTAGCATCCGATACATCCGATAAAAATTTGAGATAGCCATTAAGTTAAATATTGCTCAAAAGCCAGATAACAAAAACTCAGGTGTCGTCACAGCCCCCCCGGGCCCGGGGGCAGGCGTTGTAAGTTATGCCCTGGGGCATATATAGTTCTTATGAAAGGGGTGCTCGTATAAAATTCAGAGAGGGCTCATTTGATTGGAAATTAGTGTTCAAGCTCATTTTTTAAAAGTCAATAGAGATCCGAGGGTAACTAGCCCCCCCCCCCCAACGCCTTCTTTTTTCAAAACCCTCTGATAACAATTTTGAGATAGGTATTTTGTTAAAAATAGTTCAAAGGTCGGATAAGAAAAACTCCGGTGTCAATACAACCCCTAGGGCCCAGGGGAAGGCGTTCTAAGTTATACCCTAAGGGCATGTAAGGCTCCTATGAAAGGGATGCTCATATAAACTTCATAGAGGGCTCATTTGATTGGAAACTGAAAGTTCTAGTTCACTTTTTTAAGAGTCAAGAGAGTTAAAAGCAACTACCCCCGATGCCTTTTTTCCCCCAAACCCATCCGCTACAAAATTTTGAGATAGCCAGTTTTTGGAAATCGTTTAAAAAAATTAGATAACAAAACTCCCCCCAGGGCCCGGAGGATAGGCGTTATAAGTGTTGTCCAGAGGGCGTATATGGTTCTTATGAAAGGGATACTCATATAAACTTCAGAGAGGGCTCAGTTGATTGGAAATTTAAATTTCTAGTTCACTTTTTAAGAGTCAAAAGAGATCCGAGGGCAACTAGCCCCCCCCCCCCACACCGTTTTTTCCCCAATCCCATCCGAAATTTTTTTTTTATAATAGCCATTTCATTAAAAATAGTTCAAAGGTCAGATGAGAAAAATGCCTGTGTCAACGCAACCCCCCAGGGCCCAGAGGCAGGCGTTATGAGTAATACTCTAGGGGCATATATAGTTCTCATGGAAATGATGTTCGTATAAACTTCGGAGAGGGCTCATTTGATTGGAAATTAAAAGTTATGGTTCACTTTTTAAGAGTCATAAGAGATCAGAGGGCAACTAGCCCCGCCCCCCTTCCACGCCCTGAATGCATCAGATACAATTTTGAGATAGACATTTTGTTAAAAATAGTTCAAAGTTCAGGTAACAGAAAACTCCGGTGTCGACACGGCCCCCCAGGGCCCAGTGGTAGGCGTTGTAAGTTATGTCCTGGGGGAGTATATGGTTGTTATGGAAGGGATGCTCGTATAAACTTTATAGAGGGCTCATTTGATTGGAAATTGAAAGTTGTAATTCACTTTATAAGAGTCAAAAGTGATCGGAGGGCAGCTAGCCTCCTCCCACACTCCATTTATTTTTTTTCCCAGAGGCACTTCATATAGAAGGGGTCGTCGTAAAAACTTCAAAGGGGACTTATTCGATTGAAAATCGAGAGAACTTGTGCCCTTTTTAAGAGTCAAAAGTGATCGGAGGGCAACTAGCCCCCCCAAGCCCTTTTTCCCCAAATACATCTGATAAAAAATTTTAGGTAGCCATTTCGTTAAAAATAGTTCAAAGGTCAGATAAGAAAAACTCCTGTGTCGACCCCCCCCCTCCTCCAGGGTCCAGGGCAGGCGTTATAAGTATTGCTCTGGGGGCATATATGGTTCTTATGGAAAGTATGCTCGTACTAACTTAAGAGAGGGGTCTTTTGATAGGGAATTGAAAGTTCTAGTTCACTTTTAAAGAATCAAAAGATATCGGAGGGCAACTAGCTGCCCCCCTCTATGCCCTTTTTCCCTCAAACCCATCCGATAAAAACTTTGAGATAGCCATTTTTTTTTAATAGTTAAAAGATCATATAACAAAAACTCAGGTGTCGACACAACCCCCTAGGGCCCGGGGGCAGGCGTTGTAAGTTATACCCGGGTGCATATGGTTCTTATGAAAGGTATGCTCGTATAAACTTCAGAGAGGGTCATTTGATTGGAAATTGAAAGTTCGAGCTCACTTTTTAATAGTCAAAAGAGACACGAGGGCAGCTAGCCCCCGCCCCCAACACCTTCTTTTTCCAGAACCATCTGATAAAATTTTGAGATAGGCATTTTGTTAAAAATAGTTCAAAGGTCGGATAAGAAAAACTCTGGAGTCAATACAACCCCCTAGGGCCCAGGGGAAGGCGTTCTAAGTTATACCATAAGGGCATGTATGGCTCTTATGAAATGGATGCTCGTTTAAACTTCACAGACGGCTCATTTGATTGGAAATTGAAAGTTCTAGTTCACTTTTTAAGAATCAGAAGAGATTGGAGGGCACCTAGCCCCCGCCCTCCACGCTCTTTTCGCCTAAAACCCATCCGATAAGAACTATGAGATAGCCTTTTTTTAAAATACTTCAAAGACCATATAACGAAAAACTCCAGGGTCGACACAGCTTCCCAGGGTCCGAGGGCAGGCGTTGTAAGTTATGCCCTGGGGGAATATATGGTTTTTATTGAAGGGATGCTCGTAAAAACTTCAGAGAGGGCTATTTGATTGGTAATTGAACGTTCTAGTTCAGTTTTTGAGAGTCAAAAGAGATTGGAGGGCAACTAGCCCCCCCCCACACCCCATTTCCCCAAATGCATCAGATAAAAAAATTTGAGATAGCCATTAAGTTAAAAATTGCTCAAAAGCCAGATAACAAAAACTCAGATGTCGACACAGCCCCCAGAGACTGAGGACAGGTGTTATAAGCTAAGACCTGGGTCATTTATGGCTCTTATGGAAAGGATGTTAGTCTAAAATTCCGAGACGGCACATTTAAGTAGATTGAAAGTATGATTTCACTTTTTAATAGTAAAAAGAGATCCAAGGGCAGCTAGCCCCCCCCCCCCAACGCCTTCTTTTTCCAAAACCATCTGATGAAAATTTTGAGATAGGCATTTTGTTAAAAATAGTTCAAAGGTCGGATAAGAAAAACTCCGGTGTCAATACAACCCCTTAGGGCCCAGGGGATGGCGTTCTAAGTTATACCCTAAGGGCATATATGGCTCTTATGAAAGGGATACTCATATAAACTTCATAGAGGGCTCATTTGATCGGAAATTGAAAGTTCTAGTTCACTTCTTTAAGAGTCAAGAGAGTTAAAAGAAACTACCCCCCCCACGCCCTTTTCCCCCAAACCCATCCGCTACAAAATTTTGAGATAGCCAGTTTTTTGGAAATTGTTTAAAAATTAGATAACAAAAACTCCCCCCAGGGCCCGGGGGATAGGCGTTAGAATTGTTGTCCTGGGGGCGTATATGGTTCTTATGAAAGGGATACTCGTACAAACTTCAGAGAGGGCTCATTTGATTGGAAATTTAAATTTCAAGAGTCAAAAGAGATCCGAGGGCAACTAGCCCCCCCCCCACACACCCTTTTTCCCCCAAACCCATCCGATAATTTTTTTTTATAATAGCCATTTCACTAAAAATAGTTCAAAGGTCAGATAAGAAAAATGTTTGTGTCAACGCAACCCCCCAGGGCCCGGAGGCAGGCGTTATGAGTAATGCTCTAGAGGTATATAGTTCTTATGGAAGGGATGCTCGTATAAACTTCGGAGAGGGCTCATTTGATTGGAAATTGAAAGTTCTTGTTCACTTTTTAAGAGTTAAAAGAGATCGGAGGGCAACTAGCCCCCCCTCCAAGCCCTAAATACATCAGATTAAAAATAGTTCAAAGTTTAGGTAACAGAAAACTCCAGTGTCGACACGGCCCCCCAGGGCCCGGGGGTAGGAATTGTAAGTTATACCCTGGGGGCATATATGGTTGTTATGGAAGGGATGCTCGTATAAACTTCATAGAGGGCTCATTTGATTGGAAATTGAACGTTGTAATTCACTAAGAGTCAAAAGCGATTGAAGGGCAGCTATCCTCCTCCCACACTCTATTTATTTTTTCCCCCAGAGGCACTTCATACAGAAGGGGTCGTCGTATAAAATTCAAATGGGGCTCATTGGATTCGAAATTGAGAGTTCTAGTGCCCTTTTTAAGAGTCAAAAGTGATCGAAGGGCAACTAGCCTTTTCCCCCAAATACATCTAATAAAAAAAATTTAGGTAGCCATTTTGTTAAAAATAGTTCAAAGATCATATAACAAAAACTCCTTTACGTATGGCCATTTCATTAAAAACAGTTCAAAGGTCATATAAGAAAAACTCCTGTGTCGACCCCCCCCCTCCTCCCGGGTCCAGGGCAGGCGTTATAAGTATTGCTCTGGGGGCATATATGGTTCTTATGGAAGGTATGCTGGCATAAACTTCGGAGAGGGCTCATTTGATTGGATATTGAAAGTTCTAGTTTATTTTTTAAGAATCAAAAGATATCGGAGGGCAACTAGCCCCCCTCCCTCTATGCCTTTTTTCCCTCAAACCTATCCGATAAGGACTTTGAGATAGCCATTTTTTTTTAATAGTTCAAAGATCATATAATGAAACTTCCGGGGTCGACACAACCCTCAGGGCCCGGAGGCAGGCGTTGTAAGTAATGCTTTGGCGGCATACATAGTTCGTATAGAAGGGATGCTCGTATAAACTTCGGAGAGGGCTCATTTGATTGTAAATTTAAAGGTCTCCTTCACTTTTCAAGAGTCAAAAGAGATCTGAGGGCAACTAGCCCCCCCCCCTTTCCTTGCCCGATTTTCCTCAAACCCATCGGATAAGAACTTTGAGTCATTTTTTTCAAAATAGTTCAAAGTCAGATAACAAAAACTCTGGTGTCAACACAACCCCCAGGGCCCGGGGGACAGGCATTGTAAGCTATGTCCTGGGACTGTATGTGGTTCTTATGAAAGGGATACTCGTATAAACTTCAGAAAGGGTTTATTTGAATGGAAATTAAAAGTTGTTGTTCATTTTCTCAGATTGAAAAGAGACCAGAGGGCAATTAGCCCCTCCCGCTCTCCGCGCCTTTGGGTTTATCGGATGGATAAACCCATCCGATAAAAATTTGAGGTGACCATTTTGTTAAAAATAGTTTAACCATCAGATATTAAAATTCACTTTTAAAGAGTCAAAGGAGACCGAAGGGTAATTAGCCCCCCCCCCCCTCCACGTCCTTTTCCCCCAAAACCATCCTATAAAAATTTTGAGATAACCATTTTGTTAAAAATAGTTCAAACATCAGATAATAAAAACTCTGAGGTTGACACAAATCCATTTTTTTCACTTTGACATTGTTACTTTGATACCAGTTTTGATACTTTGATGAACATTAGATTTTTTTTAAGTTTGAATTTAAAATAAGAAACTTTAAAGAACTTGAAACTTTTTTCAATCAAAAACGAACAAAAATTAGTTAAAAAAAAATTCCGAAAAATAAGTTCTTCAAATAGAAGTAAAAGCCATTCTAACCTTAAGGTCAGCATATACAAATACCTGTCAAAATTCAAACTCAAAACGACCAGAAATTAGGCTACTATTAAAGAATAAATGAAACCAAAAACGAACAGAAATTAAATAAACAATCATAGCAAAAAACATGCAACAAGTAATAATATAAATTAATAAATACAACTTTAAGCGAGTAATGCTTAGATTTAATATGAAAATCAAGTTGCAAACGAAAAAAAAAAAAAAAATTTCCTATTGAAGTATAAATTAAACTTAAGTATAAATGAAACGACCAGAAATTACTATTAAAGAATAAATCAGTAGCGTTATGCAAAAACCGTCTAAGTCACATTTTTTTTACGAAATTGAGTTATGGGCTCCACCTTATTAAAATTTCACAAGTCGTTTGGTGTAGTCAGAATCGATCTAAGTCTTCAAATAGGGTTACAGTTAAAATTTGAATTTTCAGTCTAAGTCCCTTTACAGTAATTTGTAAATCGCAATAACAAGCTAAGTCCTTCGATCCGGCAGTAACTGGACTTGGAATGTTTTTGCTTTTTGTCTGTGGCCGCAAGATTGGACTTGTACTGTTTTGATTCATCACCATCATCAGTGCTTACAAATCAAATGGAATTTCTAGAAGAAGAAAAAGGTGAAAAGTTTAAACTAATAAAGCATTTTGCTAAATTTTGATTTTCTTGTGTTTATTAGTTTAAAGGTTAAAGGCATTTAAGCCATTTTTCCTTTTCTTCTTTTCATCTTGTGACTGATAGTGTTGAATTGCTTTTGTTTTGGTGTTTCCTATAGTGCTTGGTTAGCCATTAGGAATGTCCGACTCTCCTGACTCAGGAGGTTCAGCTACATCTGCTATTATCTAAGACCAATGTCATTATTATGAGGACAAAATCATAAGAATCTGGTTAACAAGCAATAGTCATCCTAATCCCCTCAATCCCACTCTGGGGATAATCATGAAAGCAATCATGCTTTTAAGAAAGCAAACTAAAGAGTTCCAAAAGGACTCAATATTGGTAGGGTCAATTAACGGTGTTGACTGTTTGAGGGTCAAGAATCAATCTGTGTTCAATTAGGTTCTGGAGATAAGCAAGCTAAATTTGGCTGATGATCTAATGTTAATATTTTCCTGTGGTAAGGATTACCCTGTTCCAAGTTCACAAGGATTGCAGGAAAACCTGCCCAAGCACTACATTCCTGAAGGGCTTGTCTTTTTTGATAATATACCCTCAGTAAAATTTGCCTTGTACGCAGATGACTTAGCCATTTGGACAGAGGGCACTTGTCCTGAAACTTGTAGACCCAAGCTTCAGGGAGCTCTTGATAAACTGTCAATATGGCTTAATAAAAAAATATCTTTTTTTTCTATCCCAAAAACTACTGGCATAGTTTTCTCTAGGAAAAGTGACCATAGGCAGGATTGTCCCTCAATTAGTTTGACTCTGTATAATCAGTTCATTAACTTTGACAGGAATGTGAAGTTCCTTGGAGTTTGGCTAGATAATAAGTTAAATTGGAATGTTCATATTTCTTATCTGATCAATGCACTTGAAAAAGGGCTGAATTCTATGCGTGCTGTTGCAGGGCAAAAGTGGGGTGCCAGCCGAGATGGGCTTCGAAAGCTACTCATTTCCATAATATATGGAAAGATTGAATGTTGTCTTCCTGTGTATTTATTACTCAAAGAAGTTACTTTCTAAAATGGAATCATTAGTACATCAGGGCCTGAGACTAATCACTGGTGCTCTTTAAAGTACACCCACTGCATCTCTGTACAAGGAGGCGAATATCCCTTCTTTAGAAGAAAGGTTTTTGAAACTATCCTTTAATTACTTTATGAAAGTTAACAACAATCATAACCACCCCGTTTTCAAGGAGTGTTCTGCAAATTTATCATTCTCATGTGAAAATTGGAAGCCATATAGTAGTCCAGCCATTGTCAAGTTGAGCTCTTTACTGGATAGTATCGGTGTTCCTGAAAATCTAATATTTTCTTGCAAGACTCGGACCTCCTCCAACCCTCCTAATAGTATTGATAATGTCATAGACACTAATATCCCTGGCATAGACTGCCCTAAGACTAAGATAAATACTCAAATCCTTCATCAACTAACATTAGCTAAAATGGCAGAATTTTGCAATTAGAAAAATATTTTTACTGATGGATCAGTTTCCAATGATGGAAGGGCTTCCATAGGCATTTTCTCTGAATGGAATGGTGCATCAATTGGGATTAGAGTTTCAGATGGAACTTCTATTTTCCATGCGGAATGCCTTGCTCTCCAGAAAGCTCTGGATGCTGTGCTGGAAGCTGGATCAGGTTCCTTTGTTATCTTCTGTGATTCTAAAAGTGTTTTTTTCTGATCTCAAAAATAGGTAAGGAAATGTTATTCCAACTATTGTTCATCTACAGAAAAAGATTAAAAAATTATATTATGTCTTCCCAGGCTCTTCAACTGAAAATGATTTGGGTTCCTTCTCACATAATGATTAAGGGTAACGAAATTGCTGATAGTATTGCTAAGCAGGTTATTCGCCACCCAATTACTCAGAAAGTCACTCTTACTGTAAATGAATCCTCAGAGTTAATAACCTCTGCTGCAAATGTTCTTAGAATCAATAAAACCAGTATTGCAGCAACAAATACATATGTTCTGTCTTTTGCCAGTCAAAGTATCCCCAATCACCTTATCCACCCAAATAGCAAAATTTCAAACATTTTTTTCCGTCTGAGAACTGGGCATGCTATGACTAGGTCTTGACAAGCCTTATATCACCTTTCAGATAGCAAGTCATGCCCTTTTTATAGGTGCGTAAACATCCTCTGAGAGGATGTTGATCACATCCTCTCAGAATGTCCCCTGTTTGCAAGTGAGAGAAATATTCGAATCAGAAAAATTGAATCATTGGGTTTGAAGACATCCACCCCTTTTGTTTTGGGTTTTACCCACGTTAGCAAAGATAAGGAGATGGAAATATTAAAGGCTTTCGGAGTCTTTGTGCCTCATCAAGTATTTTCAATTGCTTGTAGTTTATTTGTATGGATAGGGTGTCTGTCTTTAACCAGTCACATGAATGGGTTAGAAGAGAAGATGATTTGATTTGGCTTTTAAATTTTTTTTATTTATATTAAGTGGATCTTTGATATATGTTAAATTTTTGTTTGGTGACGCAGAGGGCGAAAGCCGAGCGTATTCTCTCTGCAACAACGGAAGAGGTAGTTTTACATATATTTAAGTCTTTGTGGGCTCATTGACCAAATTATTTGAGAACGGATTTCACGGCTGTAAAAGTGTACATTTAAGC
This sequence comes from Artemia sp. Qi Xiang Cuo, assembly GCF_049724085.1. NCBI lineage: Eukaryota > Metazoa > Arthropoda > Branchiopoda > Anostraca > Artemiidae > Artemia > Artemia sp. Qi Xiang Cuo. The sequence continues at coordinate 33,673,099 of NC_142798.1, forward strand.
TCATTTGGTTAGGAGAGTGTTGTGACAGAACTGAAAGATACTCTTAAAAAGGCTTTAAACTAGTTTTCAGCACTACCTTTTTTCCAGGCAAGATGGATCAAAGAACCAGGCGAAAAATCGATCTTTCGAAACCTTCTGATCTAAATGCAATTGATGAAATTTTTGATGGAGAGAGTGACCCAGAGGAGGATCTTTCTTCTGCACAATCGATGATTTTTTAGTGTGTTCCTTCCAGTAGTAGCAGCAACAAAGAACACTCTGTTGCTCTTGTTCTCAATCCTCCAAAGGTATACACAAGCCTTCAGCCAGCTGAGGAAGTGGACTATGATGGCGAGACAACCCAGTCAGTGAGTGCTTTACAAACAGAAGAGAGTCCTAGGGAAATTAATAATAATACAAGCCAACAAGAACAGAATGTGCCATCTGGTGGATCAGGGATTGTTGTTGAAGACCCGGTGAAAGACTCTTTGCCTGACCAAGACAGTGAAGTTAAAGCGGAAGAAGCACATTCCAGACGAAAGCGTGGCCGAAGTGCGAAGTACATGAGACGGAGAGAACGGACTGAAAGAAATTACAATGGCGAAGAATATGTGAGTGCCAAAAATATTGTTTACCCTGCTAGAAAACAGAATCAAGCTTTTAGAAGTTGCAGGCTGAGTTGTTCTGAAAAACGTGGTAGTGAAACAAAAGCCAATCTGTTTGAATCGTACTGGGCTATAGGTGAAAAGAAACAGCAGCAGCGATTTCTTCTCAACTGCATGAACAGAACTCGACTGAAATAAACCAGGAAAAGAAAAGATGTTAGTAACAAGGAGCGCTATCCCTGATACTACTATGTGACTGTTGAATCAAAGAAAGTTAAAATGTGCAAGTCCTGTTTTATGCCTGTCTTTGTTCTAACCAAAGCAGAACTTGCAACGGTTCAAGGAAAGCATGGGAAGTTCTCTATTATTAGCACTCCTGAGAGATGCTAAGCTTTCAACAGATCAGTCCTGGCTGACATTGAGCTTATAAAGCAGCACATTGAATCATATCCTGCTTATGAAGCTCACAAACTTCCAGGAAATATCTTTCTTCTAATCTAAGCCTTCAGAAGATGTACGATATTCACAAAGATTTTGCTGCAGAAAAAGGGTTGCCAGCAAAACCGGTTGCTATGTACAAGAAAGTTTTCTATCAAGAATACAATCTCCGATTTAAACCTCTTGTCAGTGGCCCCTGTGGAACGTGTGAGAAGCTTAAGCAACAGATTAATTGTGCTGATCCTGAAGATTCCAAAAGGGTCTTGCAAACTCAGGTTGAGGCATATGAGAAAGCCTATAGATCAGCGTATGAGACTAAACAGAAAGACAAAGAGGTTGCAGAGAACGACCATTCCACCCTCTTGTGGGTTTTTGATCTCCAGCACTGTCTTCCTACGCCCTTTGTAAAGACTAAAATAGCTTTCTTTGAAAGATTTGAAAGAGGGAAAGTCATACAATTACCTTTGGGACGAAGGAATGGGTGACAAGGGAGCCTCTGAGGTAGCCTCTTGTCTGTTTAAGCATCTGAAGGCACTGCCGTCAAGACTAATACGGCTAGTCTTGTACTTGCACACATGTGGTTCTCAGAATTGGAATATGCATGTGGCCGGAATGTTTTGTATCAAGTTTCCAAAATTGCTTCCAAGGATTTTGAACTGATAGATCAAAAGTTTCTCGAACCCGGGCATACTCAACTCGACTGCGTCAGCAATCATGCCAGGATTGAGAAGGCCAAAAAGTATACAGACTTTGAAATCTGAGTTCCAGCTGACTGGACAAACTTAATACGTTTTGCAAGGGGAAAAATTCCCATGACCGCCGCTGAGATGCCGAAGTCAGAAATGTTTGACTTCAACAAATTTATCAGGAAAAGATGTGTCAAAAGGACAGTGGACACCGAAAATCAGCCATTCTCTTGGTTAACTGTCCATTGGTTGAAGTACGAAAAAGAATTTTGGCATCATCAAGTTCAAAACTTGTCTAGATGAAGATGCACTGTTCAGGACAATTAATTTTAGAAAGAGAGGATCCTAGAAAATTTCATTTGCAGGTATGAAGACAAAGTATCCCAATGGGAAGACGATTTCCAAAGCAAAATACGACGACTTGATGTCACTTCTGATATTTGTCCCTGATGACTATAATGCCTTCTACAAAAGTTTTCTTTATGATAATACAGTGGTAAACTACCTCGAAAATGAAAATGAAACAGAATGAGCTGTTATTCTGATGTTTTACGATTTTTTTTTTACCATTTCTTACATAAACGAAGTTGACTTAACATGAATTTGCAATTTGGTTTTTGAAAGATTTTGAGAAAATTCAATTTGCAAGAACCGGTTTAGTCCATTATCTCGAAATATACTCCATTTTAGCGAAATCTAATGGCAAATTTCACTTCCTCGATGTTTTTTTTGCATATATCTTTTTTCCCCGGCAGTTTTCGTTCATAATCGGATTTAGGAGACACTTTCAACCACAAAAATTGCTCTCCTGTAAAATTTGGAAAATGTGAGTTAGACGGTTTTTGCATAACGCTACAGAAATGATACCCAAAACGAACAGAAATTAAATAAACAATCACTGCAAACAAACATACAATAGATATTAATGTAAATAAATAAATAAATCTTAAAAAGAGTGAAACTTAAATTGGATATGCAAATCAAGTTTGAAACGAACAAAAATCACTACAAACAGGAGTTCTTCATCTCCTTCTCTCATTGTAAAACTCTAAAACCTACTGCGTCATTAGCGCTTTATTGAAAACTATATGCGTCTTGTACAGTCTTGGAAAGTATAAACAACATCAAATTGAATATTTGATGTATAATGATATTAATTGTTGAAAGATCCATCAGTTCAAGAATTTATTTCACTGTAAATTTACTTTTAATTTTCAATTCTGTAAGAACTGGCAAAGAAAGTATTTGTAATATAATTCATTTTCAGTTAAGCGCCAATGACACAGTAGGCTTTTGGTTTTTATTAACAGTTAAGGAAGGAGGCAGTATCCAAACTATTGTTTGTAGTGAAACTATAGGCCTATTTGTCTTGAACAGAGCTAATAAATTAAACTGAATATTTGATGTATAATGATAGTAATTGCTGAAAGCTCATCAGTTCAAAATTTTACTATAATTTTAATATTTACTTTCAATATTAAGTACAAAAGAAAATATTTGTCATAAAATTCGTTTTCAGTAAAGTGCCCATGACGCAGTAGGTTTCAGACTTTTACAGTGAGAGAAGGAGGTGATACCCAAACTCTTTTTTGTAGTGATTTTATTTGTTACTGCTGAGCTTAAGTTTAAAATGGCCTTTACTTTTCTTTTAAAAACTTATTTTTGGGAAAGTTTTTTTTTTTAAATTGATTTGTCTAAAAGGTTACACAATGGAATTACTGGTTATGAATTCTCTACCATGTTTGATTTTTTCAATAGAACTGTCTTATTTCATCCAAGGCACCAAAAAATGAGTCGACAATTGACCCAGCCCGAAATTACACCAAAATCAAATCCCCATTGCATGCATGCTCTTTTCCCTTTTTTAAAATGAAGGGAGCCGGTCCCTGTCAAGGCTACCAAGGACCATGAATGAGCCTGGGTAACACTTCGACAACTTTCCCCTTCTTTTTTGCATAGCATTCTGAAATCGAAAAAAGTGCTAATAACCAAGAGTAAAGATAAAAATTGCTAAACAGTTGCTAGAGAATGCCAGCAATCCCCCTCCCGTGCTAGTTTTCTCATATAGCCTAGATGGCACGTGATGCAAATTCCCATATATGCATTTTCCCTGGAGTGCAACAAATATGGCTCCAGGGATAACATGAACCAGAAAGTAGTAGGAAGAGGTCCCAAAATTACAAAAGTTTTCCATCATTTCTACATAGGTTTGCAGGGGAACAGGTGGCCATCTTTGATCTAAGCTTTCTAATTGTTTGAAACTCTCATGAATCGTTTACTTGGCCATAGAAACCATTTATTTTTATTAAGTGGGGAAAGGTGTTACTGGGCTCTATAACTAACAGAAAAAAAAAAACTTGTTTCGGGTCTGGATGAAACTTACAGCCATAATTCCTTGCACCAAAAGGGTCCTACTTTCTAAAAGGCCACTGTTTGGATCTTTGAGGTCCTACATAAATGGTTCAAACATATTTTTATTCACTGAATGGCTTTGGGGTCCACCAGAAGGTCCGAATTGGTCGAAATTCATGATTTCTAGGACTAAAATTCACACAAACTAAATTTGGTAAGGAGTGAGGAACCCAACTAAAAAAGGTTGAAACTTAATGTCAATTAATTGACTTAAAGCTCACATTTTAAGTTCCTTGATAGAGACGAGCCTTTATGTACAAAATTAGCAAATGAATGTTACCAGTTTGAATAAAAATTGACCCAATAAACTCATTTTTCTAATTAGCCTGGAAACTAAATCTTTAACTCCCTGAACAAGGAAACCCTACAATGGTAATAATTCTGATACGGAGGTATACAGACTTTCTTAAAACGGGCTCAAAAATAGGTTGGAAATCATGTCCTTTCATCAGCTTGAAAATTTTAAGGATCTCTCCTGTTTGGAGGACATTAGTAGTAGGGTTAATATTGTTTTTTTTTTTTGGGGGGGGGGGGATTTCCTTTAAATGAAGGAATCATTAAGTTAAAACAAAAGAAAAAAAGTCTCAAAATGTAGTTTGAAGTGGTATCCCTCATGGTACAGCCTTGGGTCTTACCTTTATCAACATTATATATATATATATATATATATATATATATATATATATATATATATATATATATACTTGAACTACTACTAACAACTCACCACAGCCCCAAGCCGCCTGAGGCCTGTATATATGTATATATATATATATATATATATATATATATATACTTGAACTACTACTAACAACTCACCGCAGCACCAAGCCGCCTGAGGCTTGGTGCTGCGGCTTGAGGCTTGCAATACATCTATGCAAGCTCCTCCTCTATCTTGATCTATTCAAAGCCGCTCTCTTTACACCCTCCCAGGAAGTTCCCACTTCCCTTAAATCTTTCTTTATAACATCCTCCCACCCAACCACGGATGACCTGCTTTGCATTTAGCTCTAGATGGTTGGCTGAAAAGGATGATCTTCTGCAATCTATCATCCTTCATCTGCAGAATGTACCCTAACCATCTCAACCTTTCTCTCAAAATAGTCCTAGAAAGCAGGATTGAGCCCCACTTTTAGTAGACCTTACTGTTTGAAATATGGTCAGTCAGCCATGTATCCAGAACAATCCGTAAGCAGTTTCTCAGGAAAACATCTAGCGAATCTTCATCTGGTTTTTGGGGCGCCCATGCTTCAGAACATATTATCAAGAACCATAACCACCAGCATAATCTAAGTCCAGGAAAGTTTTTCCTGTCCATTGCCTTTCCTACAGAACCAGCTGCTTACCTCATTTTCTACCTTAACCACATCAGTGCTATTCTCATACATAGCACTAATCACTCTAATGTATTTGTCTGGTATACCATACAAGGATAAGACCTTTGCTAAAGCTCTTCTATCAACAGAATAATCTTGCTCATAATGTATATATGTATAAAATTGACTAATAGCACTATTATAGTCAATTTTTTACTATAGCACCAAAAGTCACTGTATAGCACGCAAATTTGGGCAATTTTTGCACTTTGAGAACTGACCATGGTGGCAACCCTGTTCAGAAAACAAAACCATTCATTCATTGGGAAGTCAAAACCATGTACTCAGTCCTCTGTGGATTGTATTGATGGATCAAGCAAAGTTATTTCCAGAAGGCACTCAGATAGACCTTGTGTCCTGGTTGATAAAGAGTTGAAGCTACATCTCCATACCCAATCAGCTGTTGTAAAGGCCAATCAGACACTTGTAATTATCAAAAAAATGTCCATGAGCAGATCTTCAGCCATCCCAACCAAGATTTATAAGAGTCTAGTTTGACCAAGAGTAGAGCTGGGGATGTGTATTTTGTGCCCAGCCAACAAAATTGACAAAGCAGCCCTAGAATCAGTCCAGAAAAGGGCAACAAAATGCATTAGACACATATATCCCTTATTCATCCTGTCTTCAAAAGCCTAAACCACCACCCCTAACTTATTCTCGCAAATGAGGCAATGCAACACACAGTAGACAAACTCCTGAATGCTGAAGATACCATTCCTGGCCTTTTTCAACTTGACAGCTTTTTCGGAAACAAGCAAACATCAAGCTGAGGAGCGCGTTCTTATCCAGTAAAGTCATCAGTATGTGGAACTCCCTTAGTGAAAGATCAGTCACCTCTACCAGCATAGATGTGTTAAAGTTGTTGGTGGCTGGACAAGCCATGATGCACTTCTTGGGATGCAACACATGATACATTCCACTATGATTACTAAACTTGCAGATACAGGATTTTGTCCTATTGCCAGCAATTATGATTTAAGGTAATTTTAAGTTAAGATTCTTTTTCAGATATATACAGTATAATAACAATTTAGTAGTTCCACATTATTCACTATTCAACACTATTTTAAATATAATGGTTGATATTTCAGCATTGCATCCAACCCTCCCCCAACAGGGCAGATATATTCCCTGGTTATATGCAAAGCTTTGCTGATTCTGTTGGTTCCCCCCCCCCAAATTCTTATCCATAGTTGGCTGAGTATTTGGGAATTTTGACGACAATATGGTTGGCTAACAATATAATGCCAATTTGAAAAAAAAACAACAAAAAAACAACACAACAGAATCAGAAAGTTTTACATATAACTTAGGACTACATGTGGCCACAGAAAGGGAGCAAGGACATACTTATTACAGTAGCAATTGAATTTATTAGTTTAATAATACTAAATTGAGTAAGCTTTACAAAGCTTCCCTTACCTTATTCACAATTCATAGCAATTAAGGTCTATACTGTATCTGTTCAACTCCATGTTGGTCAATAATTGGGGAATCCAGCTCATATTCCCATGGTTTGTTGTTCTATTCTGCATTCAACTTTGATAGGTCTTCCAAACCCAGCTGGACAAAGATATTTACCATAATCTTTTCAGTGGACATGGTGGGTATCTGATTTTGTGTTGGTCCTGTTGTGTGTATATTTAAAAACAGTGTTGAATGAGAAATTAAAGGGGTAGGCCCACTAGGCAACTTTCTTTGCTATTATAGTATCCAGTGTTTAGTCCAAAAAAGGAATCTTGACACAAGATTATAAAAGTATACAAAACAATTCAAACGCACAAAATCAGCAAACATTTAGGCAGCTTTATTTTTGGATTTCTTGATTAATTTGCTATTGTAAGATACTCTGTAGTTTGACTGCTGATCACTGCCTGAATAGTTAAACCCCATTAAAATTGCTATTATGCAACATAGAAACTGGATTATTTCACCATTGAATTTGCCAAAAAAATTTATATAAGTTTGTGATTAGCTTGAATAGTTTAACCTTATATAATACTAACTATCTTGAATGCACTGATAGTCAAGCCTTTCCAATCAACTTGCCAAAATATAGTTAAGCAGGAATATTTTCAAGCATTCCTTGCAAAGAATGCTTGAAAACAAGTTTCAACCAACAGTCCATCACCATTTGAAATGGTCTCCAAATAGAGGTAATCCCAGAAAATACTCATTCCAAGACATTCAAGGGAAGGTATAACAAAAATAAAAATTGAAGTAATTACTAGAACTAACAGCACACTATAACTTGTTATGAAATCATAGCCTGTAAAAAAAAAAAAAAAAAGGAAAAAAAATATCAGACATGAGATTGTACAATTAGAAGATAGTACCTAAAGCACAGAATGACTCAATCTTGAATATATTTTTCTAGAACAGATGTGCTGGAGCAGAATAAATGCATTTAAATAGACAGGGTTTTTAGGATAACTTTGTTTAAGCTTAAGTGTAAAAAAAAGTTTTCGAAGGCTATAGTCTACAAATCCTAACTAAGCTGCTACTAACCATCAGCCAATCCCCAACATCTAGATCACATCTAAGGTAAGACCCTCTGGTCTGTGGTTAGAATAGATGTTTTAATCAAATTATTTCCCAGAATAACAGATTCCATCTGTTTTATCCCATGTGCCTACCGTGTCAATGTGACTCAGGTTTGAGACTTTTTGCATTTAATAACTGTCATGTCATAAATCCCTATTGTTTTACTTCCTACCAGCTGGAAACAAGTTGCCCCTTCCTCATCATACTTCGTCTATATAACTGTCTGTCCTCCCACCTCTAAATCCCTAAGGTAAGTCTGTCTCTTACCATGCTTCTCCAAAGCTTTGTAATAATAAATTAAAACCCCACCCAGGGATTACTTTTTTCTTTGTCCTGTATTATTTTCTAATGTATTTTTGCATCCCCCTTGGACAAGTTTTTTTTTTACTTCTCAGGGTGGTTGTTATTACTGTTTTTGTTTTCTTTGGCTTAATAAATATATATATATATATATCTCTCTCTACTCAAAACCATTACGTTTCCCAAATCGCCTTGTTTTTCCTGAACTTTTAGTTACTAATGTGGAAAGTCTTAATTTTGAAAAGCTTACTGAACTCAAGGTACTTTGAGAATCAAATCAAATAGATATTATAGCAGTTACTGATGTACAGTCCCACAGCCCAGGTTCCCTGCGCCTGGTAAATTATTCAGTTTATTAAACTCCATCCCTCAGACCACCCACTTAAAAAAAGGTTACAATGTTTTGTTCTTTACTAAGAGCAACCTTTCCCCTAGAATTATCCATGTTCCATGTCTTTCTGAGTATGATGAAATCCTCTGGCTAAGCATTAGACCAAAAGTACTCCCTTGTCCATTTAATATTATTGCAATAGCTTTTGTCTCTATTACTCTCAAAATCGAAAATATTGATTTAAAACGTAAATTTATTAAGCAGTTGCAGACAAGTGCTGATTCTGTTTTTTCTAAGTATCCCAATGCTGGTCCTTTTTATTTGGTGATGCCAACAAGTTTAAAATGGATTCTTCTTGCTCATCACTTAAAATAAAACAAATTGTTAAAATATTAACAGCTTGGGGAAACACATCTCTTGATGTTATTTTAACTAATATGTATAATTTTTACAGCCCTCCCTCAGCTTTGCCCCCATTGGGTGAGAGTTATCACCTTTTGATTTTGTTATTCCCTTCTTCAAATTGCAAGCATTATTTCTCAATAACTTATGGCCCTTACCACCCTTTTCAAAATTCTGGTCTTCTTTCTTTTGGAATGCAGCTGAATTCAGAAGATAGGTCTGTTATTTATAATTTAAAAAATAATGATGAGAAAATTGCTACCTTCCACAAAAAGCTATTTGATAGGTATCAAATTTGTTTCCCAGAAAAAAAAATGTGCTCAAGTGATAACCCCTTTAATAATCAAATTATAAAAGCACACATTAGAACCAAATTGAAACTTTTCAGGAATGGGAAACTGTATGAACCTAATAAACTAAGAGAAACAATCAAAGGAGAAATTTGTAAATCAGCTCAATTGTATGACAAAAATAAGGTCAAAGAATTGTTTAGAAATATACCAAAAAATTGGTATTCTGAGGTTAAAAAGCTCTGTGGCAGGAGGCTTGAGCAGCTTAATTTTAATCTACCTGAGTCTCCTGATGTTCCTGCCAATAATCTAAACAGATTCCTTGCTTCCATTATTCAGAGTCTTCCAGCATTGTCTGATCAATTACCAACAGGTGCCCTTTTCCCTCTGTTTCCCTGTCTGTGATAAAAAGAAGAATAGGAAAACTAAGAAAAACAAGTGTTTGTCCTTTGGATATCCTGTTTCCTCTTATTAGTGTTTTCAAAGAGTTTCTTTCAAAGCCCTTGTCCATCCTTTTTAACAAGATTACCAAGTTTGGGCAAATTCCAATGATTTGGAAACAGGGTTTCATAACCCCTTTTAAAAAGAAAAAAGAAAGCCTGGTTTTGAAGGCATTTGACCTATTACTTGTAGTCCTATTTTCTCAAAAATTTATGAAAGATTCCTTGCAGATTGGCTGAAGGAAAAAATCCTACCTCTTACTAACCTGAGGTAATTTGGGAACCTAAAATACAGTTCTACTTTCCACTACCTCTTATTGGCCACATTAGGAAAACCCTCAAAAAGCCTAATTCCTGGCAAAATTTAATTTCCATTGACCTTCAAAAAGCATTTGACCATGTTAACCACAATATTTTAGTTGAGAGACTTGTCAGCAAATTCAAGATTGATTCCTTTCTGATGAAATCGGTTGCCCCCTTCTTATCAAAAAGATTGCAGGTTATCAAATACCAGAATCATCATTCAAATCCTTTCTGTCCACAATGGCATACCTCAAGGTACTCTCCTAGGTCCCCTTCTTTTTTCAGTTATGATTAACAACCTTGCTAAGGCATTTTCTGACAGATAGAAATTTGATGATGACCTAACATTTCTCAATCAAATTGGAGATGATGCCTTGAACTTACACATGACACTAAACCCCTTTAAGTCCATGACAATGCTGATTTGTTTTCTCAAATCCTTGCCTTGTTTTCTTAATCCTATCCCTCCTGAAATTTCTGTGCCCTCCTTTAAATTACTTGGTGTCACAATTTCTTCTAATTTAAAATGGGATATCCATCCATGTTATAGATATCCTCCATAGAGCTAATGCATCTGTTGCCCTCCTTAAGCTCCTAAATAAATTTAGCACCACGTGCCATACTCTCTGCTCCTAAGAAAATCTAGTTTGGAAACCCCTGAGCACATGAAGGTTTTGTTGTGCCCCTATTTTGCAAAATATGCAATAACAAACCCTTGCATGGCAAGCATTTACCCCAAACATCACTCCCCATTGAGATTACCTCTAAATATGAAAAAATCTTTGTCCTCTTCACTATCTTCACTACAGACAAAATGAATTTATTGCCCCCCCCTCTTTTTTTTAGTGTCCCTTATAATTTATATATATATATATATATATATATATATATATATATATATATATATATATATATATATATATATATATATATATATATATATATATATATATATATATATCTTTTTTGTATTTAAATTTGCTTATTTTGTCCCTCCCCCTTTTTTAAATGTCCATAATTTTTTTTTTTTATATTAATTGTATTTTTCAGTTTATGTTCACTTTTTGAATAAAAGTTTAAATAGGTATAAAATCCTTTTAATAGACAGTGATAAATTTCACAAAAATTAGATTCTCTTATTTTAAAACTTTCAAAAGTGGAAATGAATACACCTGCAAATAGGACAGAAATGGAATTATTGAAAAAGAAAACAAGACTTAGTGCTTTTTATAATGATATTTGCACTATTATTAGATAGATCAAATTAGTTATTGTTTGGTCATGAAATATGGTAGAGGCATGTCCATTCCAGGAATCATTTATTTGTATTACTTTTTATTTCCAGCATCTGATTGAAACTCTGATTCTCGTATTTGTAATTGAAATGCCTAATAAGTGCTGATAATTTCCTATTCCTTGCATTGTGGCTTCATATACTAATGCAGAAATATTTAACTGACTATATATAATACCAAGGTGACTTTTGGCTATTTTCGCTTTTCTAAATATTTCTTTTAACCACCTCCAAAAAAAGAACTGACATAAATGTGCTAAGAATTATGACTAAAATTAGTTGCATTTCACACAACACCAGTGCTACTTGTGGAATATTTATCTCTGCATCAGCATTCTGTAAGAAACATCTGCTGAGAACTGAATAAAGTGAATTTCAACAAAATATGCATATTTTTCTCACAATTTAGAAAATTTTGTGGGCACATATTAGTGGTACCAACCCATTCCCTTTTTCTATTGTCATTAATTTTATCCTGCAGTACTAGGAGCCCATGCTTTGCCTGTGAAGAGAATTATAGACATAAAAACGATATTCAGTGTAACCCCCACTGGAAATGCATACCCAGAATTAAACAAGAAAATTTTTTGTGTAATTTTTTAGAATTTTTTTTTTGAACAAAGATACAAAGAGGAAGGTAATTTTCAAACTCTAGGGGTCAATTTCCCTTCCAATTGGCATCCCTGGCAATTTTTATTTAGTTTATGGTTTCTGATGGAATGATACTAAGAAATGTTCAGATTTTCTGGATATTCTTTGTCAAAAAATGCCCAACAGATAAGTTAATAATTATAACTCTATTTTTCAAATACTTTCAAATTTAAAATATGGTTGCTATTTAAATGCGGGGAATATGTAACAATATGATGTCACAATCTTAGGTATCACTTTGACTTATCCTGTATCTTTACTTAGACATCACTATTGCACAGCCTATGATTTTTGTTTTAGCTTTATGTGGCCCACCAATATCAATGCTATTTATTAATATAATTCAGCACCCCCCCCCCCCAAAAAAAAACAACAATTTAATAAAAAAATATTATTTCAATGGATCATGTATATTATAAGTATAATAATACAAAGTGAATTTTACAGAGTCAAAATCCATTCAAAATTACAAGCAAATGAATAGCACAATGCCCAGAGCTATTAGAGAAGAGCTTGGTTCAATTATGAGATTGAGCAACCTGTGCTGGGTGTGGGGGTCAGGGAAAGTAGAGGGAGGATATGTACTGCAGCATTAGTGGTGAATCTGGCTGAAAAAAGCACGTTTATACAATATTCACTTTTGCCCACCCAAAAACTTGTTTATGTTATACTACTGTCATATGTGGCAGCTCATTGCTGACAATTTCAGTAACATCCAAGCACCAAAACTTGTATTTATGGTTGTTTAATGTCTGTTAATTGTTTATAATGTATTGTGTAATATTTTTAGATTCACCAAGTAGTGTATTTGTTAAATAGTTACTCTTCTTCACTACCACTTGAAAAGCACCCCCTCCTACCCCCCCCCCCCCTATTTGTGAAGATTCACCCCTTCCCAAATTTTCCCATATGTGGCCTTAATACACATATAGTATCAAGCTGAATAAGACAAAAAAATAATGAAATTGCTACTTTAAAAAGTGCAGCATACTTATAATAATCACATCATCATGTTTCCATTACTTATTATTCACATTTTTAACTTGTTTAAGATAATATTCTTTATCCTATATTCAATACTCACTTGGACAAAACTGAATATCTTAAAAGTCTACACAGCATTCTTCACTACCACTTGATAGCACCCCCTCCCCAATTTGTGAAAATTTATCCCTAAACAACTTTAAATTAATTTTGTGGCAATTCTTTATTGTGTCAACTGCAAAGTCAGAGCTTTTCCTTCTAATGTGGTTTAGTATTTTGATTTTCCTGATTAGAAATCAAGCAGGGCTTGCACTATCCCCAAATTTTTGGGTATTCCCCCCCAAAAAATTGGTTCCTCAAATCCCCAAAAATCATGGTGCCACCCCTAGCAATTTATCACCAGTGACTTTCCCTGCAAAATATTACTTTGCATACCATAATTCTTCACTACTCTCTTGTTCATTAATTTTCGTCTCTTTTGTTACTTTGCATAAAACCCAGATTGATGCAATATGCAATTGCAAATATTACAATATACACAGTTCTTAATATGTTGACAAAAAAAAGTATAGTCTTTATGAAGTGAGTTTAAATCATTTGAAATGCAGTTTCTCAATCGCTATTTCTTACATCATTTGTAGTCAAGAATTTTATTTTCAAGTTGAATAGAATTATAGAACAAATTCACTACTATACAGCTTCAGCCTTCAGTTGGATTTTGAAATTGACAGCCAACAGATTGTTTCTATAGCTGAATTGTAAGTTTGCAGATTTTTAGATAAGATTTTCTTAATGTTTAATACTCAACTGTTGAACGCCTGATAGAAAGTACAATCTTCTTTCTGAAATATTTTTACCCCCCCCCCCCCCAAAAAAAACCCTTCTATTGAGACAAAATTTAGCTATAGACTAAGCTATGTACAAGGTTAGGGATTTAAAGATCAAACCAAAAGTTACACCAAAAACATGATTCATAAATAAATTGTAAATTATTGCTTATAGGGGGTGGGGGGATAGGGGGCTATTTGTTTCAAATGATAATACCTCATTTGTTTTTGAAAGCAGGGATGCCAAAAAGACAATTATTTTTTTTCATTTATAGTGGAGACAGAGGAAAATGATATCAAATTCCCTGGGAAACCATTGAAATATTTTGATAGACCCAGGGCCCCCCATTAGGACTTCTTCATTGTCTTGGGTATTTTGCAATTTCTCATAGGCTACTGACCTAATTTGGCTTTTGTGTGCACTCTCTTTTAATTAGATTCTTTGGATCTTTTTGAATGCCATGGCAAATCTATGACTCAGTTTTCCAATAATTTGAGGTATATCTGAATAATTTTGACATTTTTGTTGTTGTCTTTATACCCCTTTACTTATTCCCTCAATTTTTTTTTCAAGGAACACTAAGCTGTTTAATGTTATTTTGGGTGCTTGTTTGAACCATATAGTGACCTAGTTAATTATTAAGTAAATTATTTTTCTAATGAAAGCTGAGACGGCATCCTATCAAGGTGGTATCCAGAGGGGGGGGGGTAGGGAGGCATTACATTTAAATGATAATATCTCGAATTTTTTTTTACTGAAAGCAGGGATCCCATAAAGTTATATTTTTTAGTTTAAAGCAGAGACGGCATCCTACCAAGGTGGTATCCAGAGGAGGGGGGGGTAGTGAGCTATCATATTTAAATGATAATAACTAGATTTTTTTTTAAAAGCAGGGGTACAAATAAGTTAATTATTTTTCTTTATTTAAAGCAGAGATGGTATCCTATCAAGATGGTATCCAGATGGGGGGGGGAGATAGGGAGTTATTATATTTAAGTGATAGAACCTTGATTTTTTTTTTATTGAAAGCAGGGATGCCAAAAAGTTGACAAAAATTAACAAGATTTTCATGAGTTATACTTGATACAGCACTTGCATGGTTTTATTGTCCAAAGGAAAAGGGACATATGTGTCCAACCCATTTTTTTCTTATTGATGAAATGGGTTTACTTTGAAAACATTCATTCATAAGTACCAGGCAGATTCACACTAAAATGAATTGGTGTGACAAAAGCAATATCAACATCCCCACCTAATGTTGTGCTCAAGTGACAATGGCACCCTTGGTCCAGCACCTAAGTTACATTAAAAGGCCAGGTCATAATAAAAGCTTTCAATTTGGGAGGTTCAAGGAGGAGTCATTGACAGTCTTATGACCTCAGGGTACTAGATGTTGCAACATTCTTATTTATCTACAGTGGTTTAAAAAATTTCAACAATATGCACAAATATAACAAATGTAACATTTGAAATATTATAACACTTTTTTCAAAGCTTTAAAGAAAAGCAAAAAAGGCTAAACACCCCTAACTATGCTTGAAAGCTATTTTAAAAAGAAACTCTTTGGAGATTTCTGTGGAAATGACCATAGCAGAAGCTTTGAGCCTGGGTGGGGATCAAAGAGGAGTCTTTGAGTATTTTGACCACAGGTGACTTATTGCTGTGACTTTCTTAAATTTGGTAATTTTTGTGAGCATTTGGAAATCAAAGCTTAAACTCAATAACTGATACTAAGTGTCCTAACATTTTGCTTGGATTAAAAGTGACAAACTAGGATGAAAATCTCAAATTTTTTTGGAGCTACTTCAGTCAGCTTATTATTTCATTTAATTACATTTAAAACGGATGAGCTTTTCATTTTTTACCTAAGAAAATAGCTGGCACTTTATTTTTCTTCATACCGAATAAACCATTAAGCGTTTTTTGTTTCATTATAATTGAAGAGTTCTCATGTGAAGTGTTCATCATGTATTTTTCAGTTTGATAAATTTACTCATTTTAAATGCAGTTTATAATTTGACTGATATTAGGTATTTATCAGTTTATAATCTGGAATGAATCCCAAAAAGAAAAAAATGAATAATATCCAAAAGAGCAGCCAAAAGCAATAAAAAAGGAGCAGTTCAGCCTTAGCCTACATGACATATTCTATAAAGGAACCCAAAAAAACTTTAAAATGTATTTTTTTTTAAATTTGTTATTAAAAACTGGTTTTTAATACAAGAAGGCTTTTCAGGAATCCAAAAGAGCAAAAAAAAATCAATATCAAAGTTGCCCATTTCAACTGTTTTAAAGGTGACAAAACAGATATAGGCAAAGGGCATTATGAAAAAATTAAGCTTCTAAGTTCAAAGTTATATTCAAAGTTTTTACCCAGATAACTGACAAATTTTGTGATAAAGTATTTGAAGTTTTGTATGCAGTAATGCTTGATGAAAAAAAACTACTAATTTTGATAATTATTTATGTTAAGAATACATAACTAATAGATACTTCAACTACTTGTATTATGCAAGGGTTCTGAAACACACTGCCATTTTATTTCTACCAGATTTTTACTTCTCTTGATGAATAAAAAAGAAGACCAGTTTCTAGCTAGCAACTTGTGAATTTTTGAACTCATGAATAGACTTGAATCTGTTGTAAATTTAAGCTGTGATTTGAGAAAGACTGATGAAAACGTTAATGTTTGTGGTCAACATTGATCATGCTGGCAGCACACCCCCAACATCATACTGGCAACACCCCCCTGACATCTTACCGGCAGCATGGCATGGTGCACTGTTTTTGGCCCCACTGCTGCTGGTCTTCCCTAATCAGTGCAGTGCTGGGGTCTATACTTGTAGTAATCACATCATCATGTTTCTATTCATTATTATTCCCATTTTCAACTTGTTTAAAATAATATTCTTTATCTAATATTCAATACTCACTTGGACAAAACTGAATATCTTAAAAGTCTACACAGCACAAAGGGTTTAAAACAGAACAAATAATGGAAACAGATATATTATTAGGGCTACATATGGTCCATCAGAAAGGGAGTTGGGTACAGGTAAATTTTTTTCAGTTTATATTATTGACTCATATTATTGTTGGAGGTAAAGTTTAAACTTACCTCTCATTTACATTAGAAATAAAACTTACCCCCCTTCTAATGTCTAAATATATACCCTGAATTGGTATATAGGCCTATATAGGGGTGGGAGTAAAATTCATTTTCAACAAAAACAATTATTATATTTGGAAAGAGCATAAAAAAGGCATCAAGTGGTATGTTTACTTTATTTGAACGTCAATAATATGAACTTCAAAAAACTTACCCCTCTATATATAGGGTAAAAGACCTCTTATTGAGAAAAACCACTTTTCTTTGGCATTCCCGGAAAATAGCAAAGGGTTTTTGGACCACCCCAATTATGTCAGCATCATGCCATGTGAGGGCAGTAACCAGAACCCCACCTTCTTGGTCAAATTTTCACTAATGATTTGTCAGCATAAATTGAAAATGTGGTCTCTGTTTTGAAAAGTAATTGAAAAGGAAAATTATATTTAATATTAGTGATTTATAGAATAAATATCAAGCAATAAGTTACATTTCTAGAATCAGAAGAAAATCAGATTTCTGTTAATATATAAATAAAACTAAAACACTAAATAGGATAACTGGTATTTCCAAAAAGAGGTCCCTGTAGGTAAGTCAATAGGCCCTAAACTAATAATTTCAAGTGTTTGATCTTAAATAATTTTAATAATAACCATATTGATGAATAGCTTAGATTTTTAGCTATTCAGTAATATACCCAATCCTTCTTAATTCCTCTTTGGTAACTAGATGCAATGGTTTTAGTTTTACATAGGCCTAATTTTGCTCAATTGGACACTGTTTTTTTACCCTAGGCTACCAATTCAGGGTATATAATTGCACATTATGGGGGTAGGGGGAAAGTAATTGAATTGGCAGGCTACTAGCCTACTTTTGTTTGTTTACCATGTTTGCTTCAGAAGTGGCCAAACACTAAATAGCCTAAAATTGTTGCAACAATGCTGTAAATTATTTTCAGGTCTGATTTTGTACCATAGCATGATTTAGCAGACATGATGCTATTAAATAGGATAACAAAGACTACTCTAGCTTTTCTGTGGCAACTAGGCTAATAAAATATAGCTAACCTTACCTTAAAAATAACTTAACGGTTGGCGGTTGAACTTAAATTTTTGAAATAAACTGAAATAACTAGCCTAGGCTATTAGTCGACAAAAATTAAATCTTTTAACTCGGAAAATACAGCAATTTATAAATTTGGCAAAACTTTTAAATTAGATCTTTAAGATTGTTCTAGACCATGAATGAGAACAGTGTGATCCCTCCAGTCAGTTGGGCTCAAAGGACAAATTGTATTTATTTGACAATATCTTTACCTGATTGTAATAACCCTGATATTAATATATACCTAAAAGAAGTAAACTTCAGGCAACATGACAGTCAAAACAATAAAGTATACACAGTTGTCATTGAACTTTATAAAGAGATTGTGCCTGAAGAGTGTAGTATTTTCATCCAGCCAAGGGAAGTACAATTAATATTAAAGAAAAAAGAAGCAGGACCTTTTTGGCCATCCCTCCTTAAATCAAAAGAGAAGCAGCACTGGTTGAAAATTGACTTTAGCAAATGGATTGATGAAGAAGATGAAGGTTGTTCTACAGATTCAGAATTTGGAGAGTCAAACCAACCAGGTGATACCCAGAAGCCATTAAATTGCACTGGAGAAAGTTTTGATGTAAGTTTTCAGAGTAGCCTAGCCTACAATCCCATTTGAACTTTTGGTTACACCCAGTCAATTTGCTTAGACTCTTATCTTAACTCTAAGGCTTATTTTTGTAGAAGACTAGGACTTGGGCTATTGAGAAGGAATCATTGTAAATATTGAGAAGTCTGCATTTCTGACCTACAAATAGCCTAAAGTGAACATAGCCTACAAGTTAATAGGATACCACCAGATGGCTAATTTGAGAGTGTATGTATATACAAATCTTTAAATTAGTTAACTGGCCAACCAGTATTTTAAGCCTTGGAATCCAGCTGGATAAAAGGAAACATATTAAGAAAACAATTCTTACTCCATAGCCCTAATAGCCTAGCCTATGTAGAATAATCCTAGTTAACACATTTTGCAGGGGGAGAGCCTTTATCTTTGCTACTTAGCTTGTTTTTCCAGTTTTTCTAAGAAATTCATGAATTTCTTAGAGCCTATATACTCACAGAATATATACCCCCACCCCCCTAATGTGTTAATATATACCTGGAATTGTAGGTAATTTTTACCAAATCATAGTATTGACTTACAAATAAGGGGAATATACCACTCGATGCCTTTTATGTGCTCTTTACGAATATAATAATAATTTTGGTCGGAAATTAATTTTAGCTATATGTGCCAATTCAGGTTATTATATTTGCACATTAGGGGGGTACAGGGAAAGTTTAATCTTACCTCTCATTTACATCAGAAATAAAATTTCCTACCCCCCTAATGTGCAAACATATACCCTGAATTCTGCAATATACCCTGAGTTCTGCAAGAAACTCAAACAGTCCCCCCTTGTTGCTACAGGAAAGCTGATGGATCTTTTGTGGACAGAAATTCTTCAGCAAGCGCCTTCAATTTGTATTGCACCTCACTTCCTTCAGTTCCTAATCCACCCTACAGCAGAGTAAGTAGTTTTCCCTTAGCAGAAAAGTCATTTTTCCTTTTCCCATGCAGTGATACCAACATTTCTAACATTATTTCTCAGCTTTCAAGTAGCCATTCAGTTGATGGTTTTGGTTTGAGCTGTAATGTTCTTAAAAAAATTGGTCAGTTTGTTTCTAACCCCATCTCACACATAACTAACCTCTCTCTTCTGGTGTTTTTCCTCATTTATTTAAGGTTGCTAATGTTGTACCTTTGTTTAAAAAAGGTGATTCATCTCTAATTTCAAACTATAAACCTATTTCTCTCCTTCCTGTAATTTCTAAGGTTGTTGAAAAAGTAGTGTATTGTAGACTCTCTTCATTTGTATTTAGTACTAATACAACTGCAGGTAATTCTCTCATAACTAACCATCAGTATGGCTTTTGTCCCAGTTTTTCTACCTTGCATGCACTTTCAGATGCAATAGAGTTTGTGTGTGTTAACCTTGACAAGGGCTTGTTTGTCTTGGGCCTATTTCTTGACTTTTCAAAGGCATTTGATATGGTTGTTCACTCTGTTCTTTTGTCTAAATTATCTTCATTTGGAGTGCATGGAGTCCCACTTGAATGGTTTAGGTCTTACCTCTCAGGAAGATCTCAGTATGTTTTGGTTAATGGTACTTCTTCCTCTTCCTTGCCTATTGTGAAAGGTGTCCCACAGGGCTCTGTGCTTGGACCACTTTTGCTTTTAATTTATAATAATGATATTGTTGATGGTCTTCATCCCCTTGTGCACCCTATTCTTTTTGCTAATGACAGTAACTTTTTCATTGCTGCAGTGGACCTGCCATCTGCTACTTCCCTAGCTCAAGGTCTTCTTGATAAAGTAAAATATTGGTGCTGGTCAAATGGTATGACTCTCAACAGCCAAAACAGTGCCATTGTACACTTTAGAACCCCTTATCGTATGAGAGATGCAAGGGAGCCAACCATCCTGACTTATGGGAATGATATTATACCGCAAGCTACTATAGTGAAATTTCTTGGTGTGTATCTTGACTGTTTTCTTTCTTTTAAATCCCATATAACTCATACCCATTCCATTGTCCTCTGCCAATCTTCAATGTTATACAGGGTTAACTCATTTCTTCCCCCAGATGTTATGCTTTCTCTTTATTATGCTTTTATTTTTCCTTACCTTTCTTATTGCTGTTCTGTCTGGGGTAGTACTAATAAATCTCTTCTCTGCTCACTTCAAAGAGCCCAAAATAGGGCAGTAAAGGCTACTTTTCTTCTACCTCGTTTTTACCCTTCCCCTGATCTTTATACTGATACCGGAATAGCTCTGCTTGATCGTATTGTGGGTAAAAGTTACCTTTATTTAGCACATTCTGCTTTTCTAGGTACACTTCCACCATCTCTGCAGCAGTTTTTCTTTCTGTCAGGCTCAGGTAGGTACTTTTCTTTTTTACGTAGCTCTTATTGCAGGTTCATTTTACCTAAGCAATCATCAACAGCAGGTCAGAGGTCTCCTGTTTATCAATCTATTTTACTATGGAACTCCATCCCTCCTGATGTCCCTCTATCTCTTTCTGCAAAGGCAGGTTCTCACTGAGTCTTTCCAGTATTGTATTATAGTAATTATATATAGTATAGTATAGTATAGTAATTTATATGTTTTTTTTTTCATTCAATATATTTTTCTGATTTTTTTTTTTTTTAATCCTAATTTTCAATCTCTTCTTCGTTTATATATATTTTTTTCAGTTATTTGTGAAGTTTCCTGTTAATTCTCCTATTTTCATAAATGTCTCTTGATCCATTTTTTTTTTTTTTTAATTATTTTTTTTTTCTGTTTTTTTTATGTGCTTTATAATAGTGTCTTATTTGTTTTGTTGGCCCTTTACAGGCTGAGCTTCTTGGGTGTGTATGAACTTTAAGTTTGTATTTGTTTTGTTTTTAGTATTAATAAATTGATTGATTGATTGAATTTGTATACATAGGTGTGGGGGTAAAATTCATTTCCAACAAAAATGATTATTATATTTGGAAAGAGCATAAAAAAAGGCATTGAGTGGTATGTTTACTTTATTTGTAAGTCAATAATATGATTTGGTAAAAATTTACCAAATGGCATCCTCAATCTAAATATAACATCCATTTGCATCACAAATGAACTTTACTCCCATATTAGCCATGTAGTGGATTTCTCAATTTAATAATTATGCTCTTTCTGAATATAATAATTACATTTGGAACAGATTAATCCTGAATTCAGCTAAAATCATCAACTCTGGAGCTCAATCTAATCCTTAGATTGCTCCAAGCTGCAATATAAGGTAATATTCAATTTTAATGTAACCTTACCCAAATATATATGGGCACCCATATGCTGAATTCCAGGGGAGGGGTGACCTGGTCTAATTGGCACTTTTAATGCTATATAATAGAAATCTCAGAACAAAAATATAAAACTAAGGCAGCATCATTCAGCCAGGGGGGGGGGTAGGCCCCCCCTACTCTCCCCCCCCCCCTTATGGGCACCCATGCAAATATATAGCCCATATTAGGCCTATATATTTGCTGTGTGTTTTTTTATTCTCAATTCTATCACTGTTGATTCAATTCATGGGTTACAAAAGTGACACTAACAGAGGTATCTAAATCATATCTATAATGAGACAAAAAAGTATCCTTTTGAGGGCCTAAAATTGAATTTGCCCCAAAATAAATTATTATATTCAGAAAGAGCATAGAAAAGGGATCAAGTAGTATATTCACTTTATTTGTAGGTCAGAAATGTAGACTGCTCAAAATTTACTGGAAACATTTTATTTATCTATTTTAAACAAAAATTAAGTAAGCCATAGGCTTGTCTTGTTATAAATAATAGACAAGTATTGGACCCCTGGGTATTGATTGGTACCACAATAAGAAACAAAATCTAGGCTGAAAAAATTAAAAAAATGAGCAAATACACCAGAATGGACAAAGAAACAAATTCATTGAACTCTATTTAGGCACACTGAGTAAAACATATCATACAAATGCCATAAATATTATGGTTTTATATATTTCCCTTCACAAAAAGAGGTTCCAACCAAAGCTGTAACATTATTTCTTGAAACTACATGGTCAGGTAACATTTTCCATGATTTAATGAACCTGTGTAAAAAGGAACCCTGTCAAATCTTTCTTAAAACCTTTTTCTGACACAAGTTTAATGAGTTCTGCCATGTTGGTAAATAATGGTTAAACTGAAAGAAATCAAGCACCTTTAATAATTCAAAATGCATTAACTAAGTCCAATCTATTCCTCCAGAATTGGAGAGATGGCAGGCTCAAGCATCTTAGTCTACACTCAAAAGAGCAAGGCAAGTACTTCAAATATGGAAAAAAAAAATTATGCATGTTTTTGCACTTTTTCAATAAGCTGTGAATCAGATTTTCTTGTTGGATACCACACAGATGTGCAGTATTCAACTATTGATCATGTCATTGTTTTATACAGTTTAGAAAAGCTTTGCAGGCTAAACCGTCTAAATGTTCTTTTGATACAAAGGAAACTCTAGCTGACTTTACATGATAAAGCTAATACCTGTTTATCAAGCCTCAATTAATTATCAAACAGTTCGTGGTAACGAACTGTAAGTAAGGAGCAACCCGGCTCAATGGTAACCGAAACTCTAGAAAACGGGTTATTGATACCAATAGATATATCAAAAGAATCAGATT
This sequence comes from Artemia sp. Qi Xiang Cuo, assembly GCF_049724085.1. Classification (NCBI taxonomy): domain Eukaryota; kingdom Metazoa; phylum Arthropoda; class Branchiopoda; order Anostraca; family Artemiidae; genus Artemia; species Artemia sp. Qi Xiang Cuo. The sequence goes on from NC_142798.1 coordinate 33,696,371, forward strand.
TCAATGCTGATTTTAAATATATAACTTTCATCAAGTTTAATCCTACCCATCAAAAGTTACCTGCCTGAGAAAAATTTGGCTGATTTTCAAAAAAAGGGGGAAAGACCCCTAAAAGCTATAGAACTTTAATGAAAATCACACCATCATATTCAGTGTATCAGAAAACCCTACTGTAGAGGTTTCAAGCTCCTATCTACAAAAATGTGGAATTTTTCATTTTTTGCCAGAAGAAAGATCGCGGATGCGTGTTTAATTGTTTGTTTGTTTGTTTGTTTATTTTTTTTCCCCAGTGGTGATCGTTTCGACCCAGTGGTCCTAGAATATCGTGGGAGGGCTCACTCGAACGGAAATTAAAAGTTATAGTGCCCTTTTTAAGTGACCAAAAAATATGGAGGGCAACTAGGCCCCCTCCCACGCTTATTTTTTTCCCAAAGTCACCCGATCAAAATTTTGAGATAGCCATTTTGTTCAGCATGGTCGAAAATATGATAAATATGTCTTTTAGGATGACTTAATCCCCCGAAGTTCCCAGAGGGAGGGCTAAAAGTTATGAACTTTACCCAATGTTAACATATAGTATTGGTTATTGGGAAGTATACAGAAGTTTTCAGGAGGTTTCTTTTCTGGTAGTGGGAGGGAAGGGTGGGTCGGTGGTTATGTTGGAGGATCTGTTTATGAAGGAAGTTTTCATGGGGGAAGGGAAATTGCCATGAAGGGGGTGCCGGACTTGCCAGCATTATTTATTGGTTATTGGGAAGTATACAACCATTTTCAGGAAGGATTTTTTCTGGAGGGGGGGGGGAGGATAGAGGAGGGGGTTACTCTGGAGAATATTTCCGTGGAGGATGTTTCTTTGGGGTAAGGGACAGTTTGAGGAAGGGGGCGCCGGATATCCAAGCATTATTTAAAAAACGATCAGAAATTAAATAAAAAAAAACAAGTTTTTCAACTGAAATGTAAGAAGGAATATTAGAACTTAAAACGAACAGAAATTATAACGTATGTGAGGGGGTTCTCCCCCAAGTCAGTACCTCGCTCTTTACGCTACAGTTTTTTTTTAGTGCTTTCAAAAGAGCTATCTATTCTAATTAAACGGCCTTTGTGATTCAGGGGTTTCTGAATCAAAATTTTTTTAACTTTTAACGTAAAGAGCGTGGTATTGACTAAGGGGAGAACCCCTTCATATAAGTAATAACATATACGTAATAAAAAAAACAATAAAAAAACAAGCGATACGGCTCAATAGTAATCGAAACTTTTAAAAACGGAATTTTGATGTCAATAAATGTATCAAAAGAATGGGTTTATAATGCTGATTCTAAATAAATAAATTTTATTAAGTTTAGTAGTACTCATCACTACTAAAAGGCTACGAGCCTGAGAAAATTTACCCGATTTTTTAAGGAGGGGGGAAACATCCCCTACAAGTGAAAGAATTTTAAAAAAAATCACACCGTCAGATTCAGCGTATCAGAAAACTCTATTACACAGGTTTCAAGCTCATATCTGCAAAAATCTGCAACTTTGTATTTTTTTGCCAGAAGAAAAATATACGAATATAGAAGTTAGTTACGTAAGTTAATTTGTAAAGACATCCATTTAGCAAAAGAAAAGTAAAATTTTTATACAAATAAAAGCTGCATTATTTAAAAAACGATCAGAAATTAAATAAAAAAAACAAGTTTTTTAAACTGAAAGTAAGGAGCGACATTAAAACTTAAAACGAACAGAAATTATTCCGTATATGAAAGGGGCTGTCCCCTCCTCAACGCCTCGCTCTTTACGCTAAAGTTTGACTCTGTCTCACAACTTTATTTTTTAAAACAATAAAAAACTTTAGCGTAAAGAGCGAGGCGTTGAGGAGAGGACAGCCACTTTCATATACAGAATAATTTCTGTTCGTTTTAAGTGTTAATGTCGCTCCTTACTTTCAGTTTAAGAAACTTGTTTTTTTTATTTAATCAAAAACAAGAGACTATGCTAAAACTTTAAATAAAGTCTGTCATCAAAGGTTCCAGCTGAAACTGAAGGCAGTAGGTATTGAAGAGGGTGTGGTAGACTGGATTATGTCTTTCTTGAAGGGAAGAAAGCAACAGGTAAGAGTTTTTGGTGAAGGTCTTAAGTGGAGTGCCTCAAGGAACTATTTTGGGACCTACACTTTTCAATATCTACATTAACAATGCTCCAAAAACGTGACTAATAAACTAAGCCTATATGCTAATGACTCAAAACTTTATTGTCCTGTTGACATACAGCAGGGTGTAGCCTCAATAATAGGGCTGTTCTTTTGCTCATCTTTGTGCTAAGATCTTACATCTTTTGACAAAGAATGCTTAAAAGTGAAATTTTAGCACTAAGATGTTACATCTTATAGCCTTCTTTTGAAAATGTCTTTCATCATTCTGCTCTGATCAGCAGTCTAAGAACTGATGAGTATATCATCATTGTTCTATATGGCAGAAATATGGCATCTCACACTTTTTGCTAACATCAGTGAGCTGTAAGATCTTAGAACAGGGATGAGCTAAAAGAACATAAACCTTTGCAGAAAGATGTAAGATCTTAGTGCAAAAGAACAGGCCTAATGTCTGACCTAGATTGCTTTTGCAAACGGGCCAATATATGGAGACTTGAGTTAAATGTTGAAAATGCAAGGTTCTCCATTTTCAAAGAAATAACACATAATGGCAATACTCAATGTTATCAAATTCCAATGAGAGACAACTGATTTCTGAGAGTACTGTACCTCAGAAAGAGATTTGGAGATTGTTGTGGATGAAGACCTCAAATTCAACTGCCACACCTGTGCTGCAATAGCAGGGGCTTTAGACTCTTGGTATCATTAAGCAAACAATCACTAGTAGATCCCAGCAATAGTCACTAAACTCTATAAAAGCCTGGTGAGACTGGAGCATGGAATATGCATTGCCACACCAATTAACAAATTGGACCAGATGGCTCTCAAATTTGTTCAAAGACAGGCAACAAAATACATAAAGGGTCTCAAAGTTAAATAGTGTGGATTTCAACTGCAGAGCCTTAAGCTACCAACTCTGACATACTGTCAACACAGAGGCTATGATAATGACCTATAAGTTGCTCAAGTCTGATGACAAAGATATGTTTGAACCTGCTCAGTTATCAAGTACCAGAGGTCATTCAACAAAGCTGTTCTGCAAGCATGCCAAGACAAAAAAAAAAGAAACAACTTCTTCTATAATGAATTTGTAGGTCTGTGCAGTAGCCTAAGCAAGAAGACAGTGGGATCTACAACAATTGGTAGCTTCAAAACAAATCTTGACAAAGACTGGGCAACAAAACCATGGCTCATTCAATGGGATGCAGCAGAAGTCCTGCAGCCCCATTATCACTAACTGGCATACACTGGATTTGTCCATATTGCTAGCATGTGTGATTTAAGATAATCATCTGCAAACATTTTGATTTTACTATATTGAATTACCTGTGTCAAATCATTTATAAATATACAAAACAAAACTGGTCCCAAGCAACTACCCTCAGGTACTCAACTCAAAACTCTACACTGGTTAGATACAGCCTTGCCAACCCTAACATACTGTGATCTGTCTCTTAGGTAATCTGTAATCCATGCTAGAATTCTAAATACAATCCCATACTTTTGGCATTTTTTCAACAGTAGAGGTAGTGAAATCTTGTCAAATGCCTTACAAAAATCAACATAAACACAATCAAACTTTTTACCTAAGTCAGCTGTCATTTGAAAATCATTGATTACTTCCATTAGCTGAGTATTACAAGACCTAATTTTCCTAAAACCATGTTGTGCTATGTGCCCAGGTTTTTTTTTTTTAATAATTTTTGACCCAATCAACAATTATTTTTTCCATAATCCTAGAAAAGATTAAAGTGTTTGAAATAGGTCAAAGTTAATGAAATCTGACCTTAGTCCATCCTTATGAAGAAGTTTTATCTCTAGCTTTTTCCATGCAATACCGGAATCTAAACAAAGGTTAAAAAGAGAAGCAACAGGACTGGCCAAACAAGAAACCAATCAATACATGACAACATCTCCATCCATCTGATCTCCAATCTATACAAACGGACCTTGATATTCTTGGAAGCTGGGCTGATAAATGGCTCCTCTGTTTTAATGCTGAAAAATGTCATGTCATTCATTTTGGCAAACATAATCCACATCACTAGTGTCATTTCCAAGCTAACCACCTCTCTGCAGTTACTGAAGAAAGAGATCTTGGAGTCATTGTTGATCATTGGCTGAGTTTCAGTACCCATGCAAAATCTGTATCTTCTTCTGCCTTCCAATCCCTTGGACTTATTAAAAGAACTATCTTTAGCCGGTGTCCCAAAGTATTTATGAAGCTCTACAAGGCACTGGTTTGTCCACGCCTTGAGATTGGAATGTCCCTGGCGTCCCCCTATTTTAAGAAGGACAGGGAAATACTAAAATAAGTTCAGAGAAGAGCAACTAAGATGGTTGATGGCCTCAAACAAGTGCCATACGGAGAGCGTTTGCGTCATCTGAAGCTCCCTACTCTCACGTACCAGAGAAAGCGAGGCGACATGATTCTAACCCACAAAGTTATTTCAAAAAATACTCTTCCTGGTCTCCTTGCTCCCCCAGAACGCCTTGTGACAAGAGGACATTCAATGAAAATTTTCATGAAGCGCTCTTCTATCCGAGAGAGAAGCCATTTCTTCAGCCAACGAATAACCAACTTGTGGAATCAGCTCTCTGAAGATACGGTGTCTGCAGACTCGATGATTGCCTTCAAGTGAAGACTTGACGAAGATTGGCAACATCAGGAGTTCCTCTACACCTGGGAAGCTGTTGAGTCTACAACCCGAATGTAGCAAGCAAAAAAAAACCATTAGATGTCATCACAGAGCATTAAAAGGATGGAAAATCCTTAAATTCGCTCCAAGCTGCGATTTAAGGTAACATTTGAAACACCAACAGTATCAGGGGCTTTATCAACAGAAAGATTCTGTATAATCTTTTCAACCTGTGCAGGTGAATGTCTGAATCATCAGACTCATTTTCATCAACTCATTTTGCAGTAAAGGAGCTACCAGTAATAATAATAATAATAATAATCTTTATTTGTTCCCTTTATCACACTGCAATAACATGGGTATTGTCAATTTAAGCAAAAAAAAAAAAAAAAAAAAAAAAAAAGCACAAAAATACACAGCACTAAGAAAAACACATGATGAACCATCACCTCTACTTCAGGACACTATTGTTATAATATCTGACGTAGTAGGGCACACACGATTTTAGATATCTTGTTGTAGAGTGTGTACGTGGGCACTCCAACAGTTTTTTTTCCCTCTTTCAGAGTTGCCAACCTTGTTTTGTGTGTGTGGGTCTCTAAAGCAAATGGAGGAATTTTATCTTGGTGTGTTGAGGACTTCAGAATGTCAGCTCCAAACTTCATCAGCATTTCCTGCCTCCTTTCCTCTAGGGTTGGGAGCTTGAGTTGGCCCAGGCTTTGTTCATAGTTTTTATAATTCGGCTCAAGAATTATTTTGCAGGCTCTCTTCTGAATAGTTTCCAATTCGTTTCTGTGCTTCTCTGTAAGCGACGAGTGCCAGGCAGGACAGCTGCACATCATTACAGGCATTACATAGGTTTTGTAGCATAAAAGAAGGAGCTGCTCTGTCATTCCAAACCTTGTTAGATTTGCAAAGGATTTTAGAAAAGCAGCTGCCTTTATTGTGATCTGGCTGATGTGATCTCCAAACGAGAGATCATCACTTAATGTGATACCAAGAATTCTTCTTCTTCTAATTCACAGCAGGCGGGCTATTCAGTTGATACTATTTAGCCCTTTTCTTTTTGCTTCACTCTGTGGGCAACAGAGCTACTGGCTTGGTTTTCTCTTACTTATGAGATATTTTCAGATATCTTTCAGTAGATCTTTCGACTCAAGGAGTTCAAATATAAGATGATAGATATCAATTTCTGTGCTCTGTGTGCAGGTATAGTTGGCTAGTCTCTTGGCTGATAGTGAGATTTTGTGGTGTTTGAAGCATTTTAACAGTTTACAAAGCAAGGTGTGTTGTGCAGACGTCAGCTAATTACATTCAAATAGGTAATGGTCAATTGTTTCATTATTCATATTACAATGCCTGCAAAGAGGGGACAGGGGAATTGAACCACTTGAATTAGAAAACTTATATGAGAATGCAAGAAAATTTAGTCTATTTGTTCCAGAACGAATTCTATGATAAATTTTATAAAAATACTTATTGGGAAAGGGGGAAAGGATAGGATTAATCTTATTAAAATTAATATCTGATAGCCTCCATCGGTAAATATCTCTAATTGGGATTGGTCGCCCACTTGGCTGGTCAATATTTATAGCATTTTTTGCTATTTCATCAACCTGATGATTACCACTTACGCCAGAGTGGCTAGGAATATACTGAAAATAAGTTTTTATGCCACTTGAAGCAAGATTATCTCTAATACTGAGACAATGATAAGTGTCAATGTCCAACTTATACTGAGGAGCTGAGGCCAGCAACTCAAGGCTTGATGGAGAGTCGGAATATATGATAATATTATTTGAATTTGCAATCAAAGGTTGGTTTTCCTTAAGGTGTTCTAATGCCATGATTATGGCATTTAACTCAGTAGACATTATAGATAAATTATTATATAATCTCTCGCCCATTTCAATTTTCAGGTGAGGAAGGAAAGCACCACTAGCAACCTTCTCATTCATTTTTGACCCATCAACAAATATTTGGAAGTGATTTTTATAGGTAATTGTATTAAGTTCTGCAAATTTTTTTCTGGACAAAAGCAATGGGGGTTAAATCTTTATTCCACTTTGAGAAGTCAGTATTTATTATGGGACTTGACCAATTCCATGGAGGGGATTGGGGGAACGTGGGTGCAATAGACTTTTCTGGTATGGGGAACTTCTTCTGAATATTGGCATACTCATCTGCAATGCCTCTATACACGGCTGGATTTCTTAACCAATTATGTAGTGTGTGTGAGCTATTTGATTCAATTTTTGTAAGATGTTTTGTCAAGAGAAAGCTACGTCTCTCCCTTATTGTTGTTAAACCACTCTCCATAAGCAGAAACTTGGTGCTTGTGGGTTTCCTAAGACCAAATATGAGACGTATTATCTCATTTTGTGTTGTTTCAATTTTTTGCATCTGGGTCTTTGTACATTCACCATAGACGATGAGCCCATAGTCAATATGGGGTCTTATATGAGATTTATAAAACTGGAGTAAGGTTTTCTCCTTACAGCCCCAGGGTGTGGAAAGAAGTCTTTTTAGTATATTTGTTTTTCTATAGCATTTTTTTATTGTGTTTGAAATGTGGAGGTGGAAATTAAGTTTTTGGTCAAGCATGAGACCTAGGTAATTAATATGATTATCTTCTGCAATAGTTGTTTTATTAAGAGTTAGTTTTGCATTAACATGGCTTCGCTTTCGGTGAAATTGGATTATTTTTGACTTGGTAGGTGCAATGGGTAAATCTGAATGTTGAGAGAATTTTTCAAATTGGAAAAGTGACTTTTGCAGATTTGACTGTGCTATCTCAAAGGTGTTGCCAGATAACCATAGCACCAGATCGTCAGCATATTGTATATTTGTGTGGGGTAGGTTCATGTCCCAGAGATATAGGGCAAACAGGAGGCTACTGAGGACTGCTCCCTGAGGTAGGCTTTTGGTTATTGTCTTTTGGGGCGAAGAGGCTGAACCAACACAAACGATGAAACTTCGCACTTCTATGAAGGATTTAATAAAAGATACTAGCTTAGGGGGTACTCCAAAGTTTGCAAGTTTGTTTAAAAGGATTTGGTGGTTCACATTGTCATATGCCCCTTCAAAATCTAGGAAAGCTGTAACTAGGACATTATTTTTTGAGAAAGATTCATTGATTGCATTTGTTAGCAAAATGAAAGCATCTGTTGAGGAGTGGTGTTTCCTGAATCCAGTTTGAGTGTGAGGGATCATATTATTTTTTTCAACAAACCAGAGGAGTCTGTAATAGATCATTTTCTCCATTATTTTCCCCATCACAGGAGTAATCATTATTAGCCTATAGGACTCAGGGTTATCTTTGGGTATATTTTTCTTTAGGATTGTTAGTAGGGAAGAACATTTCCATATCTTGGGGAATATAGAAGATGCCCAAGCGTGACTATAACAATTTAGCAGTTCTTGTTTGTATGAAGGGGTGAGATTCTTTATCCATGTAGGGTGTATATTGTCATAGCTGCCTCTAGTTTTGGTCCTAATATGATGTATTGCATTATTCATTTCCTGGATTAAAAATGGGCTGGTTATATACTCGGATCCTGGGCACGGTTGGTAACTTGGGTTCATAGGAATTGGGGACATTTTGCTTTGATTATTTGATGTTAGCTTATTAACAAAAAGACTTGCAAATAGCTTAGCTTTTTCATTATCATTGTCATAATGGGTATTATTATGTATAAGCTCATACAGGAGTGGGTTGGGGGAAGTCTTTTTGCCACAGATGTGGCTTATGACTTTATGTATAATTGGCTCATGTGTTTCTCTGGAGAGATTATTTGCAAAATTATTCCAGTATTTATATTTCGCATCTATTATAGTCCTTTTTAGATTAGATTATGCTTGTAATTTTTTAAATATGTAGTAGGTGATGGTTTTCTTATGAATTCTGTCCTAGCTGCCTTTTTATTCTCCATTTATTTAGGCACTCATTTGTCCACCATGCTTTAGGAATCTGTTTAGGGAATGTTTTCCTTAGGTGTTGTCCTGGGGATAGCATGATGAGCTGTTTATTAGTAAAGATGTCAAGACTTCAGCATGTGTGTCAACTGTTGTGTTAGAAATGCATGAATTTTGGGTGAAACTTTTAATTTCATCATTTAGCTTATTTTGGAACATAGACCAATTTGCTTTAGTGTTGATATATTTAGAGGTATGTGATAGAGTTTCAGCTGGTTCATTTAGGGAGCAAACTATAGCAAAGTGGTCAGTACATAGACTGTCAATTTTATTTATATAAATTTTATTCAAAATATTTAAAGACACAATTTGTAGGTCCATTGTGGAGAATCTGCCACTTTTGGGGTTGAAATATGTATTCAGGTTTGGAGGGGTAGCAACAGCTAATTCATTATTATTTGAAGTCATAGGTTCAATGAATTTAAAAGCTTTATTTACTGGTCTATTCCCCCTCAAAAGGCTGTGGGCATTGAAATCTACACAAATAATGATATTTTTTTACTTTATAGAGTTAGTTCTATAATTAACTAAATCCATGACATCTTTGGTTTGGCCATTAGGGTTATAAAAGCTTATTATATAGGTTTTTATATTATTCAGCCAAACACTGATACCAATTGCATCAACATCATTTGCAAAATCTGGAAAATTGAAGCCACAGAATTTTATATTATTTTTAACTAATAAAGCTACCCCACCTCCTTTTCTCTCTGATGGTCCATCCTTTCTCAGGATAGTATATCCCAGGGACCTAATTTGTTGATTTTGGGTTAAATGAGTCTCCTGGAGGCAAGAAATATTAATAGAATTATTATTCTTAAAAGATATTACTTCATTTAACTTATTTTCTGTCAGTGACCTGACATTCCACTTGAGTATTGATATGTGTTTTATAATTGATGTATTTTTCAAATGACTCAATGTTCAATGTTCAAGTGTATCAATGATCAGCTTTGTTAGAACTAAAGCAAGATCTTTTTTTGCTTGAATGAGAATGTTAGCAGGGATATAGATTTTTGTCAAATCTGCAATGATTTTTGTTTTCTGTAGTTGATGTATGTTCATGGCCTGAACTGCATTACAGTTTAGAATGAATAAGCATATATTTGGGTATTGCATGTTTGGTTGTGCATCCTGTTTGTCAGTTAAGGGATGAATTCCTGGTAGTGTTTCTTGTTTGTTTCTTCTTGGGAGGGGGGGGGGGGGCCAGGCTGACCTCATCTCACCGGACAAGGAGGATTGTTGACTTGGTGATTCCTTCTGATAAGGATGAGAGCTAGGGGGCGTAGAAGATGGTGTTTTATACGGGGTACTTGATACATTGGGGGCGTTTGACTTGGGGGTTTTTGGTTGGTTTCGTTACAGGTTTTATTTGGTATTGTTGGGCAGCATTTGCTTCCATTGCTGCAAAGGGGTATGTGATGGCCTTCTCTGTTGCTATTTGGAGTGTTAGAGCTCTTTTCTTATATGCAGGGCATAGTGATTTATTTGTAGATTCATGTGGGCCTTTGCAATTGATGCATTTAGGCTGAGTGTTGTTGCAAGTTGTCAACTCTTTAGGATGGAATGCTTTACAATTACTACACTCTAGGAAAATTTCATTGCATTTGTTTGTTGTGTGTCCCAGTTTGAGACACTTCTGACACTGGATAGGCTTAGGTTTGTATTCCTTGTGTGGTTTGATTTGCCCAAATAGGAATAATTTTCCTGGGATATTGATTTTTTCCTTCAGTGTAAATAAGAAGGATCTACTTGTTGTTAGGCCATTGGAGTTTGATTTGCCAAGTTGGGTATAATCTTCAACTGGGATTGTATTGCCAGTCCAATGTGAGAGCCCTTCTTTTAACTCCTGAATGGATATTTCTGGGGGAACATTATAAACAACTATTTTTGTTGGTGATTGTTTTGGGTTCCATTTAGATGCATTGATAGGGGTATTCAAAAGGGATTTTAGGTTAATTATTGTGTCGGCTGATTTCTGATCTTGGACGGATATTAGCAGAGATCCATCACGGTTAATATTAAGAGAGAACATTGATTTTAGCAATTTGAAAATTGCAACTCTTATTGCAGTAATCTTTTTTATTTCAAAGCGGGTAGTAGGAGTAATGTTAAGGTAAATTCCTAAGTTTTGGGAGGGAGGATCTTGGGCAGGGAGAGGAGAAATGCTTTTGATTGGGGAGATTTTTTTCCTTTTTTTAGAGCTTCTAGAAAGGACCTCTTGAAATCTATTATCATCATTTATGATGGCATTAGCCCCAACACTTATCATTTTCCTATTCTAAGAATTTGAGCTATCATTTGAACTTCAAGATAGTGAACTTGACCAGCCAAGATGGGTATCAGTTTCACTGTTATCTGGGGGGACTTTTTTTGGAGGACTTCTAATCATTGCCTAGCCTATTGGAAAAAGCTTTACACAAAAAGAAAACTAAAACAAGAAGGGATAATAGAATGATATCAAACCGTCTGCACTATACTATGGGGAGGAGAAACACCACAGTATAGCCCTGAGGATGAATTGAGCAGGATTGGTACGGTAAAACTGCTGATTAATTGACATAAATTTCACAAGAAAATTTATTCTAAATTTCTTAAAATGCTGCTGTTGCTGGAGAATTTTTATTGATTTTTTATTTTCTTCTTCTTCTTCTATTTAACAGCAGGCGGGCTTTTCAGTAATACTATTTAGCCCTTTTCCTTTTGCTTCACTCTGTGGGCTACAGAGCTACTGGCTTGATTGCCTCATAAATATTAGATATTTTCAGATATCTTTCAGTAGATCTTTCGACTCTAGGAGTTCAATTATGAGATGATAGTTGTCGCTTTCTATGCTCTGTGTGCCGGTATGGTTGGCTAGGCTCTTGGCTGGTAGAGAGATTTTGTGGTGTTTGAAGCATTTTAACAGTTTACAAAGCAAGGTGTGTTGTGCAGACGTCAGCATATTACATTCAAATAGGCAATGGTCAATTGTTTCATTATTCATATTACAATGCCTACAGAGGGGACAGGTGAATTGAACCACTTGAATTAGAAAACTTATACGAGAATGCAAGAAAATTTAGTCCATTTGTTCCATAACGAATTCTATGATAAATTTCAGAAAAACATTTATTGGGAAAGGGGGGTGGGATAACATTATCCTTTTTAAAATAAATATCTAATAGTCTCTATCGGTAAATATTTATAATGGGTATTGGTCTCCCACTTGGCTGGTCAAAATTTATAGCATTTTTTGCTATTTCATCTACCTGATGATTACCACTCATGCCAGAGTGGCTAGGAATATACAGAAAATAAGTTCTTATGCCACTTGAAGCAAGATTATCTATAATACTGAGACAATGATAAGTGTCAATGTCCAACTTATACTGAGGAGCTGAGAGGTGCAGATTCATTTATGCTCTTCTTCTTCTTCAGGACGTTGACATGCATTACACAGCTTTTCTCGAGGCTTATCTGGAGCTTCACTTGATCAGCTTGATGTTGAAGTTCTGCAACAAGGGGTATGAGCTGATTGGGAGTTTGTGACAGGAAGTGGCTTAGCAAAAGGCTAGTTCGTGACAGGAGCAGGCTTAGCAAAAGATCAGCTGCAAATTTATATCTCTGTTTGTGTTGCCTCATCAGTCGGTTGATGACTATAACAAATAAAATTGGACCTAACTCGCTTCCTTGGACAGTTCCACACGTGATGTCTTGGAAGTCGGATGTTTCCCCGTTTTCGAGTTGTACGTACTGTTGACGACCAGAAAGGAAGCTTGTAATGGTACATAAGAGAAACTTCGAGAGTTCCAGGGCACGGGCTTCATTGATCACAGTCTCATGATCAAGCAGATTGAAAGCTTTCACAAAATCAGAAATGATTATTTCAGCAAGGGCCTCAGGATTTTCTAGGTGTTCTAGTAGATCATGAAGTAATCTGACCAGATAGTGAGTTTTGCTGTGTCCTCGACGAAAACCGAACTGCATAGGATCGATTTTATGTTGTATTTCTGCTAGTAGACAGTGTAAAATAAAATCTTCGAAGACTTTTGACATATTGGGCGCCTTTGAAATTGGCCTGATATTGGATGGTGAGGTTGGTGACGTTTTCTTTGTAATTGGTGTGATAAATGCCTTTTTGAATTTATCTGGGAAAATGCCTTCCAGTAGGCACTGGTTATACACCATAGCCAATGGTGTAGCCAGTAGGGGGGGGAGCATGCATGTATCAGCCTTATAGGAATTTCACCAGGGTACAAGGCTTTCCTAATGTCTAGGTTTTTGAGTTTGTCTTGGACCTGGGAAGCTGTAATAATAGGGATGGTTTCGATTGGACCATTCTGTGGTATAGTCTTGAGGGGAGGCTGTTGGCAGCAAATATTTGAAAAGTGTGCATTAATTGCTTCTACGGTTACATTCTCTCCTTGCTGGTCCCTCAGCATGGATTTAGGCTTCTGCTGTGCTATTATTGTACGTACAGTTGTTTGGAACTTTCCTGGGTCACTGTTTGACAACTTAGCAAACATTGGGTGCCCATTCAGACGTCTAGCTTGCTATAGGAGTATAGCTATTATGTTTCTCTTCCGTTTATTTTCGTCAGAGTGTGTCTTTGTCTCATAAAGCATGTCTCGTTCTGCCATTGCTGCTTTAATTGTCTGAGTAACCCATGGTTTATTCTGTGCCCTAATTGTAACTCGCTTTTCAGGGATGAAACGTTTGTACTCTCGAATTGTTTGTTCATAGAAGAGTTCAGTCCTGCTGTTTGTGTCTTTGTTTTCAAAAAGGCAGAACCAGCATGCTGAGTTGAGCCATCCTCTGTAGCCAATTATACCTTCTTCTGTAATTGGACGGTAGGTGAACTGGGTTGGTTTAGTAGGTTTCACTGTTGACTTTGGCCGTAATATAACTGTTGCATGGTCGCTGGTTGAGAGTTGTGCTTCCGCCAAAGGATCTAAGTAGAAATTACCAACTGTAGTGAAGATCAAGTCAAGGGTGTTTTCTCCCCGTGTTCTCACTTTAACTATTTGATGCAGGGCTGTAGAGCTTTAGGTCCAGTTTGCGTTGAAGTTGTTGAAGTCCCCACAAAGAAAGATTCCTGCATATGGATATTTTGTTCTGTTGAAGTCGCAACTTTGTTGGAGGTATTCCACTAGTTGTCGCCGATATGGTCCCTTGATGGGAAATATACCTTGTCGTATATCAATGACGACACTTGCCGAGATAGGCCTTTTGGTCGTGCCCACGGCCACGAAACTTCGATGTCATGGTCCTTTGGTACTGTGACATCCAGAATCCTATGAGGCACGTTTTCTTTGATGTAGAAACTGACACCACCACCATGCGTCTTCCCAATGCACTGCAGCGTGGAGAATTGTAACAGTAATACCCATCAATCTTGGCCAAGGTAGGAGACGGGATCCATGTTTCTGTCATGCACATGATGTCAATGTCATGTTTCCTTAGTTAAATTCCATATCCTCTGCTTTGTTATTGAGAGATCGAACATTTGACAGGGCTATTGTTGGAAAACGGTAAGACTGGATTGGTCTTGTTTTAAAACTTGTTTTCTTTTTCCCTCTTTCCAGGCTGCAGAAAGAAGTATCAGCAGTCTCCAGTCCCAGATCATGAGTACCTGTTGAGGTGGCAGGGATAGTGGGGCATTTTGAATTAGATTTTCTGTTGCGTCCACATTTAGACAGGTGTTTCCTGTACTAGAATGCTGGTTGGTTTCAGATAAGGTCTCCCCGTCGATTGGTGACTGTTTGAGAAGCTGTGACCAGGGGGATCTCTTGGCTGGAATTAGGTATGGAAGTATGGAATTAGGTTGCATATGGGCAGCAGGATTTACAAAAAAAGATGAGAAATTTTTCACTAAAAATAGCTGCCTTTCTCCTGTCATCATCAACAGATTTGCCAGTGACTGGATCACTGAAGATTGTAGATGAAGGTGATTGGTCATTGTTTCCCCTATTTACATACTTCTAGTAACTCTTTGGACAACTTTGCAGGGAATTAATGATAGACAGCTCTATTGACTCAATGTGTGATTGTAGAGAAATTGTTGCAACATTTCTTGCTTTCTTATAAGCACACACCAAGATTTATCATCCTTAACCAACAGATAATGTCTCCAAAGTTTATTTTTTATGGATATTGTATCCAAGACAAATTGAGTCAGGCTCTTGCATTTTTTACCACCCTCTCTAACACAGTACCTTGGAATAAATTTTTCACAGCCCTCTAGTAATACATTATGGATAAAACCAAATGATTTTTTCACATCCCTAAAAAAATTTCTTAACCACCCTGGAATGGAATTAAGTTATATGGGTGTACATGAAGGGAAAACAGGAAAGAGGAATTGCATTCACCCCCCCCCCCCCCTTGAAAGGCTCCATTGCCTTTCGGGGATAAAATTCACATCAGCTTTGCTTGTAGAGCATATATAACTTAAAATCCGTCCCTTTTGCTTAAGTTACCTTACGTGACTTTTGCTGCTAAGGTATATTTATCTATTTCAAGTTTAGAGTGATATGTTTTAGGAATCTACCCAGGGTTTTTATCCAATTGAACCCCAAGGTTCAATTGTGCCATCAGATATGAACCACATATTTACAATAGCGTAGTTTCTAGTTCGGTTTGAAAAACACACCTTTTTGCGAGACGCGAAAGCCTTAAGGGGTTCAAGGGTTAAACATGTTTTTTTTTTTTTTTTTGATGTCCTTGGCACTATAAAGGAGACGATGTTTTTCTCTTTCGGATTTTTTCTTCTATTAAAACTGGCTGACTCTAACGTTATTTATTATTTTAATATCATGCCAGATTTTTTTTGTCATGTTTTGAAGGTTACCTTGTAATTAAATGGTTGAATAAATACAATTGTGGTAATTAATTAGGGTTAGCAAAAGATAAAGGAAAATTATGGTCATATCGTTTTTAGTTAATATGGTGCATTTAGAATTATAAAAGATGACTAATGAGTCCAAACAGTCAAAAAAAAGGCATGGAACAAGAAACAGCAACAATCACATGTAGACAAAAATATTGTACAACAAAATCTGCATTCAGAAGACAAAGTAGAACTGCAATGAAATGAAGGAACATGTTAGTTTAGCATGCGTGAGTCTATGAAAGAAGAATAGGTTTTTTGTCTCTATGACATGTGCAAAAGATGACAAATATCTGAACAGCTCAAGAAAAAGACTTTGAACAAGAAACAGCAAAAATCAGGACCTCCTGATCTATGTCACCCAGTCAGACACCTGGCTATCAGTATATTCAGGCTCAGAACAGGCCATGCTCAAATTAGGAGTGTATTATTTAAATGGAAGTCAGTAGACTCTCCATTATGTGAGGTCTGCAATGTAGAAGAGGATGTTAGGCATATTTTAATGTATTGTAAAAAGTATGAGACACAGAGATTGCCACTAAAAAAAGCGTGCCTAAGTATTTTGGTTCATTCACGCTCAGAAGTATCCTGGGCCATGCACAGGCACCACCATGGGCTAGGAAAAAATCTGTGGAAGTGCTAGGCCGTTTTATTGTAGATACTAAGCTACACTTAGAGCTGTAATTTGCATTAATAAATGTATGTATTAATATTATTGAACACTATGTTAAAACTGTTCGTGTAAATTAGTGTCATGTAAGCTATATGTATGAGTATGTGTATATATTGCAAGCCAAGCTCCTTAGTTTAAATTGCTATATCAGCCAGTTGTGTTTGAATTGTAAATATGGAGGCTCATTTGTGACACCATTGGACAGAGTTGAATGCAGCCTGACATTGGTTTACTGTTTTTTTTTTTGCATTGAGATTCTTCAAAACCCCTCCCTAACCGCAGTGACAAAAGCCAGATGGCTTTTTTAAATTACTTGACCCTCGGTCATGACAGAACAACAGCTGGACAGCCGAATTTTGACGTGGAATACCTTTCATCCCTAAAGGCTCTGATGAAATCATGGAGACGTGCACAAGGGGCAGCTTGCCCAGGAGTGCTACAAACAAACAACAACAACAGCAAAAATCACATTGAATTGCAAACGAAAATGTGCCTTAAAACCAAAGAATAACACAATAATTATGCTCTTACATAATTAAAACATCAGAAATTACAATAGAAAAGGAACTTGTTATTTTAGCGTCTGCATGGGACAAGCAGGAAGAAGGAGTTGAATTCACACCAAAATTTCTTAATCCAATTGAATTTGCTGATTAATCACCCTATGACTTGAAACTAAAGAATCCAACGGTAGTTATGCCAATGCATAATTTAGATGTTTCAGAAGTCACAGGCGTTAGAACATTCCTGGTTGTTAATGAATTATGCAACAACGCAGTTAAAGCGGAAATGTAACGACTGGATAGAATTTCCGTTTGGGGAAAAAAGAAGAAAGACAACAACTTGCTAATACTTTACACTATTTAAATATTAGTACAACTTCTACTAATTACTCACTGCAGCACCAACCCACCTGAGGCCAACACAGCTACGTATGCTCCTCCCCATCCCGATCTATTCAAAGCCTCCCTCTTTACACCCTCCCAAGAAGTTCCTATTTCCCTCAATTTTTTCCATACAACATCTTCTCTCCCCATTTTGGGAACGACCTGCTTTTGTTTGGCCCTAGACAGTTCGCTGACAAGGACAATCTTTGGCAATGTGTCATCCCTAATCCGCAGAACATGTCCTAGCCATCTCATCTTTTCTCTCATTTTAGCCCTAGAGAGCGGTACTGAGCCACAATTTTCGTACAGCTTACTATTTGAGATACGGTCAGTCAATCAGTACCCAAAACAATCCAAAGGCAATTTCTCTGGAAAAAATCTAGCAAATCCTCCTCAGTTTTTTGGAACACCTGCGCTTAAGAACCATACTTGACCACTGTCATCACTGTAGCTTCCAATATTCTAAGTTTGCAGACCTTTCTTCCAATTCTCCCGACCTTTTTCAACTCTAAAAAAATACCCTTGGTCTTGGCTAATCTACTTTAACATCTTCACTGCACCCACTGTCTTTACTAATAATACTACCCAGGCAAGTGAAGCTGCCCACTTAATGGATATTTTTGTTACCCAATTTCATTTCTTCACCTTCACTTATTCCTAGTGTTTATAACTTAGTCTTCTTAATAATAATTTTTAAACCTATTTTTGCGCCCCGAACTTGCAAATCTCTAAAAATTCATTCATTTTGATAACATTTTCGTGTTCTCGCATTGCCTTTGTTCTGCTCCTTAGGACAAATCCCATCAAAATGATCTGTATAAATAGGGATAGAACGTAACCCTGCCTAACTCCTGATTCAATACAAAACCAGCTAATAACCTCATTTCCTACCTTAACCCAAGTAATGTTATTCTCGTACATGGTTCTAATTATTTTAATGTAGTTATCTGGTATCAAACAGCTTGTGGTAACACACTGTAAGTAAGAAGTGACTCAGTTCAATAGTAACCAAAACTCTAAAAAACGAAATTTTGATATCAATAGACACATTCATTTAGCTCTTGCCAAGACAAGACGTGATGTGAATTGCCTGCCTAGATAAACCGGTTTAAAGCGGACTATGAGTGCTGCAAGCGATAATGACAGGTATGTTTATTCGCCTGTTTTGAACTTTATCCAAGTGAATTTTGAAGCGGGAATTGACGACGATATCATCGTGAGTCATGCGGTTGATTTTTTCGAGAATTCGGCTGTTTCAACTGCAAAGATTGAACTTTATTCAGCTACAGTTCCAGATGACTGTTGTCCTAAGCGCGTTGGCAATAAAGCAATTACAAACAATATCAGAGATATGATTGATTTAATCCGGAAATGTGATTCTGAGAACATAACTATTCCTATTTATGTGATCCGACTTCCAGCCGAAGTTCCTACCATACCGGCTGTAGCATATTCACGCTTAGCTACCAAGATTAATAAAATTGGCCGAACTCTAGAAGTTATTGATTCTAAGCTCACAAATTATGATATGAATTTCCCGGCATTACCTACTGTCCCCGCGAATGATAATCTAGCCACAGTTGTTATCTCGAATGTGCCTAAGGTTTTGAATAACCCAGCAAAACGTATAGAGGTAATTGAAAAGATCTCTGGTCATGAGGCAATTAGCTGCATACGGTAGTCTAACGATAACCTTGTTGTAAGAATCAATAATGTGGCCGTAAATGTTTTTTGCAAGGCTGTGCCCTCAGTTTTAGCAAATTCTGAGCTTAAAATTAGTGAACAGAAATATTTTTGGCTATTAAAGGGTATAGGCACTGATTACGATATCTCTCGCCTTACTGAATACCCTGGAGTCTCTGACGTAACAAGGCTTGGAACTTCCCATGCACTCAGAATTTCGTTTGTAGATGTTGCAACTAAGATCAATGCCATTAAAACTGGATTGAAAGTTGATTATGAATTTTTGCGCGTTTTTGAGTATTTTTCAGATCCTGTGTTGTTGCCATAGATGCCGCTCTCCTGACCATGTAGTTGCCAATTGCAGAAGCCCAGTCGTGAAATGCTCCCGATGCTCCAATCCCCACGAATCATCAAAGGACTTTCCCTGTCAGTTGTCCCCTAAATGCGCTAACTGTGGTGGAGACCATGTGTCATATAGTTTGCGATGTCCCAAGTTGCGTGCTATTGCTACCAAAGGTATTGCCAAATGATATCTTTGCCTATCTCTATTTGTTCTTTTAATATTAATCGGACCAAAGATAAGGACATTTGTATTGATAATCTTCTTGATACATTTGATGTAGTCCTTTTTCAAGAACATTTATTGCCGGCTGTGAGCGTAAATTTCCTTCGACGCAGCCCCGGCCACATTGTTTTTTCTACAAATGTCCGAAGAACTCGTGGTCGTCCCTCCGGTGGGTTGGCTTGCGTGCTGAATCGGAAACTCTCTTCCCTTTCCCCACAGTGTTACGGATCTGATGATATTTATTTAGCCGTTAGGATTGTCTTGTACTAGTCAATGTTTATTTGCCGCATAATAAGAATAATCTTGCGTCATTCACCCATTTTGTTAAAGCGTGCAAAAAATTGAATAATTTGGTATCGGGTATTGAGAAACTTGGTTATGATTGGCTACTAATGGGTGACATGAACTGTGACATGACAATGTCCTCCCCCCGATCTGATTCACTGCTCGAGTGCCTCCCCCTTGGTTTCCGGATTCTGACAAAAGATCTTCCATTTACTTACATACATGCCAGCGGCTTCCGGTCTAACCTTGACCACTGTGTATGCTCTGCTGGTGTTACAACTTCAACTGTCCACGTTGATGAAGATGAAAGAGATTATGACCACATACCCATATCTCTGTGTGTGTCAGTTGCATCTAAACTAGTAATAAATGCTCCCCAATCCGTAGAAAAAAAGTGGTTTCAACGGCGAAATTGGAATCTTTGTGATTGGCCTCTATATGTGGCAATGCTTGCAAGCCTGCTGAGTACCATTAATGTGCCTTATAACCTCCTCTGTTGCGGAGTTACCTCACCCAGTGCTCGTTTGCAATTGAATACGTATTATCATCAAATTATTTTATGTTTGAAAAAAACCGAACAAGTAGCTGTCCCAATTGAACGTATTCAGTCCAACACGCGAAAGTTTGTTTGGAATTATGACCCTCTTTTGACAAAAGTGAAAAATCAGGCCAATCTATGGTTACGTATTTGGATTGCTTGTGGGCGTCCCTCTCGTGGTACTGTTTTTTGATATTAAACGTAAAACGAAAACGGCTTATAAAAGACAACTGCGGTCCGTCCGTGAAGCTGGAGTTAATTTTCCAAACAGTTCGAAAGAGTGGAAGTTTGTGACGAATTCTTCTAAGTTTACTGATTATAAGAGTGATAATATTCCGCAATCAGCTTGGATCCAACATTATTCTAATATTTTTTCCCGTGTTAGTTTCGCTGTACATAGCCGATATTCCCAACTCCTTGCTAAGTGCCTTCCCGAAAAAATGCAACAAAAGCACGTCCCTCCTGGGTCAGCTGAGATAATTACTGATTCGATCAGGCGGCTGAAGTCTCAGTCTATTGATATTGATGGTATAAGTGTTTTTCATTTACGGAAAGATTCTCGGGAACTTGTAAAACATTTGCAGCTACTTTTTAAAATGTGTCTTTGCTGTTCTTTAGTGCCTGATAGTTTCCTATGTGGTACTGTTACCTCAATTGTAAAGAGAGGAAAAGACGTAAATAAATGTGGTTCTTATAGGCCTATTACTGTCGCCTGCAATATTAGCAAACTTTTTGAATATGTGCTTCTTCCTTATATTATTGATTTTGTGAATTATGATGCTAATCAGTTTGGATTTAGAAAGGGGATTTCTTGTCAACATGCACATCGGGTGCTTGCTCTCCTTTTTAAGGATGCACAAACGAAAGGTCAATCATTACATATATGTGCTTTAGACATATCTAAAGCTTTCGACAGTGTTGTGTACCCTCAGGCTTTTTATTCTTTACATCAGCTTGGTATAAACCCATCGATTATTTCTCTGCTACGTTTTTGGTATTCAAATTCATATGTGAGATTAAAATCGAATGGATGTGTTTTTGGAAATATTCCTGTTACATGCGGGGATAGGCAAGGAGGAGTTTTTTTACCTCACATTTTTAATGCTTGCACTTCAAGTGTGATTAGTAAGATTCCCTCCAGTTGTTTTTTTTGGTTTTTCGGGTGTGTCTTATTTATTATATGCTGATTAACACCCCCTGGTCAGTCGTTCCAAAAGGAGGCTTGAACGGAATGTTAGCATGGTTGGATCTATGCTTAGTGAAATAGGCCTATTATTAAATACTTCGAAATGTGAATATCTACTCTTCAACGCTGTTAATCCCCCTGCTACTCCCCTTGCTTGCAACACCTTTATGGTACCTAGTGTCCCTGTTATCAAATGGTTGGGTATTTCCATATGTGAATCCGTAGGAAGCATCCGGCGTAAATTTATTTGTGATTCAAAGGATAAGCTTAAAGCTGGTTATGCGAAAATAGTTGCAAACCGTGGACGTTTTAATAGACATGGTCTTGCTAAACTATACTGTTGTTTCTGTGACCATGCCATTTTATCCGCTTCTGGGCTGTATCCGCTTTTTACTAAGCTTGATCTGAAACAAATGAAGGTTAATTATTTTAGATACTGTAAGTTCCTATTGTATTTGCCGCTTGCTGTGCGCAATAGCCGCCTTGTTGGTCGTTATGGTGCAACTGCAATTCTGTCCTCGCTTTAAACGGTGCAAGCGAAGATCAGTCAGGATGCTAGTTTTCGTTTGGGCCCATATCACTGTCTTATCCAGTTTTTTTTATTAGTGATTATATTTTTGGTTAGATTGTCGTTGTTCTTTTTTTTTTTTTTTTTTTTTTTTTTTTTTTTTTTGTGTATTACTCCACTATTTTACATTTATTGTACAGTGGGTTAAAAATAAAATAAATAAATAAAAAAATCAGCTTATTATGTTGATTCCTAATATATAAGATTCATTAAGCTTAATGTTACCCATCTAAAGTTACAAGCCTGAGAAAATTTGCCTGATTTTTGAAAAGGGGAGGAAACACCCCCTAAAATTGAAGGAATCTTGATGAAAATCACATCATCAGATTCGGTGTACCCGAGAACCTGATTGTAGACGTTTCAAGCTCCGGTATACAAAAATGTGGAATGTTGCTATTTTTGCCAGAAGACATATCATGGATTTTTTTTTCTCATGGGTGATTGTATTGAAATAATGGCCCTAGAAGATTCGAAGAGGATGCATTCAAAAGGAAATTAAAAGTTCTAGTGCATCTTTTAAGTGACAAAAATATTGGAGGGTAACTGGCCCCCCTCCCACGCCCATTTAATTCCTAAACTCATTTGAGAAAACTTTTGAGACAGCCATTTTATTTAGTATAGTTAAAAAATGAAATAACTATGCTTTAGGGATAAAATGACCCCCCATAGTCTGTGGGGAGAGGCCTGTAAGTTATGAAATTTGCCCATTGTTCACCTGTAGTATTTGTTATTGGGAAGTATTAAATAAAAAAAACAAGTTTTTTAAACTGAAAGTAAGGAGCGACATTAAAACTTAAAACGAACAGAAATTATTCCGTATATGAAAGGGACTGTCCCCTCCTCAACGCCAGTAGAGAAGGAAGTACCATTTCTACGACGCCCCCGTACCAAACAGGTTCTACAGGGCATTACACCTTTGCCAAGAGATTTACGCAATTTAAGGACAAGTTTTTCTGACGTAGATTTCTAGTTCATGATATACAAGTTTTTTTTAGGTTAAATCCGTGGTCATTCATCTGTAAGTTGATTAGTAGGTTTTTTTTTTTAAACTTGGCTAATAGGTTTTTAAACCTATTACTACGAACGCTACATGCATTCCATTTTTGGAACTAGGAGCGAGATTGTGTGATGCCATCAGACTGATTTCGTTTCATGGTGTCATTAATAGAAGGACTAATGTTTTTGAAAAGGGTAATTACTTCTTTAGTTTACGAGATTTGCGATTTTTTTGCGAAAAGATATTTGCGTAAAGGTATTGCGATGGTTAAGAATGCCTCACGGGTAATTAAAGAATGGGATGCTTGCATCAAAAATACAAAGAATATGCACAGATACTTAATAGATTTGACACTTACAAGAGACATTGCTAGAAGGTATTCAATAGCTTAATTGAAAATTAACAATAGAATGACATTGTGACTTGACCTAGCTTTACCTTGCCGATGTGGTCTGTATAATACATAAGTAACGTTTGAAAAGTATTGTCAATTTAAAAAGAAATGGCTGAAAAGAGTTTTGAGGGGGTCGAGTTGCACGAGGGTTCAGTTAAAGGGGATACAGTTGCACGGGGGTTTCGGTTATACAGGGGATCAGGGACAAGGTGGCTTCAGTTGCACGGGGGTTGAGTTAAATGGGAATTGAGTTCCACGAGAGTAGTGCTTTGTCGTGGTTTAGCCGTGAGGTCCCTTACCACAACCCCAAAGGGCTCCGATCCCCCCAACCCGAACCCCGAAGGAACCCCCGGTCCTCAAAGGTTCTCTAGGCTCCCAAAGGGGCCGTGGTTCACCTTGTAACTTTTACATTCTCTTGATTTTCAAAGTTCCGTTTGAAGGACTCTGTTGTTTTAAGCCAGTGTGATTTTTTCTTTACATGGTGTTCGTTCAAGAAAGCGAGAATTTCTGTTAAATAAATAATTCTTATATTTTTTCCGTTCAATTGAATGTGAGGATTTCTGTTAAATAAATAATTGTTATACCTTTTAAAATGACTTCACGGGGTTTGAGGGGGTTCTGTTGTTTTAAGCCGTTTGATTTTTTCTTTACATGGTGTTCGTTCAAAAAGCGAGGATATTCCGGGTGATTTTTTTGGGAAGTTTAATGAATTTATTAGTTACCGAGAGTTCAATGACTCCTCCTCTCAATGAATTCCAGGGGTTTTATGACTCCTCCTCACAATGAATTCAGATGGTTTTAGGACTCATCCCCCTAGTCATAACTCCATTCAACCTTGAGCGAAGATATAAAAGTTTGATGAAGTATTTTTCTGCTTAACAACTACATTAATAACTTCCAAGATGATAGGACTTATTTTTTAATTTAATTGGGAATGAAAAGTCAAAGTCTAACATAAAGAACATGATCGTTCGGAGGGGGTATCTCAATTCATATCCGGGGTAAGTTAAATTAGACTTATTTTTTAAATATGATCATTATTTCTATTTTAAAATTCTTATTTTTTAATTTAATTGGGAATGAAAAGTCAAACTATAAAATAAAGAACAAGGTATTTTGGAGGGGGTAGCTAACTTCATCTACGGGATAATTTCCATTCGTCTTAGTTTTTACCGATGCTCCTTATTTCTAGTTGAAAATGCTTATTTTTTAATTTAATTGGGAATGAAAAGTCAAAGTCTAACATAAAGAACAAGGTATTTCGGAGGGGGTAGCTAACTTCATCTATGGGATAATTTCCATTCGTCTTAGTTTTTAACAATGCTCCTTATTTCTAGTTGAAAATGCTTATTTTTTTAATTTAATTGGGAATGAAAAGTCAAAGTGCCAGAATGGTTGAAATCCACTAGCTCAGTTTTGGGGTCTTAGCTGTTAAATAAATAATTGTTATACCTTTTAAAATGACTTCACGGGGTTTGAGGGGGCTCTGTTGTTTTAAGCCGTTTGATTTTTTCTTTACATGGTGTTCGTTCAAAAATCGAGGATATTCCGTGTGATTTTTTTGGGAAGTTTAATGAATTTATTAGTTACCGAGAGTTCAATGACTCCCCCCCCCCTCAATGACTTCCCGGGGGTTTATGACTCCTCCTCACAATGAATTCAGATGGTTTTAGGACTCATCCCCCTAGCCGTAACTCCATTCAACCATGAGCGAAGATATAAAAGTTTGATGAAGTATTTTTCTGCTTAACAACTACATTAATAACTTCAAAGATGATAGGACTTATTTTTTAATTTAATTGGGCATGAAAAGTCAAAGTCTAACATAAAGAACAAGGTATTTCGGAGGGGGTAGCTAACTTCATATACGGGATAATTTCCATTCGTTTTAGTTTTTAACGATGCTTCTTATTTCTAGTTGAAAATGCTTATTTTTTAATTTAATTGGGTATGAAAATTCAAAGTATAACATAAACAACAAGGTATTTTGGTGGGGGGTAGCTAACTTCATATATGGGATAATTTCCATTCGTCTTATTTTTTAACGATGCTCCTTATTTCTAGTTGAAAATGCTTATTTTTTAATTTAATTGGGAATGAAAAGTCAAAGTCTAAAATAAAGAACAATGTATTTCGGAGGGGGTAGCTAACTTCATCTACGGGATAATTTCCATTCGTCTTAGTTTTTAACGATGCTCCTTATTTCTAGTTGAAAATGCTTATTTTTTTAATTTAATTGGGAATGAAAAATCAAAGTGCCAGAATGGTTGAAATCCACTAGCTCAGTATTGGGGTCTTAGTCCACCAGCCTGAATGGTCGAAATTCACTAGCTCAGAATTGGGGTCTTAGTCAAGCAGCCTGAATGGTTGAAATTCACTAGCTCAGAATTGGGGTATTAGTCCACCAGCCTGAATGGTTGAAATCCACTAGCTCAGAATTGGGGTCTTAGTCCACCAGCCTGAATGGTTGAAATTCACTAGCTCAGAATTGGGGTCTTAGTCAGTGTTCAGATTGGAGCGTTGGGGTGCGACTATCTGGGCTTTATTTGTCAAGACCTGAATGCTAAGCGATGGAAATGAGCTCGATTGGGACCCCATTGTGAAAACGGAAAACAAAAAACAAAAAATATATTATTGATATGTGTGTAGAGCATGGCATGGTTACCGCTAGGGGCAACAGTCTAACCGTTGACGGTTTTAGGTATCCGTGAATAAGTTCTAAGGCAAGAGTGGAAATTGGGACAAATTTTTGGAGGTGCCCACCTCACCTGCTCAGAGTCTCAGGCAAGTGACCCTAAGTTTGAAAAAGTGGAATTTGGCTCAGATTTTCTAAACTGAGCTGAGACAATGAATAGATACTATTGGGAAAGTTATTGGAGACGCTGGGCATCCTTGAACAAGTGCTAAATTGAGAGAGGAATTTGGGACAATATTTGGGGGCACCCACCCGCCCAGAGTCTCCGGCAGGTGACCCAAAAATTTAAAAAACACACAGAGACGACAGACACAAAGAGACGAATCATACACAGAGAGTACAAACACACAGAAACGACACAAAGAGACAAAAAATACACAGAGACGATACACACACACAGATTCAACACACACAGAGAGATGAGACACACACAAACAAATGACAAACACACATAGAGACGACACACACAAAGAGACGTCACACACACACACAGATACGAAACACACATAGAGACAACACACACATAGAGACAACACACACACACAGAGAGACAACATCCACACAGAGACGACAAACACACACACAGAAACGACACACTCAAAGTGACGACTTACACATAGAGACGACACACACACAGAGACGACAAACACACAGAGACGACACACATAGAGAGACGACACACACACAGAGACGACACACACAAAGTGACGACTTATACATAGAGACGACACACACACAGAGACGACAAACACACAGAGACGTATTATTTATTTAACAGCTAAGACCCCAATACTGAGCTAGTGGATTTCAACCATTCTGGCACTTTGACTTTTCATTCCCAATTAAATTAAAAAAATAAGCATTTTCAACTAGAAATAAGGAGCATTGTTAAAAACTAAGACGAATGGAAATTATCCCATAGATGAAGTTAGCTACCCCCTCCGAAATACCTTGTTCTTTATGTTAGACTTTGACTTTTCATTAACAATTAAATTAAAAAATAAGCAATTTAAAATATAAATAAGGAGAATCGTTAAAAAATAATAATACTGGATATTATCACTTATATGATGTTAGATAACCCCTCAGAAAGACCTTGTTCTTTATGTTAGACTTTGACTTTTCATTCCCAATTAAATTAAAAAATAAGCATTTTCAACTAGAAATAAGGAGCATCGTTAAAAACTAAGACGAATTGAAATTATCCCGTATATTAAGTTAGCTACCCCCTCCTAAATATCTTTTTCTTTATGTTAGACTTTGACTTTTCATTCCCAATTAAATTAAAAAATAAGTCCTATCATCTTGGAAGTTATTAATGTAGTTGTTAAGCAGAAAAATACTTCATCAAACTTTTATATCTTCGCTCAAGGTTGAATGGAGTTATGGCTAGGGGGATGAGTCCTAAAACCATCTGAATTCATTGTGAGGAGGAGTCATAAAACCCCTGGAAGTCATTGAGAGGAGGAATCATTGAACTCTCGGTAACTAATAAATTCATTAAACTCCCCAAAAAAATCACACGGAATATCCTCGCTTTTTGAACGAACACCATGTAAAGAAAAAATCAAACGGTTTAAAACAACAGAGCTCCCCTCAAACCCCGTGAAGTCATTTTAAATGGTATAACAATTATTTATTTAACAGCTAAGACCCCAATACTGAGCTAGTGGATTTCAACCATTCTGGCACTTTGACTTTTCATTCCCAATTAAATTAAAAAAATTAGCATTTTCAACTAGAAATAAGGAGAATCGTTAAAAACTAAGACGAATGGAAATTATCCCTTAGATGAAGTTAGCTACCCCCTCCGAAATACCTTGTTCTTTATGTTAGACTTTAACTTTTCATTCCCAATGAAATTAAAAAATAAGCATTTTCAACTAGAAATAAGGAGAATCGTTAAAAACTAAGACGAATGGAAATTATCCCGTATATGAAGTTAGCTACACCCTCCGAAATACCTTGTTCTTTATGTTAGACTTTGAATTTTCATTCACAATTAAATTAAAAAATAAGAATTTTCAACTAGACATAAGGAGCATCGTTAAAAACTAAGACGAATGGAAATTATCCCGTATATGAAGTTAGCTACCCCTCCGAAATACCTTGTTCTTTATGTTAGACTTTGACTTTTCATTCCCAATTAAATTAAAAAATAAGTCCTATCATCTTGGAAGTTATTAATGTAGTTGTTAAGCAGAAAAATACTTCATCAAACTTTTATATCTTCGCTCAAGGTTGAATGGAGTTATGACTAGGGGGATGAGTCCTAAGACCATCTGAATTCAGTGTGAGGAGGAGTCATAAAACCCCTGGAAGTCATTGAGAGGAGGAGTCATTGAACTCTCGGTAACTAATAAATTCATTAAACTTCCCAAAAAAATCACACGGAATATCCTCGCTTTTTGAACGAACACCATGTAAAGAAAAAATCAAACGGCTTAAAACAACAGAGCCCCCTCAAACCCCGTGAAGTCATTTTAAACGGTATAACAATTATTTATTTAACAGAAATCCTCTCCTTAAATTGAACGGAAAAAATATAAGAATTATTTATTTAACAGAAATTCTTGCTTTTTTGAACGAACACCATGTAAAGAAAAAATCACACTGGCTTAAAACAACAGAGTCCTTCAAACGGAACTTTGAAAATCAAGAGAATGTAAAAGTTACAAGGTAAACCACGGCCCCTTGGGGAGCCTAGAGCCCCTTTGCGGCCCGGGGGGTTCCTTCGGGGTTGGGGGGGGGGGGCATCGGAGCCCTTTGGGGTTGTGGTAAGGGACCTCACGGCTAAACCACGACAAAGCACTACTCTCGTGGAACTCAATTCCCATTTAACTCCACCCCCGTGCAACTGAACCCCCCGTGGCACTGTACCCCTGGATAACCGAAACCCCCGTGCAACTGTATCCCCGTTAACTGAACCCTCGTGCAACTCAACCCCCTCAAAACACTTTTCAGCCATTTCTTTTTAAATTGACAATACTTTTCAAACGTTTCTTATGTATTATACAGACCACATCGGCAAGGTAAAGCTAGGTCAAGTCACAATGTCATTCTATCGTTACTTTTCAATTAAGCTATTGAATACCTTCTAGCAATGTCTCTTGTAAGCTTCAAATCTATTAAGTATCTGTGCATATTCTTTGTATTTTTGATGCCAGCATCCCATTCTTTAATTACCCGTGAGGCATTCTTAACCATCGTAATACCTTTACGCAAATATCTTTTCGCAAAAAATTCGCAAATCTCGTAAACTAAAGAAGTAATTACCCTTTTCAAAAACATTAGTCCTTCTATTAACGAACCCATGAAAGGAAATCAGTCAGATAACATCACACAATATCGCTACTATTTCAAAAAATGGAATGCATTTAGCGTTCTTAGTAATAGGTTTGAAAACATATTAGCAAAGTTTAAAAAAAAAAAAAACCTACTAATCAAATTACAGATGAATGACCACGGATTTAACCTAAAAAAAAACTTGTATATCATGAACTAGAAATCTACGTCAGAAAAACTTGTCCTTAAATTGCGTAAATCTCTTGGCAAAGGTGTAATGCCCTGTAAAACCTGTTTGGTATGGGGGCCTTGTAGAAATGGTACTTCCCTCTCTACTACTGCCTCGCTCTTTACGCTAAAGTTTTTTATTGTTTTAAAAAATAGAGTTGTGAGTCAAACTTTAGCGTAAAGAGCGAGGCGTTGAGGAGGGGACAGCCCCTTTGATATACGGAATAATTTCTGTTCGTTTTAAGTTTTAATGTCGTTCCTTACTTTCAGTTTAAAAAACTTGTTTTTTTATTTAATTTCTGATCGTTTTTTAGTTAATGCAGCTTTTATTTTGGCTAACCGTCAATGAATAAGTAAATAAAATTTGCATAAAAATTTTACTTTTCTTTTGATAAATGGATATCTTTACAAATTAACTTACGTTACTAACTTATATATTCGTATATTTTTCTTCTGGCAAAATAAAAAAAGTTTCAGATTTTTGCAGATATGAGCTTGAAACCTATGTAATATGGTTTTCTGATACGCTGAATCTGACGGTGTGATTTTCATTAAAATTCTTTCACTTGTAGGGGATGTTTCCCCCCTTTTTTAAAAATCGGGTAAATTTTCTCAGGCTCGTAGCCTTTGATGAATAATACTAAACTTAATAAAATTTATATATTTAGAATCAGCATTTCAAACACATTCTTTTGATACATTTATTGACATCAAAATTCCGTTTTTAAAAGTTTCGATTACTATTGAGCCGTATCGCTTGTTTTTTTATTGTTTTTTTATTACGTATATGTTATTACGTATATGAGGGGGGTGTGGCCTGAGTCAATTCAACGCACTTTAAGTTAAAATTTAAAAAAAAATTTTTATTAAAAAACCCCAGAATAACAAAGGCCGTTGAATTAGAATAGATAGCTCTTTTTAAAGTACTAAAAAAAACTGTAGCGTAAAGAGCGAGGTATTGACTTGGGGGAGACCCCCCTCAAATGCGTTATAATTTCTGTTCGTTTTAAGTTCTAATGTTGCTTCTTACTTTCAGTTGAAAAAACTTGTTTTTTTTAAATTTAATTTCTGATCGTTTTTTAAATGATGCTTGAAAATCCGGCGCCCCCTTCATAGAATTGTCCCTTACCCCAAAGAAACATCCTCCACGAAAATATTCTCCAGAGTAACCCCCTCCTCTAGCCCCCCCCCCAGAAAAAAATTCTTCCTGAAAATGTCTGTATACTTCCCAATAACCAATAAATAATGCTGGCAAGTCCGGCGCCCCCTTCATGGCAATTTCCCTTCCCCCATGAAAACTTCCTTCCTCGACAGATCCTCCAACATAACCCCCGACCCCCCCTTCCCTCCCACTAACAGAAAAAAAACCCTCCTGAAAACTTCTGTATACTTCCCAATAACCAATACTATATGTTAACATTGGGTAAAGTTCATAACTCTTAGCCCTCCCCCTGGGGACTTCGGGGGATTAAGTCATCCTAAAAGAAATATTTAACATATTTTCGACCATGCTGAATAAAATGGCTATCTCAAAATTTTGATTGGGTGACTTTGGGAAAAAAATAAGCGTCGGAGGGGGCCTAGTTGCCCTCCATTTTTTTTGGTTACTTAAAAAGGGCACTAGAAATTTTAATTTCCGTTCCAATGAGCCCTCCCACGATATCTTAGGACCACTGGATCGATACGATCACCCCTGGGAAAAAAAACAAAAAAAGAGTAAAAAACAAATAAACACGCATCCGTGATCTTTCTTCTGGTAAAAAATGCGAAATTCCACGTTTTTGTAGATAGGTGCGTGAAACCTCTAATAGGGTTCTCTGATACGCTAAATATGATGGTGTGATGGGCATTAAGGTTCTTTAACTTTTAGGGGGTTTTTCTTTCTATTTTCGAAAATCAGCCAAATTTTCTCAGGCACGTAACTTTTGATGGGTAGCACTAAACTTGATGAACGTTATATATTTGAAATCAGCATTGAAATCTGATTCTTTTGATGTATCTATTGATATCAAAAACCCGTTTTCTAGAGTTTCGGTTACCATTGAGCCGGGTCGCTCCTTACTTACAGTTCGTTACCACGAACTGTTTGATATAGATGTTTCTCGGGGGAGGGGGAGATTTTTTTCTCGGAGAGGATTTGTATTGGGAGAATCTCCCTTTGGGCTGGAAATTCTTGAGGGGGATTTTCCAGGAAAATTTTTACGCTGGGAGTATTTGACAGAATTTCTATAAGAAAATCTTTGTAATTGTCTTACATTATCTTTGCAAACTCAGGTTTGCATGTGGATATGTTCAGGGGGAATTATCTGGGGGTTATTTTCCATGTGTTTTTATTTCCAGAAAAAAAAATTCTACGGAAGGAGGCATTTCCGCAGTGATTGATAAACCGATTACAGATTAAAGTCTTTTTCAAAGGAAAGTATGCTAAGGATAATTTTTTGGGCTGAATAGTCTGTAAGAAATTTTACGGGGAGTTGGGATTTTCAGTGAGGATGGCACTGTCTGGAGGGAACTTGGCGGGGGCGGTTTACTTTATGTTGGATGAAATTTTCACAGAGAAGCTTCCCGTGAGAGGGGGGTGGTGGTGGTATATTTCATGGAAGCTGAGCCAGATTCACCTGCATTATTTGAAAAACGAACAGAAATTAAATAAAAAAAATATGTTTTTTTAACTGAAAGTAAGGAGCAACATTAAAACTCAAAACGAACAGAAATTATTTCGTATATGAAGGGTTGCTCCCCCTCCTCAATACCTTGCTCTTTACGCTAAAGCTTGAGTGTTTGTCCCAATTTTTTAAGAACGGCTACTGAAACACAGGGGTCGTTTAATTAGAATAGGAAGCTTTTTTAAAAGTGCTAAAAGCTTTATCATAAAGAACAAGGCATTGAGGAGTGGGAAACCCTTCATGTATGGAATAATTTCTGTTTGTTTTGAGTTTTAATGTTGATTCTTACTTTCATTTAAAAAAGAAAACTTGTTATTTTTATTTAATATCATATAAGGATAGGACCTTCGCTGAAGCTCTTCTATCAGCTGAATCAAATGCTTACTCAAAATCTATAGGACTGAGAACTAAGAGGTTTGATGACTCAGGCACTTCTCAGTTATTAATCTAAGATTGAAAATTAATTGAGAGGGCTAGTGCCCTTTGTAATAGTCGAAAGGGATTGGAGTTAATTAACATAAGTTGGGCGCAAAACCCCTATGCCTTCCCAAGCCCAGAACAAAATTTGCACTTTAATGAAAAAATATAAATGTTTTTACTTTTATAACTTTAATAAATCAAATAATATTAACATTTTAATTACTAAATTTCAGTATATGTAAGTAGTATGTTACCTTATACTTTGCCAAGGCCCCCGTACCAAACAGGTTTTTCTGGTAGTCCTATTCTACAGGTCATTACACCTTTGCCAAGAGATTTACGCAATTTCTAGTTCAAGGTATATACATGTCTTTTTTTAGCGATAAACCAAAACCAGCCTGTCTTGTTTCGCGGTTTTGCATTTATTTTTTGGATATATGCAGGTTTCAAAATAGGTTCTTCAACAGTTTTGAATAGTTCATTCAACTTAACACTACTGACATTTTTTGTGAACATTTACATATAAAATGGATGATTCTCAGCAATTTTTGGTGAGTAAAATTTTCTCATTATTATAATAAAACGAAATTTTCTCGTCATTAAGTTAAGGAAGAAATTCTTTCCTTACACTGTGTAGTTACCTCTTTTAAAAAGCTTCCTTCGTCATTAAATATTAAATGATTCCATGTATTTCAATTTTAGTAAATATTCAAAAAAGACAGGCATGTTCACTTTGATTTTGGTTCATTGTATATGAAAAATTAAAATAGAATTTGCATATTAGTTTCTGCCGATATGAAAGGTTGCCTCCCTCCTGAATATCTTGCTCTTTACACTAAAGTTCGAATTTTGTTTCAATCTTAAAGGTTGGTCTTCCTTTTTTCCGTGATTTTAAATATTTCCTATTTTATGTATATAACTTTTATAATCTGTGAATATACGTGTAGACTTTTTTTGTGTTTCGATACTACTGAATTGATGATCCTATGCCCCCCTGTTAAGATTTTGAATAAGTAAGAATTGAGATAGCTAGGTATAGGTAAGGTGAGCTAAGGTGAGATATAGGCTAAAGGGCAAACTCTTTATATACTTAATGATTTTTTTGCTTAGCCTATGTCAAGCAGTATTTTTCTTCCTTTTTCTATGATTTTACCTATTTCGTAATGTAGGTATATAAGTTTAAAAAGCTATGCATATAAAAAAAATATATAATTATCAACTTTTGTGTTTTGATAATATATAATTGAAGGCTCAATGCCCTCCGTTAATATTCTGAATAAGTAAGAATTGAGCTAGCTAATTAAATTTTGTCATTTTTTTTTTTTTTTATTTCAAATTTTGGGAGTTTAGTACCATGATATTCGTATTTACGCTAAGCTCTTATAAAAATATATTAATGGGAAGAGGGCAATGAATAAATTCTAACACAGTTTTTCTTTACTTGGTATACGTTAAAAACGAAATTTTTGTGTTAAATAAGTAATTCTTGTATCTTTTAAAAGAGCTGGACGTAGTTTTAGAGAGACTCTAGTCCACGAGTCTATCTGGTGAGAAGGGGGTTCATGAGGCAGACTAATTTTTTCTTCTGTAAAAAAAAGGGGGAAATTATTTGGATACAAATAATTTCTCTTCTTTTTAAGGCAAATTATGAAGAATTCTCTGCCCCTCCAGCTGTAAAGATAGCTATGGCTACCGCAAATAGAGAAGAATGTACCCCTCCTCCATCAAAGAACGCGCGAGATGACGAAGCCGCCCGGTCAGTGTCAGTCCCAAAGCAGTCCGGTCAAAAACCGAAAAGACAGTGGGTCACAAGGATGGAAAACTCCGCTATACAAGCTAGCGACATCGATACTGCATCAATGCAAGTTGCAAGGGCAACAGTAATCAGATTTGCTAGTTCATCGGACCGGCCAGGACTCTCTATGCAACCTAGCAAGAAATTCGAGTCAGCCTCATCCGATCAAGATAGGGGGTACAGTCCTCTTTAAGCCATACCAGGGACTTCTGATGTGCAAGCAGATCTTGAAAGTGTATATATTTTTTTTTCCTTTTTTTTCAAAAATAAGACAAAATTTTCTTAGGCGCATAGCTTTTGATGAGTAAAACTTAAAATTTGTTTCTATAATAATAATCCTATTTCATTTTCTTTCATTAACCAAATTAGCAGTATATAAAGGAATGCTTATAACGCTGAAATAGCTTATCACGCATTTCTATAAAAAACACAAAAAAACCTTACCTTGTAACTTCTAAACAAGACGCATTCTAATGCAATAATTCCAATATTACTTTTAAAAACACAAACTAACTATTTGAAAAACGAACAATTCGCTGTTTCACAAATCATTCTCAAACTACTGTATATTTTGTACTAAGCCGTCGCGCATATCCGATGTTTATCAAATTACTCCATCGCTACTTAATCCGATTTGAATTTTAAGTAGGGTTCCTTGTAGCAGGATGTCTTTTTGCGATAAGAAGATCTTTTTTTTAATAATCTCTAATTATGTCTTTCACAATGATGCGAAGAAACATTATTCTAGGCAAACTGAATTCAAGCAATTATTTTCGTTGAAAGATGCATTCGAGAAAGAATTTGAGGCTGTTCTATTTGAACAGTGTTGTGAAGTCTGATATCTCAACTCGAAAGGGCATCGATCCTCCTACCTCAAAGGAAGCTCCGGGTTCCCAAGGGATCCTCCCCGGGAGGTGGTGGGGGGGGGGGGGGTCAAACAAAAAAATTGTTTGATAAAAAAGAAAAAAAGAAATGTGTGTTATAATTGTGATAAAACTTTCGTCAAAAAAAAAAACTTAATCCATTCATTTTCTAGTTTCAGGGGGAAGCTGTGAAAACTTCTGCCTTCCCTGGTCCAGGACTTCAAAGTATCATGGGTAATTGCCTCCTCTCGCCGGATGATGTTAGTGAAGGTACGTTATTTGATATCCCCCTGCATTTTCAATTTACAGCTGAAGAAATGGACAGTCTTATGCAAATTGTTGGGCCTAATTCTTCCGGGGACATTTTTAACGATAACTTTACAATTAGTGAATTGAGTCCTGAACAAACAGGGACAGGAGATGGAAATAGTACTACGTTCCCAGTCTTGTGTTAATTTTTTTTCTTAGAATCTGCTCTGAACCATTTGCAAACATGCAGGATAGATTGTAGCCTTACCGAGGAAAACGCGTGCAATATTTTAAATGACCCCGTGAAAGTTCTCCATAGCTATTTCGACCAAATTCGAGCAAAAATTGAGATTCAGATCCAGAATTGAGGTGGTCGGGAGAGGATTAAAGCGTCGGATAATCAAAAAGTTTACTTACTAGAGGGGACATCCGGGGATATTTTTTATTTTCATTTTTCAACAGGCAACCAGACTTTTTACCCAGGTCTAAACGAATTTGAAGACAACTTTTTCAACTGGGTAAATAAACTAATATCAACTTTGGACACGTTTAGCGAGAGGGGTAGTGGGTCCACCATTTTATACATTGAACGCATGGATCTGAATCTCAGTAGATTAAAAAAAAATTATTTTAAGGGAAGGGCGAGGTAATAGAATAAAATACCCTCCAGATTTTTCGGCTACAGGAGGGTTTCAAGGTTTCAATTTTGACACGGGACTGCAATGCTTCAAAAATGCATTTTTAGCAGCAGCCCGTTAAACATTATATAATGGGTCAAAAATGAAAAATCTCGACAAACTTGCACTTAATATTGTAGAAATTTTCAATAAGTTAAATTTTGTTTTTTTAGAGGGCGTTTATGCGGTTCTATTTACATAAACACCCATTTACTCGACCGAAATGGAAATTCGGTGGGGGGGGGGGGTTTTTCTCCAGTACGACACTTAATTTTTAGATGGGGGAAAAAAACCGAATAAGAAATGAGTTTTGTATTCAGGGTGGACCACGAGGGTTGAAAATGTTAAAAATTTTGTATAGGTTATTTATAAACCTACTAAAGATGTAAATTCTTATAGTCATTTTTTCGCCGTTATTGCAATAAGTCGACTCTTATCTCAAGGTGTGAAGAAAGGAGAACGCTTCTATTGCCCCATGCGCCTTTCCCCATTCACATCTGAGCGAACATTCTCAGATCACATGGGACATTGCAAAATTCACGGAAATCAAAAAATTGAAATGCCGGCAGAAGGCAAAGACACTTTAAAATTTAAAAATTTTCAAAATTCTCTTCTGCAATCTGATAAAGTGTCTTTGGATTGTGAAACAAGACTTGTTGAGTTATCGGACCCATTAAAGCCAAATATAGTCAAGAAACACAAACTAGTTGCGTGTTCCTACGCGCACGCTCGTCATAACTGCAGCCGTAAAATGCCATTGGAAGAGTTTTTTTTTACTATGGACGAGGAGGGCAGTATGGAAAAGCTATTGGTTTCTTTAATAGAATCGGCAAACGAGGCAATTTCACAATTACGTCATACCAATTATCCAATGACATTGTCGGATAAAGGGCAACGGGCGCTGGAAAAGGGGACTATTTGCTGGGTGTGTAGGGGGCCCCTTGTCCCAAAAGACGTGGTCAAGGACCATAATCAACTTATTGACCATAATTCAACGGGAAAAAGTGACTTTCGAGGGTGGGGTCACAATTCGTGTGATTTAAAAATTAAACAACAACTTTGTATTCTTGTTTTAATAAATAACTCTAGCTATGATCTGAAGTATTTGCTACCTGCATTGGCGTATCTTCAAAGAAATGGAACAGTAGATGATGATGCATGGGTGATAGACAGCTTTACGTACAAAATCATACCTAAATCATCGGAAAAGTTGCTTGTTTTGGAATTTATGTGTAAATTTGTGGAAGCCGTCGTTGAGTACACGAATAAAATTCGCTTTTTATATTCCTACAGTTTTTTGCCTAAATCATTGAGCGAATTAATTCAAGTGCAGAAAAACGATGACGGCAGCAATGCTTTCCCCCATCTCAAGCAACAATTTCCAAATGATTTATATGAATTGCTAACGGTCAAGGGAACAAATCCTTATGACTATTATTGTTCCATTTAAAGATTCGCTGAGGAAACTATTGCTCCAATTGAATCGTTTTACGAAATTCTTCACGATCGTAGTTGCATCCCCGAGGAATACAGGTTTGCTAAAAAAGTTTGGGCAGAGGGAGGGTGTAAAAACTGGTTTGACTACTGCAAGCTGTATTTGTCAAGTGACGTGTTAGCCCTGTTAGATATTATGTGTAAAAATACGGATAAAATCTTTTAGGAATTTATTCTTGAATTGGATTATTATTTTTCTTCGCCTCATCTAGTGATGGACCTCATCCTGAAAATTAGTGGGGAAAAAATTGGGCTAATCACTGACATTGATCAGCATCTGTTCCTCGAGAGGTCACTGCGGGGGGGGTTTGTTTTTCACGGGGACCGTATCTTGGAAACTGATCCAACAGGAGAGAAGACGGGGACAAAATCGGAGGCAGTTTTCCTCGATATGAATTCTCTCTACCCCTCGGCCATGTCCCATTATGCACTACCTTGCGGCGACTATAACTGGCTCAACGACCCTCAAGCTCCCCATTTCCCCAACATTGACAGTGTGGAGGAGAATGGACCGGTTGGATGGTTTTTTGAAACTGATGGAGAGATACCAGTCGAGCTTCACGATTCAGTAAAGGATTTCGTTTTCCCATGTATCAATAGACCTGTGACTAAGGACTCTTTGAGTCCTCGCAATAGGCGTTTAGTCGAGGTGGACGGATTGCATTGGGCACCTTCAAAACAAAAACTTATTGCTGACCTTCTGCCGAAAAAAAAAACATAGTTGTACATCATGTAGCTTTAAAATGGATGTGCAACAATGGTTTCAATGTCACAAAGGTTCACAGAGCACTCGAGTTTAGTAAAAAACCCTATTTGAAAACATTTGTTGACACTTTTGTCAGCAAACGTTCTGCAGCACAGACGAAAGCCGAAAAAGAAATTTATAAACTCATTTTGAATTCGGCTTTCGGCAAAATGTGTGAGAGTTCGCAATAGAAATCGTTGTGACGTTGTGACCGATCCAGAACAATGTGCTCGAATTATTGCCAATCCGAATTATACGTCCTTCACAATCATTGGCTCGGACATTGCACTTGTGAATAAGAAAAAAAGACCCAGTGTCTTGAATAAAAATATTGCTGAAGCTATTGCTATCTTGGCGATATATAAAAAGTTCATATTGCAATTCTACTACAATGTGGCTAAAGTAGAGTGGCCTGAAAAGGGGCAAGTAGAGGTCTGATACGGTGATACGGATTCTATACTGTTAAAAGTAAAAACCTTGAATCTAATTGATGATTTGGCGCACAGTGATATTATCATTTCAGGGATGGACTACACCAATGGGTGTGGTGGTCTTTACCCTGAGCTGTTAAAACATCGGGCGCCCAATCAGATTTTATTTTTTAAATCTTAAACAGGAAGCGACTTGATTTCCCGTGGTATGTTTGTAGGTCCAAAGGGGGGGGCCTCGCGGCCCGGGGGGGAGGGGGCGGCCGCCGCCAGCGCGGGGGGCGCATCGCCACAATATCAAAGTTATCTTTTTTGACTTAGAGCAGATTTTAGTGATATTTTTTCAAGTGCTCTCTAATTTAATGTAGTATTTTTTTCTCTATGAATAAACAAAAAAAAAGTGTTTTTTCTCTGTGTGCCCATGTAAATGATGTATTTTTTTTATAAATAAATTTAAAAAAAGTGTATTTTTTTCATGTTTAATGTGCTTTTTTTTCAATGTATTGTTACTTTTTTTATGTATATAATAATAATAAAAGAAAAATATGATTCTTTATTCGTCTTTTTATTCTTCTTGAAGAACAGAGTAGTAGTAGTAGTAGTAGTAAGGAAATTATTTAGTCATTAGAAAATTAGGTTCCACAGTTAGTTGTCCAGGTGATCTGTTGAGGGGGCCTTGTATCAATTTCAAACGCCTTTCAGATTTTTTCTGTGTGGACCGTCAATGTCGGGAAAAACAATACTTTAACTAAAATAATTAAAAATTGTGATAAAATGTTTACGAAAAATCCGAAAAAAATCTACTATTGCAACATTATTTGGCAAGAGTCATACGATAAAATAAAAGTAATTGCTGCCATGGGATCGGTGCGGATACAATTCATGCAGAGACTTGATGTTTCAACATTATTGAACCAAACTCTTAGCTGATCATTGACGATCTGGCTGAATCTATTGAACAATGGTCTCAGCAAATGTTGTAATTGTTCACTGTTAGATCTCATCATGAACAGATTTCTGTTACTCTGGTTCTACACAATCTCTTTCATCAGAGCGAATACTTACTTTGAACTGTACCAACTATATCATCTACAGAGTTGTTCGTGATTCTAGCTCACAAATAGCCCTCAATAAACAGATCTATCCAGGAGCCCCCAAATTTCTGCTCTCAGCATACAATCAGGCAACTAATAAACCCCACGGCTACATCCTATTGGATCTTAATCAAAATACACCCGAGGATCTGCGTGTACTCACAGATATTTTCGACAATGAAATTACAGTATATCTCCCTGTGAACACTAAAAAGACCTATTAGTCACTATCATGACACTGAAGAAACTACATGAAAATAGACATTTGTTTTCAGTTCTAAGCACTTCAAAACCTCAGCTTAGGAAATAAATACTCAAACACAGTATTGACAATGATTTCATTAATCTTATATCCGAGATGTGTTTAAATTTGACCGGGGGTCATGTTCAACTGACAGAGGTAGTTAAGCAACAGCCAAAGCAACATCGTTCCCTTGTACGTACATGTGCCTCTAAAAAGAAAGGACAGAATTTTAAAAGGAAACGACTTCTTCAGGCGGGCGGTAGCTTTTTCACACTTTTACTGCCAATAAGTGCAGGACTTGTAAACAGTTTTATCTAGTGAGAATGGCAAAACCCTACAAATTGACTCCAATAGAACTCGCTCTCTCCCCCGTCGAACACTTCGAGGACAATCTGAGTAAATTCCTTGACAATGAAAATATTGAGGATGATAAAAAACTGCTTTTACTTCAAGATGCACTTCGCCGAGTG
Source organism: Artemia sp. Qi Xiang Cuo (assembly GCF_049724085.1). Lineage (NCBI taxonomy): Eukaryota > Metazoa > Arthropoda > Branchiopoda > Anostraca > Artemiidae > Artemia > Artemia sp. Qi Xiang Cuo. The sequence continues at coordinate 33,737,122 of NC_142798.1, forward strand.
GACAAACACAAGTCCTATCGCTCGAAGCCCACTGCTGCTGCTGCTGCTGCTGCTGCTGCTGATCCCAAAAAAGAATCATCTCCTCAAGAGTCTGCTGCTGCTGCTGGAACACAATTAAAGAAGGAGGATTTGGATTCAATTGTATTGAAAATTGGAAATCTATTGCCCCACTCATATCGTGAAAAAATAACACCGACTCCTATCCTATCTCTTGGAAAGTGGTCATATTCAAGTTGAAAGCAATGGGGAAAGGATTATATAATTCAGGGCAAGAGTTATAATGTACTGGATTTAATGTATGACTTTGTTATAAATCGTAAAGTAATATTTTCGTTTAACGCCAACACTTACAACTATATAAACACTATGTATTTTTACAAAAGTCTTTTGAGCAGTAGAAACATTCTAAAAAAATTAAATGCACTTTCTTCATCATCATTAACATCAAAAAAATTGACACCATTAAAATATAAAGAAGAAGAAGATTTTAAATCAATTTTGGAAAATACTAGCACACCACTGATAGCTAGACAAAAGCGAAGACGTATCAAGTCAACGTCACCATCACCACCACCACCACCGGCCCGTATACAAAAGGTTAACGGACATTGCACTACGTGTTTAAGTTTAAAATTGTTGAAGTTCTGAAACGTTGTTATGAAAATATTGGCGAAGCAGGAAGTTTAGGTTCCCCCACGACTCTTTCCGAAGCCACTGGTGTTCACACTAAAAGTGTTAAAGACTATCTACAAAATGAATCAAGTTACACTCTGCATAGAAATCATAGACTTTGTGCCAATCAATATCGAAAAACTAAAGCCTTTTACCCATTGCATATAATGCAAGCAGATCTCCTGACTCTAGATGAGCTTCAAAGACGTCACAATACACCGTACAAGGACATTCTACTTGTAATCCGGGTTTTTAGTCGCTACGCATATGCAGTTCCATTGCAATCAAAGAGAGGCGCTGAAGTTGCTCAGGCCATTGAAATTATTCTCGAACAGGATTCATATAAAAAATTCAAACGGATCTCGGTAGTGAATTTGTTAATCCCCATGCTACAAAGGTACAAGAGAAATATAGTACTCAGCACTATCATAGTCACAGTCCTATAAAGGCTGCATTGGCCGAACGATTGATAATAACTATTCAACTTTTAATTTCAAGATATTTTACTTTGAAAAATACATCGGCTTTTATTCATGACATAGATAAAATCATGTTAATTTATAATCAAAGACATCATCGATCATCGGCCAACTCTACGCCAATAAAAGTTCATCATTCGGATCATGATACAATTGACACCTTTCTTAAACAGTATTCCAATGAATCAAAAGTCAAGAAGACAAATAAATTCGATGTTAGTGATACTCTTCAAAATAATAGAACAATTAATGTTTTTGAAAAGGGGAATTACTTGTGGCCCACCGAACTTTTTAAAGTGGCAAAAATCCCAGACACCAAACCCATAACTTATCGCCTGCGTGATACCCCATATGACGAGATTTTCGGCGGGTTTTATGAATATGAATTGCAAAAAGTTAAAAATGCTAGTGATATCTATCCAATTGAAAAAAATATTAAAGACACGTACTCACAGGGGTCAAAAATAGTTACTTGTTCGGTGGCTAGGATCCAACTCTGATTTTGATTCTTTGATCTGTGATGAAAATACTGACAAAGCCTCATGATTTATATGTGACATTCATGTCCAACGTTTCCGATCCTCTCTACAATGACTTGAATACGACAAGTGATTTTTGGACAAAACTCTCCCCTGCCATCAAATTTGACGGTGCATATGAAGTGGCTCTTGTCGACTGTATTCTCAAAAATACCTCTGACATCCTGAGAAAGGATTGAGTGTATGATATAAAAGTTATACCATTCGATTGGACTATGAATGGTTTGGGGTATGTTGACTATGAGTGGGTTGAATCACTTAATCCTAGTGAATATCCACATGTCAAATTGAAATATATTAAAAATGATAATGCGGCGGATTTAGGTTAAGAAATCAATAGGAAAATCTTGTATCGTAGGAATGGTACATTCTGCTTTAATTATTAATTGGAACATGGTAGGATTTACATTAGCTCACCGGTTGACACTGAAACAATTATTCTCAATGATAATCTGAGATACGTTCTTGGCTTTAAACAGAATATGATCAATGGGAAAAATGCTGGCACCGTTTACGGGATGGATCAAGTTATTTTTGCTGATTATCCACCTGGTTTTGCCTCGGACTCTTGCATATTTCTCTATGCATCCTTTGTGGAAACGTCGAGAGTCGGTAATTCAAATGTCCCTCTCCTACGTGTTCTTTAACGAAAAACAACTCATGAACTTGTTCATCAGTATAATATAAAGCATCTTCAGTATGTTCCTGTAAACACTTCATATTTGGAACTCTGTGAGTTAACACTAAGAAGTGAATTGGGTGATCTTCTAGCAATAACAAAAGGCCTAGCAGTGATTATATGTCATTTTTGATCCAACGTCAGCAGCATTACAATCACCTAAAATGGACAATAGGAGAATTCTATGCGTATGTCCCGATATCAATTGCTATGTTGGTGCTTTGAGTCCACGTCCAATAGGCAAATGGATCGCACTACTACAAGGGGCCTACTAAAATGTCTTACAATGGTCTTGGTAGCTGGTTTGCTAGGCTATTTCGTTCTGCACTACCCCTTGCCAGAAAATATCTTGTACCTGCTGCATCAAATTTTGCTGCCTCCACACTACAGGACTGGGGGTCGGGCAAGAATTTCAAGGAGAGTTTTAAGGAAAATATTAGATCTTCAGCAAGAGCTGTTGGTGATCAACTAAAATCTCGACAAAATGGTGAGTGATTGAAAAGAATGCGATCGCATCACTCACTCATCAATGTCTAACCAAAAGGGAAGCAAAGGACATCAACAAGGACTTTGGGAAATAAAACAAGAAAGACCAATCAGCGGAAGAAGAAGAAAAAGAAAAAGATTGTTAGATCAAAGAAGAATTTCTTCTCTTAAAATGACTTATCTCCCCCACAAGGAATCATATCCGTCAATTAGTTCATCATTGAGAATAGTCAGTTCTAAAAATGTTGATGTAACTTCCAAGTATGGGCACGATAAGCAATTTCACCTCTACCAACACCTCTAGAAGCATATACACTTTCAAATGTTTTATACTGAAGGCTGTTTCAGTGTATTTTAGTATACATTTATCGATTTAAATGTTGCGGTGAAGAAAAAGTCAGATAATACAACTCCAAATGCCGGCGATGGTCTCTCCTATGAAAACTGTATTCTACACAACCTATTCAAACAAATTAAAGTATTTATTAATGGAACATTGGTGAGCACTAGCAATAATTTATCAAACTATGCAAGCTACATACAATTTATGATGATGACACCAAAGGCGTACAAGGAGTTTAGAGGACAATTATTGGGTTATGAATATCGAACAGGTGTTGATACTGACGGTGAGTTGACTACTGCTGTGACCCAGGAGTATCATCTAGTTGGAAAATTAAATCATGAGATATTCAATATATCCCAATGGCTACCCCCCAATGTCAAGATTGACATAAAGCTACAGATGGCCCTATCGAATTTCATTTTGAGAAAAACACTTCCAGCAGTTCCCGATGCAAATGTTATAATCATATTTGCATTTCTCCACGTCCGAAAAAAACAAGTTATGAGGTCTGTTGCATTTGCAGTGAACAAGCAAAGAACTAATAGTACAAATATTAAACTTTTTGTTCCCCTTACGATCACTAATCAACTTCAAATTGCCGTTGGTTCTCGTAGCTATAGCGATTCATCATTTATCAATGGAGAAATCCCATCAAAATTGGCATTGGGCTTTGTGAAGAGTGGCAGTGCCGTTGGATCCTGGACTGAACCCCCCCATGATTTTAATTTTTTCGGACTATCTTGCTTCGTGTGCAAAGTGAATGGTATTCCACTGTACACTCTATCGTTTGACGAAAAATCCTATAGAACTCTATACGAGTTGACTATGCAATCCCTAGATCATGACTCTCAACTATTTGAAAATGGAATAACCGATTCAATGTGTTCAAAAAAACATGGGGTTATTGTTTTGGACTTGTCAGGCACACAGGATATGAGCATAGTACGAACAGGGAATGTAAGTTTAGAGTGTACATTTGCCAATGCTCTGGCTGAGAGTATCATGTTAATATCACTGAGTCAATTTGAAACCTGTTCGTAAATCACACCCGACGGCAGTGTTCTACTAGACCTAGCACCATGAACACAAACCAAATAATCAACGTATTTAGTATGGATCCATACATGTCCCAGTACAAGTCCTATTGCATACCTTCGGACTTCATTGAAAAAATTCGATATGTTAACAATACCCTACTCATTGTTAATAGAAGTCCATCAAGTTTGAAGACCGGTCATGGGCTATGCATCTTTCAAACTGTGAAAAACGTTGAATTTTGTGATCCTCTTGGCCTATCGTATAAATTCTACGCTCCATACATCAGCAACTTTATTGAAAGCGGGGGAAAACCATTATTCAAAATCAATGAAGAGTACAGGATTTAACGACTAAGACATGTGGCTTTCATGCGCTACTCTTTTTCATGTTCAGATGTCGTGGCTACACCTATAAGCAGTTTCTCAACATCTACATTGACTTACCTCAATTGAACGACTTTCTAGTGGATAAAATACTTACAATTGTATTTAATATTTATTTTAGTGCCATAAGAATAAAATGTTCTATTGATGTATGTTAAATTTTTTATTAATAAAAAACAAATTATATACAAGATAAAACGACTTTTCTACCCTTTAGATTTCATCCACTACTAGGTATTTGTCGACAACAACTAGTGCTAGTAGATTATCTGAATTCACAGTGTACTGATCCTGATGTACTACAATGTCAGGGTCACATTTTCTACAGTAGAGTGTGACTTCACTCTTGTCATATCTTTTTGTATAGTCAATGATACTATTCTCATTCATTCTATAGAATTCACCTGTTTCAATTTGCTTATTTGAAGCAATTTCAAAAACAGTGTCCTCAAGTGTCGAATCCCATTCCGTCACAGCCAAATAAAAATCAGTGGGCTTATATCATAACACCCAGTGTCTTCACAACGATGACGTAGAAACCATATTCTTTTGTTGTTCCAACAGTTGAATCGATGACCCGGTTCCTCCTCCCAGAACAATCTAAAACCGCGACGATACCAAAAACTAAAATCACGGTCAAGATTCTCTCCAATCGGATAAGGGTGTATATTTTCCCACTGCTTACATTTATCGTAATGACAATCGGAGTACAGGGAGCCTTGAGGAAGGGCGTTAAATTACTAGTCCCTTTAGAACTTGACGACTTTACTGTATTAAGCGTATCTTCTCAGCGCTTTGTGTATTTTGCATAATCTATACGTTTCATGATAATCATCGCTCATAGTGCAATTCTCACATGATGATCGGCTGCCCTGTGTGTACATACATAATGGACATGTATGGAACATTTTGTCATGTGTTGACACTCTCACTGCCACAATGAAACTGAGCTAGCAACAACAAAAATTGTCTGAGAGATAGAGAGAGGAGTAAATCATCCTTGAGCACCATCTTTCTTATGAAAAAAAGTCCTAAATTTCTAAACTAATGTTTAAAAGCATATCCACAATATCATTTTGTCGTGTCGTGATCAATATTTCAATAAATTGTGTAAATGCATTTGGACCACAATGTAGAAGCTTCATGCAATAGTCTAATGACGGAGAATCAGTTTTGATTATATCTACAAGCATTCCCCGAGAAAATATCTTCTTTTGAATAGACAACTCTAGAAAATCATCGTCTAGAACTAAACGTTTGTCCATAAGAACTAGATTCCTCATGATTCGATCTTTCTCGAAACTGTCCATTTTTTTTAGTACTAACTCTCTCACGATCAAGTTCAGACTAACCAGAATATCTTTTTTTCTACTCTAAAAAATATACGTTAGTCTACTATAGAAAGAAAAAGTACAAATGATTTAGAAACAATGTTATTGAAAATAATTACAGTAATAATAATCACTGATGCATTTTGTTCTCATCAATATATTTCGATTGGACATTTAATGATGACCGAAGCTTATTTATATGGTGTATATTCACTTTTCAAGAAAAACACAAATGCTCCTCCTGCTTAAATTTGCTTAATGATATCACATATCTAGCATACATAGTGTCCCATTCAAGACATAGTCTACAACCAGTAGTTATTTCCACAGCTACATTAGGTACTCGTGCATCACTGTTGTCAGCTCCATCATTAATCTCCAATAATGTAAATGCACCACTCATTTTTTTTTCCTCTACTAATATCCTTGCAAATAAAAAATATTCTCTCTGAATTCAATTCTCTTACTAATATGAATTGTAAAGAAAACTATTCCTTTTATTCAAATCCTAATCACCAATCAAGTTATACTCGTTCCTCTTGGCAAAGGTGTAATGACCTGTAGAATAGGACTACCAGAAAAACCTGTTTGGTACAGGGGCCTTGGCAAAGTATAAGGTAACATACTACTTATGTATATTAAACTGACAATGCACATTCATTTGTATTTTTCAGTAAAGTGCAAATTTTGTTCTGGGCTAGGGAAGGCATAGGGGTTTTGCGGCCAACTTATGTTGATTTCTGCTCGTTTTGAGTTTGACTTGGTTAATTATTGTAATTTTTGTTTCGGGTTTCATTTATTAATTGATGTTAATTTGTGGTACTTTCATACTTGGTAGATTATTTGATTTTATTTTTGCTCATTTTTGGTTAAATGAAGTTCTTTACTTTTATTTGAAAAAATTAGATTGTGGAAAAAGTTTTTTTTATTTAATTTATGTTCGTTTTATATTTACATAGTCTTTTCAGGGAAAAAGAAAATAATACTTTTATGGTCGATACATCCTCTACCCTTCCTATAACCACACGGTTCTTTTCTTAAAACTTTATCCACAGTATCTGTAAGCAAAAAAAGTATCATCTTACTAAGTAATTTGCTACCTACAGAAACCAGGCTAATGGCTTTCTAATTACACTCACTCTTATCACCTTTCTTATAAAGGGGTTTAATTATTAAAGTTTTCCTTAAGTCTCTAGGTGCTTCCCCTTTTTCAAAAATTATATTATTAATCTCCAGTAACTTATCTCTAACATCACAACCACCATATTTAAAATAAAACTCATTTACCCCACTATCAGCACCTGGGGCCTTCTTACTATTTAATCCTTTTAGTACTGTGACAAACTCTTCCTCACAAAATAAGTCAACATTCTCACCCAAGTTTCACAAACTTTTTAATTCTTTTCTATATCTTTTTCTATAGCTCTATCACGGTTTAGATAAATGATGTGTGCAAATTCAAATAAATTATTTAACTATGTTGCAAGAAATCAAGAGGACTCTTGCAAGTGAGAGAATAAGCTCTAAAAATTTTTTGTGAAATTTCCTGAGGGCCGAGGTCCCCGTCCTCCTCCTAAATACGCCACTGCCTAATCTGTCTGTAAGGTATTATTCCTATTTTCTGGTTTGTACTCAATATACATAGACTTTTGCAAAGCTACTCAGCACGCTAGCTCCGAAATTTTCAAATTACTGCAAAAACATAAGGCTAAATATGGACAGACTGGCGGCGCGCCGCTGCAATTATTCTCTACACTGGCGTGTCTTTCATCGGTGGTGCACTGCCAATAAACCGGCGCAACGTCGGTGTCTAATATACCCACATATGTACACACATACCCAAACACACACAAACATATTACTATGGATCGAGGAATTACTATGAATAAATGGATCAAGCCTAAAATAAGCAGAAATCGAAAGGAAAAATCAAAGTAAACTGAATAAAAGATATTACTGTGAATTAATAAATGAAACAAAACCAACAGAAAATTAAATAAAGAACCAATTAGAACGAAACATAAACAGGAGTTACAAGAAAGAAGAGGTGGGCTACCACCTCCCTTGAACTACGATGAACGTATAAGCTTCATTCATGGTTTACTGGAAACAAGATTCTGATTATTATTTGTCCTCTTTTTTTAAAGTATTAGAAAATTAAATACTTCTCAGACTTCCAGACATTATTTTTTGCTATTGAAATACACTTTAACCGATCAGTTTGTTTTAAATCCATGCTGTATATTTTATCTTCTTTTTTTTTCCTTTGTTTTCTTTTTTTTTAAATCTATTCCTTTAGAATGTACAGAAAATCAATTGACAGATCATTTATTAATTTGGCAGTTCAAAATATTACTTCTCCAAGCTAAACAGATTGCCTTAAAATTGACTTTTAAAAGTTTTATTTCTATTTCAGTAAAGTATCATTTTCTGTTGTTCATTTTCTGAGTGGAAATAAGCAGTATTTTAAAGTAATTCTCTCGGGATAAAACATTTGGGGCTTTCAATTTGGTTCTTTTGAATAGACAACTTGTTTGTCGTTAACGTATAGTTTTTTTTATGTAATTCATTAAAATAGAATTCTGATACCCTAAAAATATAATAAAAAGTCCATCAGTAATTTTTGAAGCAATCTACTCTTATTTGTAATTTTTCTTTTGTTTAGGATTTGGCTTAGCAAGTAGTTTGGATAAAAGGGGATCGGTCCTTGACGAATTTCTTTCTTAAATTAAGAAAGCGTCAGATGGTAAGTTTTGAAGCTATCTGTTTAGTTGCTGATAATATTTTATTTGCTGCTAGTAGCTATATGCATTGTGAACAGTTTTGCTTTTTGTTTACAGTCCGTTGTGTAGCAGTTCGCTCTAGAAAGCCCTCTCCTCTTTTTATTTGTTTATTTTCTGCTCTAAACAACTTTGAAAGATCCTGAAGGTTCAATTTAATAGCTTATTTTTAATCACATTGTTTTTCAATTCAGGCTGAATTTGACGCTAAAATAAAAGCCGATTTAAAGAGAGCTAGCGAACAATTCTGCAACAAGCAGTACAATGAAGCGCATCTGTCTTTCTTGAAAGTATTTGATGAAGATAAATCTGTGGTAAGTACTGATGTATAGAACATAATTATTGATTGGTAAAGTATCTTTTTGAGCTTCAAGACTTTTTTTCGGGACATTCGTGAAAAAAGCCCGATAAAGTGAGGTAATAAGTTTAGAGACATAATGGGGCCTAAAAGATGCTGATATTTAAATCTTAAAATATTCTGTGTCTGTGTCCTTTTCCTTTTTTCCAGATTCTAATAAATACTTGATATTTGAATTATTTGTCACTATTTCTGTTTGATTCCTGGTGTATCCTTTTGAATTTCACTGGCTCTGTATCAGGATTGGTCTTATCATTTTAAATTTATTTGGGCTCTAATATGCTAACAGTAAAGCACTACAATTAATTATACAGTGATGTAGAGGTTTTTTTTTCTGTCAGAGGTTTAGTTTTATATGCAGGGGAGTAGCTCCAGCATTTATATTTGGGGGGGGGGCGGGAAAGAGGGGTGAATATCTGGATAGTCAAGAGGCATGGGCTATATAATAGTTATTTTCTCCAAATTATCGGAGGGGGCAACTGCCCCCCCCCGAAACGACGCCCCTGTTTATATGTAGAGTTTTTTTTCTCTGGTTTTATATCAAGTGTGAGTACTTTCCATTGTCCTGGATGTTTGGACTTATCTTTGTAAAGATAAGTACATTATCTCAGTTGTAAAGATTAGCAATTTTACTTTTTTTCAATTACTAATTTTTGCTTTTTTTTCATTTGATGCTATTTATCTTGTTGTTTACTATATTTATAATGATGTAACTTTTGTTGCCGTTTCGTTTCCCCCTAATTTTTAGTAGGCTACTAAGGAGGGGCCATGAGTGATGTACCGAAAGCCTTACTGGCGCCATCCCAACCATAATGTTTCCAGTTGACTTTATAATTAGACTAGCAAAGAGCTTTTTCTGACCTTGGGATTTCGTATAAAGATTGGGAGTAAAGGGATTAATTTCAAAATTATAGAAAAGATTGTTGGATGGTGATTGGCTGCTTTTTATCGACTAAATGAGTGATTTCACATTATTAGACTTTAAGAAAATAGATAATGAAGTGAAAATAATAGCTGCAAACGTTTCAGTCGAAGTTGCAACAGGAAGTAGATTTACATTTAAGTAGAATAAATATTCCCCCTACGGAATATACCTAAAATATACCTAAATTCCGTCCCCCTATGGAAATTAAAAAAGCAAAACTCAAATAAAATTCTCAAATTTGGAAAGCCTTATTTTCCACGGGAGAGGGGGGGGTATTTTCCGCGGGGGATAAACGCCAGACACCGTCGCAATTTAGGTTAAAGATTCCTCGTTCTGTGATGGACGCGTGTGTAAATCACATGCTGAAGGATTCGTAAGCTGTAATTGTCACTATGGTAAATGTGGACAATGGCAAAACACTTATCGTGGCTCGATTAATTTTTTTTGCGGCTTAAAATTTTTTGATTTTATTGATCTACATGTTTTAGGCGTTTACTTCCCCCCCCCTGGAAAATACCCCCTCCCCCCTCGCGCGGAAAATACCCCTCCCCCGCTGAAAATACGGTTTTCCATGTTTGAGAGTTTTATTTGAGCTGTGTTTTTTTTTTAGTTTAGTCGAGAAGGGCTAAGGAAAGGGAAAAAGAGGAATTTACACACCATAAATATCTTAAAAATTAGAAAAACCCGCAATTCAATTTTTGTTGCAAAGACTTTCATATAGTTGCCTTTGGGAACCAATAAATTCTTATCGTTTACGTTTTTACGGATGAAATCGTTGTCAAATTCTACGAGTTAGTTTTTCTCATCTTCCTATATATTCCTATATATATATATATATAATTATTCCTTAAAGTGATATTTATTCCTTAAAATATTTTTAATTCTTTATTTATTAAAGTGAAAAACCTGAAAACATTTAACACTCCTTTATAACGGATGATTCAAAATTATACATCACTGTATATAGTTTCATCAGACATAACCTGAATCAACTTTGCCACTACTAGGACACTACTATCCCCTCCTGCCTTAGCACCAAGAATATAGGGGTAGACTGAAAATGACATGGGAACTAAAAAGAATTAGACAACAAGTTCCAAACAATCATTTAGTTTTCATCTAAAGGTTCAGTGAGGCTTAGAAAATTAGGCCATTAAATCGTACTCCTTTGAGTAAATTACCCCCTCCCTTCACAGAGGACCAATGTATTATGAAACGAATTACTTCAGTTAAATACATGATTAAAATAAAGCTAGAAATATTTGTGTGCAATAAGAAGGGAAGTGTCACCTTGCAGCACCCTTGTGGACATGGCCCAGATTTTGATACGGAAAATTCTTGCCACACAATTTGATCCCCGCTGAAAACAAATTACTCCCAAAAAATTTCTCCCCGCTAAAAATTACCCCAGCCAATCCGCCCCCCGCCCCCGGCAGAAAATTCCCCCGCGAAGTATGATTATCCCATTAACAAATAATCTCTGTAAGTAATGGACAAAGTACACAACTTAAAAAGGCACTTAAACTTCTACAATGGGGCTCTCTGATTGTTTTTTAATTAGGGAAGAAGGGGTATACCTCAAAGGGTGCATTTCAATGCCAGAGCATCCCAGCTTTCATTGAGTCATCAGATGAATACAGAATCAGTTCTAAGGGAGAGATGAGGGGAGGATGAGGTAGAAATTACTGTATAATCCCCAGGGCTGTAACCAGGATTTCTGTTTTTTTAGGGGGGGGGGTACCAAAGAAACTGTTAAAAATGCATCAAAAATATAACATTGATATCTACTCCCTTATGATTCCCGGGAATATTTCTGGTCTACGCTGTTATTAAGTAAAAAAAAAAGTTTTTTTTTCAACTGAAAGTAAGGAGCAACATTGTAACTTTAAACGAACAGAAAATGTTACGTGTATGAAGGGGGTTGACCTCTCCTAGACCCCTCGCTCTTCACGCCAAAGTTTTTTAGTAATTGAAAAAAAGTTTCTTATTGTTATAATCAAACGAACATAACGTTTCAGGAGCCGTCCTTAAAGAATGGGAACACAATTCAAGCTTTAGCATAAGTGGCCAGGTGCTAAGGAGGGGCAACCCACTTAACATACGTAATAGTTTTTACCGATTTTAAGTAGTAATGTTGCTCCTTACTTTCAGTTGAAAAAACTTGTTTTTTTAATTAATTTCTGATCGTTTTTTAAATAATGCTTGAAAATTTGGCTACACCTCCACGAAAAAATCCCTCCTCCTGACCAATTTTTTCTCTAGATCAGTGGTTCTCAAATTGTGGTACGCGTACCCCAAAATTTTTACGCAAAAATTCTTAGGGGGTACACGGCCAGCCAGCAAATAAAATAAAACAACCCTTTAACTCTAGGACTGGTAATTTTATTTATATTGTAGCAATAGTTTACTTAGTAGGCCTATCGGTAACTGAGAAGGGGTACCTAAAATGTTTTTTTGGGTAAAAAGGGGTACAGTGTCTAAATAACTTATGGAACCACTGCTCTAGACAATTCAATCCTGGTGAAAATTTACCCCGGACACTTACCCTTAACATCTTCACGCGTAAAATTGAATTGACAATGAGAAAGCAAGACATAAGAAGAGTCTCGTATAGGAATTCTGGCAAATTTCACCAGTATAAAATTTTCCATGAAAAATTCACCCCATGAAAACCTCCCTCTCCACGATAAATTGTCCCCGTGCAAATTTCGCCCCCCCCCTCACTAGAAAAATACATGCACACTTCCCAATAGCAAATACTACACGTAAACAATGGGCAAATTTTATAACTTAAATATCTTTCCACAGGGGCTGTGGGGGGTCATGAAATTTCCTAAAGTATATTTATTCGGCCTTACGAGCATGCTGAATAAAATGGCTATCTCAAATTTTGGTTGGACGATTTTGAGATGAAAAGGGCTGTGGGAGGGGGCCTAGTTGCCGTCCAATTTTTCTGGTCACTTAACTAGGGCACTAGAAATTTAAATTTCTGTTCTAATGAGCCTCCTCCCGATATTATAGGACCACAGGGTCGATACGATCACCCCCGGGAGGAAAAAAAAAACAAACAAATAAACACACATCCGTGGTTTTTTCTTATGGCAAAAAACACAAAATTCCACATTTTTGCAGATAGGGGCTTGAAACCTCTACAGTAGGGTTCTCTGATACGCTGAATTTGATGGTGTGATTTTCATTAAGATTCTTTCTCTTTTAGGGGGTGTTTTTCTTCTTTTTTTTAAAAATCAGGCAAATTTTCTCAGGCTCGTGACCTTTGATGGGTATGACTAAACTTAATGAAACTTATATATTCGGGATAAGCATAAAAATTTGATTCTTTTTATGTATCTATCGGTATCAAAATTAGAATTTCGGTTACTAGAGTTTCGGTTTCCATTTTTTAGAGTTTCGGTTACTATTGAGCCGGGTCGCTCCTTACTTACAGTTCGTTCCCACGAACTGTTTGATTATGAAAGTAAAGAGTAATATTAGATCACAAAATGAGCAGAATTTATTCCGTATAGGAGGGAGACTGTCCCTTTCTCATCCACACGTCCACCTCATGGTCACATAAACTTTGGAGTGTGCTTATTAGATCAGAAATTGAGGGTTCTACTCCTTTGTTGAAGTCCAAAGTGATTGAAGGTCAACCAGCCGCGTGGGGGGGGGGGGGGGGGGGGGGTAAACGTTTGCCACCCGATCTGCCATGCTCTCATACTCTACATCTCTCATATAAAGCCCTTCATTAAAAACAAAAGATAATATGTTTTTCAATGCCTGAAGGCAACAGTTTTCAACCAAGACCTAAGGCTTCCATGCATTGCCGTGCTTTATATTCTATTGTCGAGGATATGCCTTTGAAGAATCTCTGAAAATTTATATGGATGTGCATTGCTTGAATGACCTAGTAATACATGTACTCTCTTATTTGCAGGTTACTGTTTTTAGTACTGTAAGAAAAAAGTGAAATAGTAAAAATAATATATGTAATTTTTTTTATTAATAACAAATGTACAGTACACAAAAACTAATTTTTTCTTGACTAGATTTTCATATTATGCTTTCTTCGGGTCATCTTTTGAATCTAAACTACCGCTTTCCTCAGCCACGACTAGAGGTGGTATCACTGCTAGATTTACTGCATTTTTATCTGGAAGTGAAAAATGGAGATCCCTTTCCTACAATAAGTTTAGCTTCATTCTTAGTAGTTCTTAGTACCTTCTGTTTCAATACTTCATTCTTTGTGAAGTCAACAACACTCTTACAATTCATGTTATGAGACTTGTTCATTTGAATTTGTTCATTTGAAGCAGGGTTTCACATAAATGGATACGTGCTTCAATACGAGGGCACGTATGGAACATTTTATGTAGTAACTTAGAAAAGAAATCTTGCTGACAAAGTATTGACAAAAATCTTCTCCATTTATTATCTCCACTTATATATCTCCATTTAGAAACTATCCTGATTTCTATCATGGTTGATATAGTGCCTTTAAGGTTGGTATAGATGTCTCGTTTTGTCCCAGCCGTGAGACAGAACGGGTACACTTTTCGAATTAGTTTACCCACACGGGGATGGGATAGGAGGGGAAGGGCTCCTTCCCCTGAGGTTGGTTTGAAGAATCACCTGATAACATAAAAAATACGCTTAATTTTAGAACTTTTCTTGTTGGCAACCCCCTGTCCCTTACAGGGCTTGAGAATGTGTGCACCAATCATTATAAAAGAGTTTATTTGAGCAGCTTATATACGACCTGACTTGAATTTTGCTCAAGATTTAACTGTAAACTTTTGGATATCTCCTATATTCACATAGTTTTATTTGCAACTCATAATTATAATGTGTACTCATGTGTAAAAAATATTAATTACTAAGAATATTAGGAAATGCGTAGTATTGACTGGCAACATCCATGTGGGGATATTTTTTAAGGGGGAGCTGACTTTAGCTAGAAGCCAAAGCTGAGATTGGCTAGATACCTTCAATGTGGCAGAAAAGTATTGTAAACAAAAAAAGGTTTAAGTAGTAAGCCTAGAAGGTAACAAGCAAATAGACTGGTTTGCATAATTTCTTAGTAGATGACAATGTAAAATAATAGTTAGTGTGTTTTCTTCTTTTCATTGATTTTGCCGCTCCTTTTCCCGCAAAGGAACCCGATCAAAATTTTGAGATAGCCATCATGTTTCGTATAGTTGAAAGTGCAATAACTATGGCTCTGGAAATGACACTTCCTCCCTCATAGCCTTTGGGAAAGGGCTGTCAGTTATATAATTCGCTCATTGTTTACATATAGTATTTGTTATCAAGGAGGCACACTTGTGCCTCTATAAAGAGGCGACCCACCACAATGTTAAGCGATTTCCGGTCCTAGCGGTCGCAGAGAGACAGCGGTAGCCGCATTTTGTAGCCCAAGCTCAAACTAAGAAACGTGCAAAATTTCACCCCCTCCGACTTTATCTTCATGGGTAAAAGTGGGCCGGAAGTTTCGACCCTCCGACCACAGCCCCCCTTTAACGTTGTCCGATTGGGCTGAAATTTAGAGGTTAAGCTTTCCTAGGCCCCGGGAGCGAATCCGATCACTCCTTCTCTGTTTTCCAAAAACCAAATATAGCCACTTAAAGTTCATTTTTTTTTTAGCCACGCCTACAGGCCACAGTTGGCAACTGATCCGGGTGAATGACGACTCATTCGAAGCAGAATTCGACCTGTTAGGGCCTTTTGATATTTTCAGACCGAAAAAATTATCTCCCGAATTTACATTTACGAAAAACCTCGTTTTCCTATAAGAGCCCATGTAAATTTTTCCCACCACAGCCCCCCTTTAACGTTGTCTGATCGGGCTGAAATTTAGAGGATAAGCTTTCCTAGGGCCTGGGAGCTTATCCTTAAAATTTCAGCTCGATCTGATCACTCCTTTCCTTTTTTTCCAAAACCAAATATCAAGTTTTGTGGGGATTTGCTTGCGTCAAAAATAGATTCCACATACTAAAAATACAATTACAATTGTATCTCTCTAGTACAGCGGTCGATACTCCTGACTGTCAGGGGGAAGACTCAGGTTCGATTCCCCGTCAGAGGAAATTTTTTATAAACTGAATTTAAAGTTTAAAAAAGAAATTCAGTTTCTTTTTTAAATTGTTTGAAAAAAATTACGTTTTCTAAAGAGTTAAAGAGGCTGAGTTACAAGGTCGACCCTTGCAACACCCTGTCGAGAAAGAAAAGAATAATACACAATCATCTAACAGTTAGTCAAGCAATAATAAGTAATAAACTGTACAAAAACGTGCAGAAATTATTTGAAAAAAACTACGTTTTCTAAAGAGTTAAAGAGGCTGAGTCACAAGTTCGAACCTTAAAACTTACAGGGATTAGAAGGTACAGTTGGGGGGCTGCCTCCCTCCAAACCCCCCGCTTTCGCAGCCTTTAAATACAAAAAATTTTTTTTAACTGAAAGTAAGGAGCGACATTAAAACTTAAAACGAACAGAAATTATTCCGTATATGAAAGGGGCTGTGCCCTCCTCAACGCCTCGCTCTTTACGCTAAAGTTTGACTTTCTCACAACTCTTTTTTTAAACAATAAAAACTTTAGCGTAAAGAGCGAGGCGTTGAGGAGGGCACAGCCCCTTTCATATACGGAATAATTTCTGTTCGTTTTAAGTTTTAATGTCGCTCCTTACTTTCAGTTTAAAATTTTTTTTTATTTAAAGGCTGCGAAAGCGGGGGGTTTGGGGGCGGCAGCCCCCCAACTGTACCTTCTAATCCCTGTACGTTTTAAGGTTCGAACTTGTGACTCAGTCTCTTTAACTCTTTAGAAAACGTAGTTTTTTTCAAATAATTTCGGATAAAGGGGATATGTTTGGCCTTTTGTGTAAAAAAGGGGCCTAGGGTATTCAGGTGAAGCTTCAGGGAAAGTTGAGGGGAGTATTGAACTGAATCAAAACACAGTATGTGTATGTAGAATGTCAAAAGGGCGTATCTTAGGAGTGACTTTAAGTATTAAGTTGGAACTTTCAGAGAATAATGAGGGGAATGATTAATTGACCGAAAGCATTTTGTGCAAGCTACTACTATTACTACTAATTCAAGTACTTTAATTGCAACTACTATGTCTATTGCGACTGCTACAAAGGCTTTGGATATTAAGGTAAAATTTTCAGGAAATGTTGAGGGAGAAGTTGAAATAAATCGAAACACACTGTGTGCATACCGGTTATCAAAAGGGCATATTAAAAAATATCTTAGGAACGTCTTAGCGTATTAAGTTGAAACTTCAAGGGCATGATGAGGGGATGTTCAACTGACTAAAAGGCAATTTGCGCATAACACTACTTCTACTTCTGTTACTGCTATTACTACTACTACAAATACAACTGCTCCTACTACGACTCCTACCACAACTATTATGACTATTATACTATTATGACTCCTACTACTACTATGGCATTGAAGGTGAAAATATCAGTGCATATTGAGGGGAAAGTTGAATTAAGTCAAAGCACACTTTGTGCATGCAGGTTGTCAGAATGGCGTATCTCAGGAATGTCTTAAGGTATTAAGTTCGAACTTTCAGGGAATGATGAGAAGGATGACACGGTAAAAAAAACGTACTTTGACGTTGACGGCATTATTTCACGTTTGATCAGCGTACTTTCTAGTTGTTGGATTAGCGTGAAAATACACTTTTTGAGTGTATAGGTATTTTTGCCTTATTTTTACATTTCTCAAATATATATTTAAACTCGTTCAGTGTACTGGGAGGATCTAATGACAATTAACTCTTGCGAAAATGGGTCATACCGCGGGGCACGACCGATGCAAAAATATCATGAAAGGGGGTCGTCGTCCGGGTTTCTGATCTATTGAGATTAAAAGGCTACACAAACGAAGACCTTTCACTTGTTGTTGTGGACTTATTTCTGAAAGGTAAGTTCTTTTGATTTTTTTTTTTAGTTTTATATAAGTCTTATGAACTTTGCAGATAGAATGGTAAAATTCTACTTTAGCTACTTTTGGCTATCTTGGAAAGAGGTTAGGTTAGGAAAATGAAAGTTTCAGGGATACTTCTACAGGCTAAAGTGTGCACCGGGAAGATGTTTTGAAGTATTTGCCTCCACTCCTCCCTCTAGAGGGTCCTAACTTTTGATGACCTTTAAAAATCTGTGTGTTATAAAAGTGAAACCTTGTTAAATAGATCTTCTGCTTAAATAAAGTACAACAAAATTCTTTTCAGCTTCACAACTTTGCTCAATCCCAATTTATAAGGTTTTAAAGATATGCAAATATAATTCCAAATTAAAAAAAACATAGATACGGCTTAAAATTCTACTCAAATAACAGGAATTGCTAGCTGTCATGTAGGCAAATTTCAGGAGTCTCTAGAGGCAAAAAGAGTGGAGGTAGGTACTTAAAAATATTGTCCCGGGACATACTTTACCCTGTAGACCCATCTCTGAAAGTCTCATTTTTCTAACTTAACCCCTTTCCAAAATAGCCAAAAGTAGCTAAAGTACCATTTTATTAATAGAATTTAACAATGTCCTCAGCGATTCTAGGCGTTTATCTCTCCCTGGAAAATACCCCAGCGGAAAATACCCAGCGGGGTATAATAATCAACGGGGGGTTTTTCCCGGGGGGGGGGGGGGTAAACACCACTGACCACTCTCTGTACAGTGGCGTCCATTTGTGAAATCAAAAGAGAAAGGGGATTCTTATCAGAAAACACTTTTATAATACACTATTAATATACATAAAAATTCTATTAATAAGATTTTCATGTTTCTTTCCATATTTATACACGTTGTCAAATAGTAATTAGATAATATATTTATCTGATTTCAAGTAGATTGTAGGATTGTACTAATATAAATTAAGCAGATTAAGTGACATTTTAGTTTTGTGTTAGCTTCAAGAGGAGGGACGGGATAAAATTCATATACAAAGGAGCGTTGGCCTTTGGGTACCGGCTCCTTCCAATGTCAAATTTTCTGATAATCGAATCCGATATTTTATGGGTGGCGCCTCATCTTCGCAGAGAAGTGTAACATATTGGAATTGTCTTATTTTTATTCTTTAAAAAAATCATGTGATTCAGAATTCAATCCTCCATTTGAGTGTAACAGCCACTTCCTCTGGAAGCTCCAGTCAGAAAATTAGAAAATTCTGGAATTTCCACATTGCATCCCACACTAAACCACGAAATTGCAAAAGTTTTCACATGCTTTAGTATGTTAGAAGTATTCTAGTAGTTGAGTCAAAATTCAGAAATTCTTGTTCACTAAAAGTTTTTTCTGCACCTTCATCTGTATGTCAAATTTGAAACATGTGAAAGGTGTTTTGGCTTCTACAGTACCAATGGGAGCTGTTCTGTCTTTCTGTTTTAGCCTACCTGCCAAGAAAATGGCTGAAATATATTGTTGACTTCTTTTTTTTAAAATGAGCTTTAGCTTATTTTAACAGGTTGGGTCACAAGTCACCATACAGAAATAAACTAACTATGTTTCTTTCAGAAACACATTATTCATAGAACATGCTCTGTAGGGTTATCAATATTTAGGATGTGTATTGCAATATTTTGTCATACTCTTGATGAACATAAATTATCAAACCATGATCTGCTGCAAAAATATAAGCATTTATTCTATTTGCTTTATTACTTGTTCATTCATGCTTAAGTTTCTACTCAAAAGAGCATGATAGGAATATTAAGCTACAAATTAAGGACGTGATTCGCTATGGAAAAGGGGGGGGGGTGCGCAGCTAGAATTTTCTAAAGCCATCTTTTCCAGTTTTGTATATTGCCAAACTTCATTGTAGATCCGATCTTGACGGCATCAAATTGCAGAACTTCATGGCAAATCCTAGTTTGTTCATTTTGTTCATTAGAACTTCACAGCCTGCGAGAAACAATCTGAACACTCCCCCTGACCATGATAAAGATTGTGTTGAAGGAAATGAATTTTCTGAGCCTCTAGACTCAGAAATACTAGATTTGAACCAAGATGAAATAATGGGAGTTGGCTTTGAAGCTACAAATAAAACAGCAGGATTGAGACAAACATCCTCAGGGGACTCGGGTATCCGTGCTATGGAGCCTAGAAGGCAAGCACTTTCAGATGG
The DNA here is from genome assembly GCF_049724085.1 of Artemia sp. Qi Xiang Cuo. Classification (NCBI taxonomy): domain Eukaryota; kingdom Metazoa; phylum Arthropoda; class Branchiopoda; order Anostraca; family Artemiidae; genus Artemia; species Artemia sp. Qi Xiang Cuo. The sequence continues at coordinate 33,757,259 of NC_142798.1, forward strand.
GCTTGCTTTGCTTCTCCTTCGATTTGAATCAGAGAAACATGTACCTGCCTCAACTGTTAGTTTTATTCTTGAGAACTCTAGGCTTCTCTTTACTGAGTCTCATGAAATTGTAGCAGAAGAACTTAAAGAACGTGTTGCTAAATGCATCTCTTCTGTTTTTCAGCCAGATTCGTTTCAGAAAATATGTGATGAAATTGAAAGTCATTATATGCAGGATCCTCTGCTACTTGTTACAGACCCTGCCACTGGATCACTGAGATCTCAGTACATGAGAGACCAGTATTTTGCAAGTTGCGGTACTGTGGTACCGGAGCAAGTATTTATCGGACTTCATAAGTATGGAAACAGAAGATTTGTTCAAGTAGTTGCAGTTGCAGCCACCTTGGAGAATCTTTTCAAACATAGAGGACTTCTTGGATTTCTGGATTGGTATCATCCTTCAACAGAAGGTGTATATAGAGACTTCTATGATGGTAACCGTTTTGCTTCTTTATATGCTTCTGATCCAGACATGAAGAAAAATGTGATATTTCTTCAGCTCTACCAAGATGAGGTACAAATAAAAAAAACACTTAAAAAGTCTAAATCAGGAAAGTACAGCACTAGCTTTTTATATATGAGTTCTCAACATCCCACCTTGGCTTCGAGCAAGGCTAGATCTAGTGCAGTTAGTTATGCTAGTGCTGGCATCGAACTTCAAGATCATTGGTACTGAAAAAGTCTTCAAGAAGGTTGTGAATGAATTAGAGTTTCTTTGTACTGAAGGCATTGTGATTGATGGAACAAGGTTAAAAATTATAGTTTTCTGTATATGTGGAGACAACTTGGGCTCGAATTTTATTGGGAGGGGGGGGGTTCGGGAAATGCTTTAACCGAAATGTGCAGAATCCCTGCAGAGTCTGCATGTTCTCTGGAAAAACTGCAGCTAAAGACTATTGGAAAATTCAGTTTTCTCTTAGATCTAAAGCATCCTATGAGGAATCTTTAAACAAGCTGCAAGACCCAAATTTTAGGAAGCAGTCTGTAAATGGCGTGAAATTCAATTCTGATTTCAATGCCTTGCCCAACTTTCATGTCACAGATTACCACCATGCATAGCCCATGACTTGTATGAAGCTGTTATGAAGTGGGATGATGGAAAATGTTTACAGCACTTGATTATTGATGGTGTTTTCAAAGAATCAGAGCTTAGTGCTAGTGTTGCCAACTTTGATTACAAGGATATAGATGCTAAGGACAAACATCCTCCCTTCTCGAATGATTTCAAGGACATTGAAGATAATACAATCAAAAATTTGGTATTCCCTTACCAGTTTCCTCTAATACTTGACCATTTCTTTGCAAGAAAGGCCAAAAATGAAAGTTGGCCTCTAATGTTACTGATAAGGAAAGTTGTATTGCTTGTGTCAATTCGAAGGTTTTCAGACATGCTTATTGCAAATTTAGGTTTTACAATAAGAATGTATCTTTAATTGAAAGTAAAAATATTTGAGGATGATGAAAATAGGTTCAAGGACCATACAATGCGTCACTTTCCTTTGTATGTGCGAACACTGGGCCCCCTAATTCACTATTCGTTTTTCAGTTTGAATCAAGACATAGATATTTTAAAGATGCTGCTAAAAGTGCATCCTCAACTAGAAATCTAACCAAGGCAATGGCCAAGAGTTACCAGAAGTACCAGAATTACCTATCTCTTTCAAATAGAATGTGTCAGGAAATCAGCTGTACAGTTTCTAAAAATGAAAAGCTGACAAACACTTGCTACTTGACACTCTTTGCACATAAAGACACATGCTTAGTCCAGGAGCTCATTTTCAAGGGTGCTCTCTATAAGAAAAGACTTTATGTGATTAGCGATGTGACAGACTCAGCTGTGGAAGCTGCTGAAATAGTGGATGTGGTTAGGTCGCTGGAACAGTTTTTTCTCATTCTGTCAAGGAAATCACTAAGCTATGATCAAGAGCTGGTGTATCTTTACTGTGTTGCTGAAGAGAGATCCACTCTTGTTTGCTGGAACATTAGAGAAGTACCTGATTTTGATCTTAATCCCGCATCAACATATCATTCGTGGAAGGTGTTATCTGTCGTTTAGAGCTTTGTTTTGAAGGTGTGTATGATTGTTAAAATTAGAGGTTAGCTGTCCTGCCTCAAGACAATGTATCTGTACTTTTCCCTGATGCTTAGTTCCAGAGCTTAGTCTTTGATAGTCTTTCATTACGAATCCTGCAGTTTTTCTTCAGAGAGTTTGAGACAGATGGTCATTGGATGATGTATCAGCACATCATAGCCATAATTTCAAGTTCAAGATAAGGTGTTTCGAATTTAGAAAGCCGAAATATTCTTTCTCTTTTTTGCATGTTAAACTCATCTTGGACTTTTTATGGGAGGAGATGGTTACATTTGCAAAGCGAATACTTCTATAATAGGAATTTTTTTCTTTTTTATGGTTACCTGTGTTAATTACTTTGAATTTCAGAACGCCTTAATCTTTTGGATGTTTCGGGAAGCAATGCTTTCTTGTTCAATTTCAAAGGTTACTGTGCCATCTACGTCTTGCTCTAACTGATGTCTACTTCTAGGTGTAATAGATGTACATATCGCTAAACAGAGCATCCATCACAAAGACAGCATCACTCTATTTTACAATTATCCCATCTTCGTTTGATATTTGCATAGTTCAAGATCGTGGCCTTATCTGGGAGTGTTTATTCAAAATGGATTCTTTGTCAGTAAAGTCCCTAAAATTGGAATGTCAGCAACAGCGACTTAAGCAGAAAAATATATCAACTTGAATTTAGCTACTAAGGGCAAGTCTGACGAGGCTGGTCTTAGGGTAAATTTTGACAAAATAGTAAATTCTTTGTATTTCTTTAATAAGTAATAAAATAGATCGTCTTGCGTTACAATTTACTTGTTTTATGAAGGTTTAAATAAAAAAAACGAGTTTTACTTTTACTGAAAGTATTGAGCTACATTATAAATTAAAAAGACATTAAAACTTTAAACTTAATTCTGAATCTACCAATAGCCACAGGATGGGCTTCCACTTCGAAGTTTGACCGTTTTCGCAAAGAAGCAACCTTATTTTACATATTATTGATCAGTTTTAGATTTCTTCAAATTTTGCAAGTTGTAACTTTTGTTTCGAGCATGCAATCCTTTGCTTGTAAGCAAGACCTTAACTCCCCAAAATTTGGATAAATCATTCGTAAGTCCCAGCTTAAAATAAAAACCCTCACCCCACTCCTTCTTGACTCATGCATAAAACTTCAGGGAAACTGAGCTATCTTTTTGTGTCTATTATGTCTGTATTTCCTGGCCTCCTTAAACTCTGCTGGACTAATTTTGCAACCTGTTCTACCTCCATCTTGCTAAAAATAACCTAGCCTTCAATAATTTTAAATCACTTTTACTTGATATAACCAAGGAGTCATTCGTCTTTTATATTCTAGGTCTTCCTCCGAAAATAACATCCTGTGTTCGCTACTGCCGTTGCTGAAGATATTGTTAATCACAGCTTGACCTAACATGAATACTTTGTTACGAAGAACCCTTCCTGATTGTAGCAACCTTATGAACTATCTTTGCTGGTATGTTGCCAAGATGGAACCAGTGAAGAAAGCTCTACTACCAGCAAGAGTCAGGGAATTTTTAAGCAAGCTTAAAAATAATTTTTCTTGTTTTTATTGTAATTTCTTAGTCAAATATTTGTGATATTGATTATATTGAGTTATCTAATTATATTGAATAATAAAGAAATAATTGGATTCGTTTGTCTGTTTTCATAATTTTTGGTCTTATGGTCGTGTTTTCAAGTTGATACCAATTAGTCAAAAGAGATGGTCCAAGACTGTTTATGCTTTTTTTTCGTCATGTAGTTGGTTTTCGTATACAGTTTTTAGTATACTGGGCAGGAGCAACTGCGCTGGACATAGTAGAGGTTTCGCTTGGCAGGTTTCCCTTTGAATTTAAGCTTTGTATGGTACGATGGATCAAGGTCTTTTCGTACTTTTTTCTACTGCCATTTGACTTGATATTTTCCTCAGAAATCTGGATCTGTGTTTAAATCCAGCCTTTCAAACAGTTCGTGGTGACGAACTGTAAGTAAGGAGCGACCCGGCAGAATAATCACTGAAACTCTAAAAAATGAAATTTTTATACTATTAGATACATTAAAATAATTGTATTTTTTTTTGCTGATTTCAAATATATAAGTTACGAGCCTGAAAAAGTTTGCCTTATTTTCGAAAAAAGGGGGAAACACCCCATAAAAGGGATAAAATCTTCATAAAACTTACACCATCAGATCAAGCGTATCAGAAAACTCATCTGTAGAGGTTTTAAGCTTCTATCGGCAAAAATGTGGAATTTTGTATGTTTCGCCAAAAGAAAGATCACGGATGCGTGTTTATTTGGTTTTTTTTTGTTTTTTTTTTCCAGGGGTGATCGTATCGATCCAGCGGTCCTAGAGTATGGCGAGAGGGTTCATTCAAACGGAAATCAAAAATTCTAGTGTATTTTTAAATTACTAAGAAACTGGAGGGCAACTAGACCCCCCCCCATGCTTTTTTTCTCAAAGTCACCCGATCAAGATTTTGAAATAACCCCGTGGTTCAGCATAGTCGAAAATTTAATAACTATGTCTTTAAAGATGACCTAATCCCCCACAGTCCCTGGGGGAAGTGCTGCAAGTTATGAACTTTGCCCATTGTTTACATACAGTTTTGGTTATTGGGAAGTATACAGACGTTTTCAGGAGGGATTTTTTTTAGCAGGGGGGGGGCGGAGATTACGTGGGACGATATTTTCGTGGGGGAAGGGATATTTCTATGAAGGGAGCGCCGGATTTCCAAGTATTATTTAAAAAACGATCAGAAATTAAGCTAAAAAAACAACTTTTTTGAACTTAAAGTAAGGAGCAACATAAAAACTTAAAACGATAAGAAATTATTACGTATATGAGGTGGTTTGGCCCATAGTCAATAGTTCGCTCTTTACGCTAAACTTTTTTTTAGTACTTTAAAAAGAGCTATGTATTCTAATTAAAAGGCCTTTGTGGTTCAGGGGTCATTCTTAAAGAATTGGAACAACATTCGAACTTAAGCGTAAAGAGCTAGGTATTGACTAAGGGGCAAACCCCATCATATAGATAATAATTTTGGTACGTTTTAAGTTTCAATGTTGCTCCTTACTTTCAGTTGAAAAAGCTGTTTTTTTTTGTTCAATACATTAGGATTCGATTGCGGTACACCTGTCGAACTACTGTTTTCCAGTCGTTTGACAACCTGTTTGCTATTGGAAACAATTTAATTGTAATACAGCTGTTAGATTACAGACTATTTTTACCAATTGTTGAACAATAATGTTAGTTTGAATAGTAGTTGTACATAATATAGTTGGACTATATTAATTTTAAAATTAATCAAATTGTAAAAGCTGCAATTCAAAATTACAACTCGGGACCCTCCCCGTTCCAAAAAAAAATTTATTTTGTCTTGACCCCAACAAATCACGTGCATCCCCCCCCATATAAACTTGTATGGGTTGCCCCACCCCTAACGGCTAATTATTATCCATTTACGCTAAAGGACTGTAATTTTACGCCAAAAAATCAAGACGCAGAGGCTTCTTTGATACGTAGAAATGAAACTGGAAGGCCACGCCTCTCACGTCAAACCAACGAAAAAATACGCTAAATGACTGTAGTTTCGCAACAGAAAAGGGTCATTTTATGTTGAAAAATTGTAATTTCAGGATCGCAGGGATTGGCTGTGACGAGTACAGTGGGTCCGCCCATAACGGTAAATCAATCACAATGTACGCGACAAGGCCTTCTTTTTAATCCTCTGACTGAAACACCCAGAACTAACGTTTGTAAGTAAAATAATACATTTTTGGTGTAACGTCCACTTGCTGCACCATAATCTAGCATTGAGGTGCGAACGGATTTTTCACCGTGTATCAGTTGACGAAACGACAATATGTGCACGATATTACTACTACTACAGTTACTACTTCTAGTATGACTACTCCTGAGACTAAGCGTAATAAGGCGAAAATTTCAGAAAATGTTGAAGGGGAAGTTTAACTAAATTAAAACATACTATGTGCAAAGAGATTGTCGAAAGGGCGTATCAGCAAGATCGTAGGAACGGATTAGAGTATTAAGTTGAAAGTTCCAGGGCATGATGAGAGAGATGCTCAACTGACCAAAAGGTAATATGGCATACTACTGCTGCTGCTTCTGTTACTACTACTAAGGCTAAGGGTATGAAGGTGCAAATTTCAGGGAATATTAAGGGGGAAGTTGAACTGAATCAAAACACACTGTGTGTATGCAGATTGTCAAAAGGGCGTAACAGTAAAATCTTAGGAAAGGCGTGGAGTGTCAAGTTGAAACGTACAGGGTTTGTTCTGCGGGCTGTTTAAAACCAAAAGACAATATTAACATGTGACTATGACAGTATTACTATGCCACTAATACTACTACTACTGCTACTTCTATTACTACTGCTACTACTACTAAAGCTAAGGGAGTTAAGGTGAAGATTTCAGGGAATGTTGAGAGGATGTTGAACTAAATCAAAACACACTATGTGCATGCAGGTTGCCAAAAAGACGCACCAGCTATGTCCCAGGAACTGTTTACGGTATTAAGTTGAAACTCTCAGTGTTTTTTAAGGGGGATGTTGAAAAAAACAAAAGGTGATGTGTGCATACGGCTACTAATGCTGCTACTACAACTATTTTTAATACTGAAGCTAAGAGTGTCAAGGTGAAGCGTTCAGGGTATGCTTAGAGGATGTGGACCTGAATTAAAACACACTATGAGCATGTAGATTAATATCTCAGCAAAGACTTAGAATATTAAGTTGAAACTTTTAGGGTATGTTAAGGTTGTTTTTTTAACTAACCGAAAGGCACTATGTGCGTAGGCTACTACTACTACTGCTAGCATGACACTGCTATTAGTGAGGGTAATGGTCTTAAGGTGAAACTTTCAGAAAATGTTTAGGGGAATTTCAACTGAACAAAAGCATGTTATATGCATGCAGGTTGTCAAAAGGGCATATAATCAATATTTTAGGAACGGTCTAGAGAACTTTCAGGGCATACTGAGGGGGGTGTTGAACTAACCAAATGGCACTCTGTGCATGTTACCACTATTTCTGATGTTACTATTGCTATGACTATTACCTCTACGGGAATATTTAGGAGAATGTTGAACAATATCAAAACGCACTATGTAAATGTCATTAGCGTGGATACAATGTCTTAGTGTATCCTGATTTTCAAACGGGCGTAGGTATATATCATCAAACATTGTTGAATTTTTTTCCCAACATATAAATATTTAAGCCAAAATCCGGGTTCGATAGATTCTGTCTAAAACTTTTTCCGCAAAGGAAGTTTTTTGAAGAAAAAACTTTAGATTTTTTTTTTGTTTTAAATATATTTTCATTTAAAACGAATTTCGTTCTTAGAGACAGTAAAAAATCTGCCATTTTTGTATATACCTACGTAAATACCCTTTTTCATAAATGGAGTATTTTTCGCAGAACTCTTTTTTTTTGGGGGGGGGGGGGGGTAACTTCAAATTTAATGAATTTTATATATTTGGAATCTATATAAAATGTTGATTTTTTAATGTATATATCTCTGTTTAGACTCCTTTTAGAGTTCTGGTTACTATTGGAATAAGTTGCTCCTTACAGTCTGTTGCCATAACTGTCTATTATAAAAACAAAAAACATAAAATCCATATTTCCATTCAAGTGTCGATAAAAACTTTCCTGGCAACACTTGCCTCCCTCTCCTGGGAAATTCCCCGGTACAAATACCGATCCCTTCCCCCCAGTCTGTCTGTCTTTTTTGTCGACAAGCGTACGAATTTTATGCCTGCATGTTAAAAGCAATCATTTTTCTGCAATAAGAAGGAAGCTATCACCCTGGAGCACCCATATTCAGGCTTAATCCGAACGAAAGGAGATTAAAGATTTATTTATAACTCCCTTTCCGCACACCCTCTTTTATATTCATCTAAAGATTGCAAGAGAGTTAAAAAATTTGGGTGCAAAAATGCACTTTTTAAGGGCTCAGGCCCCCTTTATTTACACAATAACGCACACACCCCTTCATATTAGCTAATGCATGATTGCAGATCCCTGCACATAATGTCAGGGAAAATCAAATTAAACAAGGCTTTAAATTACTTAGTTAAACGAGGCTTAAAAAAATATCTGTATTAACCGTTTATTTTGTTAGGACTACGTGACTCGTTCGGAACGAATTCGGTACTGCGCGGTGTTACTGCCTCTGATACTGGCAAGCTCAATATTTTGTTTTCGATAATTTTAAATCAATTCTCTGTCCCAGAATTTTCAACCGATTGCGACTTGGCCGTATTTGGGGTAAAATTGCAGTTTTGTGCCCCAAAATGTCATAATACGCCAGTTTGAAAGACAAATATTTTCGTCTCCATAAAAAAGGCACAAGAACTTTCATTTTTCTTTTTATTGAGCCTTCTCACGATCTTCTTGGACTGTTGGTATGACACAATCGCCCCTAGGGGAAAAAAAGAAGAAAAAACAAAACAAATAAACACGCTTCAGTGATGTTCCTTATCGAAAAGGAAACAAAAAATTCCACATTATTGTAGATGAGAGCATGAAAAGTCTACAATACGGTTCTTTGATGTTATGAATTTAATGATGTAATTTTCGTAAAGTTCATTTGCCGTCTTGAGGGCTTTTTCCCTTCCTCCGAATATCATGCACACTTCCTCTGACTCGTAGCTTTAGGTTTTAATGGGTAAAATTGAATTTAACAATGAACTTAACAAATTCTCTATGTTCAGAATTTCCAGAAAAAGCTGATTCTTTTTATGTAAATGTTTTTATCTAGTATACTTTTCTTTAGTTTTGGTTACTATTAGTCAGTGTTGCTCCTCACTAATAGTTCATTACCACGAACTGTATAAAATTATTTGGGGGATTATTATGAATTCCCTACTTCAAAAGAGATCAGTATTTTGATTTTTCTCCTTATTTGTGTGTCGTGGTAAAGGAAAAAATACTCGGTTTTGTCATAGATTGTCGTTAATCTGTAAATTGTCCGGCTTGCTCATTGTTAAATTAAATTTGAAATAACAAGGTTTTTTCAATTGAAAGTAAGAAGGAACATTAGAACTTAAAGCTTGACACACAAGTATTTGACCAATAAGAGAGTCATAGTTAACCCCTGCCGGTTACCCAAACACTTGGAAAACTATAAGCCTCCCCGTTCGCCTGCGAGTCCAGGGGACTTGTCGGTCATGTGTCAATCCTAAAACACAGTAGTCCGCCTGAGACTCTAAGAAGACGAGCCTAGGTCACTTGTTCACCTTTGAGTCCGGGCAAATTCAGTCCCCCGTTTTGCATACAAGTCCAGTGGACATTGTCCGACATGAGTCAGCCCAAAAATATCGATTATCCCCATTACTATTCCACTAGTATTTCTCAGTTGGCAAAGCTCATTTAATGAGAACAATCTCAGTTGCCCAATTGTCTTCAGAGTACTGTGGACCTGGTCGATCATAAATCTTTGAAAACCTTATATTTGGGGTTTCCGATTGCCTTCAAATGGCTCATAGAAACTCGTAAACTGTTTCAAATACCTTTATATCATGAGTATCTACCTTAGTTCGGCTCTAGGAGTGAGGGATGGATAAATGGATGAACCCAACCAGCACGATTTTAATAAAAAAAAAAGTCAACGGACTCAGTCGCGGCCTCAGAATTCCATAGACTATTTGAATTACCCTTATCCATGACTATCTACCTTAGTTCTGCCCTAGCATGGATGGATGGATGATAAACTATCTACCAACAAGTGAAATGACATCATTTTTATACAACTCTGAAAAAAGGTTTATTTAGCTTCGCCTCTCACTCATGTTGCCTGTCTTGGCTTTTTCTCCAGTTAGCAATGGCTTAAGGGCAACTCGATTTTAATTAAAAAACTCAGCGGAAAAAAGCGGCTTGGAAGGGGGATAGCTACCCTCCAATCTTTTTAGCCACTCAAAAAGGGCGCTGGAACTTTTAATTTTCGTTCGAATGAGCCTTCTCCTAATATTCTAGGACCAATGGTTCGATACGATTATCCCTGGAATAAAAGAGAACAAATAAATTACGATCATCCCTAGAAAAAAGACAGCAAACAAATACGCATCCGTGATCTTTCTATAGGCAAAAAAAAGAAGCAAAATTCAACTTTTTTGAAGATGGGAGCTTGGTACGTCTACAATAGAGTTCTCTGATACGCTAAATTTTTGATTGTGTGATTTTCATTAAGATTCTATGACTTAGTTGTGGATGCATTCCCCTTTTTTCAAAATTAATTAAAAAGCTTTTTTCACAAAATAGTTTTTTCATAAAAAATTAAAGAGGACTATTGAACAAAAAATGAGCAAGAATAAAATCTAATAGTCTATCAAGCATGGAACTACTGCGGGTCAGCCCTAATAAATAAATGAAACACAAAGCGAACAGAAATTACACTATTCAAATGAGCAAAACTGAAAACGAGCAGAAATTAACATGAGTAGGGCTCAAAACCCCTATGCCTTCCCAAGTCCAGAACATTATTTGCACTTTACTGAAAAAATATAAATGCCTTTACTTTTACAATTTTAATAAATCAAATAATATTAAAATTTTGATTAATAAATATTAGTATATGTATATTAAACCGACAATGCACATTCATTTGTATTTTTTTCAGTAAAGTGCAATTTGTATTTGTTTGTACGACAAAACTTTCTATAAAAAAAACATTATATGCCCCCAGGGCATAACTTACAACCGTTGCACTGTGGGCTGTGGGGGGAGTGTCATCCTCAAAAACATAGTTTCCGGACTTTTTAACTACTTCGAACAAAACGACTATCTCAAAATTCTGATTGGATGTGTTTGGGGAAATGGTGGGTGTGAGAGGGTTGTTAGTTGTCGTCCAATAACTTTCGACTATTAAAAAGGGCACAAGCCCTTCTAATTTCCAATCAGATGAGCCCTACTTGAAGTATCTACAACATCGCTATCTATAAAAAACCTTATATGCCCCCGGGGCATAATTTACAACCCTTGCCCTGAGGGCTATGAGGAGGTTATCATCCTCAAAGACCTAATTTCTAAAACTTTTAACTACGTTGAACAAAATGGCTATCTAAAAATTTTGATTGGATGTGTTTGGAGAAATGGTGGGCGTGAGAGGGGGTTAGTTGCCTTCCAATCCCTTTCAACTGTTAAAATGGGAACTAGCCCTTTGAATTTCCAATCGAATGAGCCCTTTTTCAAGTTTTTGCGACACCGCTTTCTATAAAAAACCCTATATGCCCCCAGGGCATAACTTACAACCCTTGCCCTGAAGACTATGGGGGGAGTGTCCAGCTCAAAGATATAATTTCCGGGCCTTCCAACTGCGTTGAACAAAAAGGCTATCTCAAAATTTTGACTTAATGTGTTTGGGGAAATGGTGGGCGTGGAAGGGATGTTAGTTTTGCCCTCCAATCACTTTCGACTATTAAAAAGGGCTCTAGCCATTTTAATTTCCAATCGAATGAGCCCTTTTTGAATTTTCTATGACAACACTTTTTATAAAAACCTTATATGCCCCCAGGGCATAACTTACAATCCTTGCCTTGAGGAATGTGGGGGGGGGGGGGGTTGTAATCCTCAAAGACCAAGTTTCCAGAACTTTCAACTATCTGAACAAAAGGGGTATATCAACATTTTGCTTGGATGTGTTTGGGGGAAAGGTGGGCGTGGGAGGGGGGTTAGTTCCCCTTCAATCACTTTTGACTATTAAAAAGGGCACTTGCCATTTGAATTTCCAATCGAATGAGTCTTTTTTGAAGTTTCTCAAACAATGTTTTCTATAAAAACCTTTTATGCCCCCAGGGCATAACTTACAACCCTGGCCTTGAGGAATTTGGGGGGGGGGGGTTGTAATCCTCAAAGACCTAATTTCCAGAACTTTCAACTACGTTGAACAAAAGGGCTACCTCAACGTTTTTATTGGATATGTTTGGGGAAAAGATGGGAATAAGAGGGGGGTTAACTGCCCCACAATTACTTTCGAGTATTAAAAAGGGCTCTACCCATTTGAATTTATAATCAAATGAGCCTTTTTTAAAGTTTCTACAATGTCTTGTATAAAAATCTTATATGCCCCCAGGGCATAACTTACAACCCTTGCCCTGAGGGCTGTGGGGGAGTGTCCTCTTCAAAAATATAATTTCTATCTGGAAATAAACTACGCTGAACAAAATGGTTCTCTCAAAATTTTGATTGGATGTGTTTGGGGAAATGGTGGGCGTGAAGAGGTGTTAGTTGCCTTCCAATCACTTTCGACTATTAAAAAAGGCACAAGCCACTTCAGTTTCCAATCGAATGATCCCTTTTCGAAGTTTCTGCGACAACTCCTTCGATACGAAGTGCCCTGGTATGGAAAAAAAATAATACATTGTGCCAACATAGTTCTTTACTTAGGCAGCGCGATTGCGCTGCCTATGATAAGGAAAATTTTCTCAGGCTCGTAGCCTTTGATGGGTAAAACTAAGTTAATGAATCTTATATGTTTGGAATCTGCGTAATAAGTCAATTCGTTTGATATGTCTTTTGATGTCAAAATTATTTTTTGTTAGAGTTTATGTTACTATTGAGCCATGTCGCTCCTTACCACTGTATAAAAATAATTAACAGTAAGTTCACCGCAGACGATTTCTGACTCTTCATTCTCGGTGCGTACAAACAGCTCCTCCCACATACTCTTTGATTAGCGGGTTACTAATGTTAGTATGTGTCAGTGGTCCAATTACCCTGGAACACGTATTTTGGCAGAAACTTCCTCAAAATGCATTTGAAATCAACTCGAGACTTCGAAACCTACCTGTAATTCCTAAAAACATCAAATATTAACATTGCACTTCTAATTACCGATTTTCATATATGTATTGAAATATATTAATTTAAAATCAGTTTCCTTAAAATTTAGTGTTCCCACGTTGAAGCCAAGTTTCACGTTCAAGAGAAATCTGACTGGTCTACCCGTGAAAAGATCTAATGTCGCTTATATTTTTACTTTCTCCGGAGTACTCGCACCTCGGTCCGGGTTTTTATAATGGGTGTGATAGGGAACGATGGTACTGTTTGATTTGGCAAAAACTAATCTACCTAAAATTTTCGGTAAATTTAACTTGTTCGTTTGAACCTTTACAATTATTATGAATAGTTAAATTGATTTTAACCGACAACATATGAATATATTACTATTTTATCTTTAAGTATACAGTTTTGAGTCATCCCTTACAGTAGTAGTGGCTTTCTCCTGTGGCGAGTAAGAGAGTCTACGTTTAGCTTATTATGGAAACTATGGCCAAGAGTTTTTCACCCTGTTGGGATATCTCACCACCATCTGAATTTTTGCTTTTAAGGAAACTATGGCGAAGAGTTTTTCACCCTGTTGGGATATCTCGCCACCATCTGAAAATTGTATTTCTTGCTTTTATTAGCTTTCTTTTTTTCCAGGGATTTCTACGGCGTATTTCATTAGAAGATGAAAATACCATCATTTATTTGTCATGTTTGTCCGGGATTATGTCCGGATTCTCGTTCAATGTTTTAGAGTGTATGGATTTGCTTGTGAGTTTAGTTGGAAAAGTATCCTATAACCATCTTCCCATAATGTATGCCGTTGCTAAAGGATATATAGCCCTAAACAGGTAAGTTTGAAGAACAAGTCACCAAATTTTGTTTAGCTAAAGTCAAATTTTTTAAATTTTCGGGCGGTTCTTCACTTTTGACTATAATTCAAGTTCTTTTAACTACAGAATTTGAGTCAAAGTAAGAGCTCTTAATGTATCCTGGATTATCCTGCTTCTATTTAAGTGATTAAAGATCAGCATGTTTTCCGACGACACTCGCAAGGAATGACTGCCAAGACCAATGCAAGTCCATTTTTTTTTCAAGGGTTCCGCTACGAACTTCAACAAACTGAAAATCATACTTGGGTCAGACAAATTTCGTTATTAATTTTGTTTAGTCTTGACATTGTTGGGGTTTGCACATGCCCTTTTAACGGGGTATGGAGGGAATCTCAAACATTTTAAATGGTATTCCGTCTGGAATGTTTTAGATTCCAATTATTTGAGGAAGTTTCGCGATTTATTACTGGTAAAGTGCGGAATGATGCTCTTGGTGAAATTAAAATTATTTATCGGATTCACGTGGGTCCAGAGTCTCAGCGAACGAGTTGTTATAGTATGAGGAATTTATCTGTAGAAAATTGGCTATGCCGATTACTACTACAGAATTTGTTCTTACAGATCTAAGAAAACGATACGTGATTCTTTGCACTAAATCTTCAAATTTTTAGGAACTAAAAATCGATTGGTGACAATTTGGTGCGCTTGTGTTTCCAATAATCGTTTTTGTTTTTTCTTTTTCTCAGGTATGATTTGGCAAAGGAGGCTATCAACGATTGTCTAAAGTGCGTGAACATCATCCAGCCCCTACATTACCCTGAAAGTACTGCTATTATCCCTGAAACGAATCCGTACATTTTAATATCTAAACTTGAAGAATTGGACTTAGAATGCAGTGTGGGTAAAGACCCTGTAGCTGTTTGCTGTGCTTCAGTATGTCAAAGTGACCACCATTATCCAGATAGAAAAATGTTTCTAGACGACTATAATTTTGAAGGATATACCGAAATTCAGTGTGACGTCGGATGTCGACTGCAATACCACTTACAGTGTTTGGAGACAGAACAAGAAAAAAAAAATTATCGTAAGCATATAGACAAGGTAACTTTCGTTTCTGGTCGTAATCGATTTTAAGACCTACAGAAGTGACCACTTGACTATTTTTCAATGTTTTAGTAAGCCTAATATCTGTTTTGGAGTAGCAGAAACGAAATTTGAAAATTTCGAATTTGTCATAGTGACAATTTACCAGCGATTTAACCTTACCAGCGATATCTTTAAAATGTCAATATATATATTTATAGTTATTTATGACCCACAGGAATTACGAACAAGTACAATATTTATATATATATATATTAGATTTATTGCAAAAAGCCTGCGGGCCATAGCAGCACAGAATACAGTCTACAAACAAAGCCCAGGAACAAAATACAACTTTAGATAATATAAAAAAAAGAACAACAAAAAGATAAAAAAGAAACACACCAAGGTTCAACATTTTAGCCAGCAAACACCAATCATAATAAAATTCAAATCCTAAAACCGTAACAAGCTACCCACTCCAACATGATTCCCTGTGTTTAATCCCTAAACGAAGAAACTTACACAGCTGTTTAATATCTCATGCGTTCCTCTCAGCCATCCGCTCAATTAACCAGCATTCACTCCCAAACACTCGTCCAAAACATTCATTCCGTAACTCAGTCAGCTCTTCATACTCGGATACAAAATGAAATAAGTTCTCATTCACACATCCACACATAGGCCAAAAATAGGGACCAGCTGCCGGCCTAAACTTTCCTAAAAATTCCTTCTCTTACCTTAATGCAAACTGTCCAATCTTATCAACAACAAATTCTTCAAATTCTCTTTATTCAACCCAAATTTAGAATAGACCTCCTCCCCCCAACAGTCTTTAGCTTGGGAGTAAAACTTCAAAGACATAGATTAGTCCTTATGAGCTTGCCACTCTTGGATTTCTTGGTCATTTAGGGTTCGCTGAACTTCCCTCCATACTGACACGCTTTCACCTATTGGGCCTTCTCCTTCATTCCACGTCTCCGAAAGGCCACACAGGTCCAGTATTTTCTTGACCTGATTTGGCCACGAATGATGTCTACTCTCCTTCAAGCTTTCCAAATAAGCTGACTTAAGAAGCAGAACTCTAGATAGCTTAATTATTTTCTCCCAGAATTTTACCATTCTAACCAATCTAACATTCCTTAAAATGAAAAGCCCTAAATCGCCTTTCAGTACCACTGAACTAAATGAATCATTCGAGCTTAAAACTCTTTTAAAATATCTTACTTAGCTATACTACTTCTAGCTTAGCTGCTTTAGCCAAACCCCAAACCTCAGAACTCTAATGTAGACTAGAAGCTACTTTTGTCTGGAAAACTTTACTGGATCCTCATGTCAGCTAGCTGACCTAAATTACTTTACAAAAGCATATTTATTAGCCTATTGCCCCTGAAATTACAATCTTCTACATGCGTAGACATCCCCCTTAATGCACTAAACTTACCATCCAAATAAACAAACTCTTCTTTAACCTCTAACATCGTTCCTCCAAAATCAAAATGAAATCGGACTTGCTTCAATATATGTATATATATATATATATATATATATATATATATATATATATATATATAAATATATATATAAAATATATATATAAATATATATATATATATATATATATATATATATATATATATATATATATATATATATATATATATATATATATATATATATATATATATATATATATATATATATATATATATATATATATATATATATATATATATATATTGTATATTGAAGCAAGTCCGATTTCTAACACCGATTGTCTACTAAGCTTCAAATTTTTTTTTTTTTTTAAAGGTTTTTGAATGGTTGAATGGCCTCTCAATTACTTAGACTTGGCTTATCTGCCTTGGCTTTTCTCTGTCTACAATTACCCAGCGTCTTGATGCAACCTATGCAACCTATTGCAAAATACTTGATAACTTCAATTCAAAAACTAACCTGACAAGTATGTGTCCAATAAGAGAGTAATGCATACTCCTGATATTAACCCGTGTCCCAGCCATTTAAACATTTGCCTCTCTATTACTTGGACTATCTGTCTTGGCTTTTCTCTGTCTACAATTACCCAGCGTCTTGATGCAAACTATTGCAAAATACTTGATAACTTCAATTCAAAAACTAACCTGACAAGTATGTGTCCAACAAGAGAGTAATACATACTCCTGATATTTACCCGTGTCCCAGCCATTAAAACATTTGCCTCTCAATTACTTGGACTATCTGTCTTGGCTTTTGTCTGTCTACAATTACCCAGCGTCGTGTTGCAACCTATGCAACCTATTGCAAAATACTTGATAAATCAATTCAAAATCAACGGAATTGAAGTTATCAAGTATTTTGCAATAGGTTGCATCAAGACGCTGGGTAATTGTAGACAGAGTAAAGCCAAGACAGATAGTCCAAGTAATTGAGAGGCAAATGTTTAAATGGGTGGGGCACGGGTAAATGGCAGGATTATGCATGACTCTCTTATCGGACACATACTTGTCAGGTTAAAACATGAACAAATTTCTTTGCAATTACCAGTTTTTTGCTCATTAAGCAATTTAATGTCTTTTTATACGCCTGTCTTTTCAGTTGTCTACTGTCTACTTTTTCTGTCTTTTCAGTTGTCTACTAAGCTTCAAAATTTTGGTTTTCTTTTTTAAAGTTTTTGAATTGTTGAAATCCCTGGTTAAAATATAAACAAATATTAATGCAATTACCAGTCTTTTGCTTTTTAAGCAATTATTTCATACTGCTGTATTTTCAACGATATTTAAATTATTGAAAATTTTTGTAATTACCAGTATTTTGTTCTTCAAGCAATTTAACGTAAACTTTTCCATGCATGAAAACCTTCAATTTTTCCACACAAGTGTGACAACGTCATAGCAATACTGCTATGATGTATACAAAAATGTCGTTGTTCATCATTATCGTTGTGATTCGTTGTGATGCTTGTTATCGCATGTCTCCTAACAACATATCTTGTTGTGCCTCATTTGGTTCATCATTGCCTTTGAAATTTTGTCCATGCCTTTTGCTGTAGCTGCTCGGATTCACTCATGCTCTTGTATAATTTTGGCTTGGCGCCATAGATACAAAATAAAATTACATTCCAGCTTTTCCCTAGTAATTTTATTTTTGGTTTTATTGCATTATTATATGATTCAATTACATTTAGGCATGTTCTATAATATATTTGGTACTAGACCCAGCCGCCACGCCGATAAGGGAAGGCCGGCGGCGACGGAGCCATAAATAGCTGCGGTGGTGCGCCGTCACCAATGAGATGTCAGTGCGTGCCGCCGGCGCGATAAATGTTGACCGCAAACATTAATGTTTCCATCAATCTTTCTCAAATCCCAGCTTGAATTTACAACAGATTTGAACCTATTCATGAGTTAAAAACTTCGCAAGTCGCTGGCTGGACGTTGGTCATCTTCGTTATTCATCAAGAGAAGTAGAGACCTGGTAGAAACGAAATGGCTATGGCGTTTCAGAACCCTTGCATAATAGTTGAAGTATCTACTGGCTATGTATTCTTAACATAAATAATTATCAAAATTAGTAGTTTTTTTTCATCGAGCATTATTCCATACAAAATTTCAAATACAGTATCACAAAATTCGCAAATTATCTGGGTAAAATCTTTGAATAGAAGTCTGAACATAGAAGCTTAGTTTTTTCATAATGTTCTTTGCCTATATCTGTTTTATCTCCTTTAAAACAGTTGAAATGGACGACTTTGATATTGATTGTTTATAGCTTTTTTGGATTCCTAAAAAGCCTTCCTGTTATTACAAACTGGTTTTTAATAACAATTAAACAACAAAAAATACATTTTTAAGTGTTTTTGGCCTCCCTATAGAATCATGTAGGCTAATTCTGAACTGCTGCTTTTTTGGATTGCTTTTGGCTGCTCTTTTGGATATTATTCATTTTTTCTTTTGGGGATTCATTCCAAATTAGAAACTCATAAATACCTAATATCAGTTAAATTATAAACTGAATCTTAAAGGAGTAAATTTATCAAATCGAAAAATTAATGATGATGAAACACTTCAATTATAATGAAAAAAAAAAAAATTTGATAAAACTTATAATTCTCACTTGTAAATAGCTTGTAAATACCTTATATTAGAAGAACATCCAACTACATAAAAAAAAACGCCTCTGGATACCGCCTTGATAGGCTACCCTCTCTGCTTTAAATTAAAAAAATAAGTAACTTCTTTGGCATCCCTGCCTTCAAAAAAAAAAAAAATCGAGGTATTTTCATTTAAGAATGAAACCCCCTATCCGTCCCACCTTTGGATACTGCCTTGATAGGATACCGTCTCTGTTTTAAATTAGAAAAAAAAAATTTTTGGCATCCCTGCTTACAATAAAAAAAATTCGAGGTATTATCATTTAAATAAGACAATTCCCTACCCCCCCCCCCCCTCTGGATACCATTTTGATAGGATACCGTCTCTGCTTTAAATTAAAAAAAAATAACTTTTTGGCATCCCTGCTTTCAATAAAAAAAAATCGAGGTATTATCATTTAAAAATTATAAAGGTCGGACAACAAAATGGAGAGGTTATTCAGATATACAATCAAATTATTGGAAAACTAAATCATAGATTCGCCTTGGCATTCAATATGATCCAAGGAATCTAATTAAAAGGGAGCGCGCACAAAAGCCAAATTAGGCCAGTAGTCCATGATAAATCAAAAAATACCCAAGACAATGAACAAGTCCCAATCGGGGGTCCTGGGTCTATCAAAACATTTTTATGGTTTCTTAGGGAATTTGATATCATTTTCTTCCGCCTCCGCATTAAATGGAAAAAAATAATTATCTTTTTGGTATCCCTACTTTCATTAAAAAAATGAGTTATTATCATTTAAAAATGATAGCCCACTATTCTCCCCCCCCCCCCCTATTGACAAAAATATGCAATTTTTGTTATTAATCTTATTTTTGGGGTTACTTCTGTTTCAATATTCGATTCCCCAACCTTGTAAATAGTCTATAGCTAAATTTTGTCTCAATAGAACGTTTTTTTTTCGGGGGGGAGGGTAATGTTTTTTTTTCATAAAGAAGATTGTACTTTCTTTAATCTGTCAGGGGTTCAATAATTGTGAATTAAACATTAAAAAAATATATCTAAAAATAGCAAAAGAAAACAAAATTCTGCGAATTTACGATTCAGCTGTCGCAACAAGCTGTTGACTATCAATTTCAAAATCCAATTTAACCTGTATAGTGTATGCGTTCCGTTCAACTTAAAAATAAAATTCTTGACTACGAATGATGTAAGAATCTTATAGCAATTGGAAAACTGCATTCGAAATGGTTTAATCTCAAATCATAAAGACGATACTTTTGCCAACATGTGAAGAACCATGCATGTTGCAAATTTGCAATTGTATCTGTCTGGTTTTTATGCAAAGTAACGCAAGAAATGAAAATTAACGAACAAGCGAGTAGTGAAGAATTATGGTATACAAAGTAATATTTGGCAGGGATAGTCACTAGTGATAAATCACTAGAGGTGGCACCGTGACTGGGTGATTTTCGGGGATTAGGAGAACCAAATTTTTATTCGGGGTGACAGATAGATTTTCGGAGAAATCTCCGAAAATTTGGGGATAGTGCAAGTCCTGCTTGATTTCTTACAAGGAAAATTGAAATACGTAACCACACGAGAAAAGAAAAGCTCCGACTTTGCGGTTGACGCAATAAAGAATTGCCACACAATTGAAGTCAGCCGAACGCCGCCGCCTCTGCCCGCGGCTGCGCGACGGCGGTACGCCGGTAGCGTTACGACACTTCTGCGTTGGGTAATTGGGCCCCTCGTTAGCGGCATTCGGTTAATGCGCCGGCGTGGTGCCGGGGTTTACATATGAGGTACATATTTTGGTACATATGACATCTGGGACTCGTTGTGATTCGCACTGTTGCTTCTCTTCTAGCCGCAGATTTCATTTACGATTCGATGTTGGGATCAGTTGTGATGCTTGTTGTTGCATATTTTCTAGCCGCAGATCTCGTTTGTGCTTCGTTTTCATGCATCATTACTTCAGAATTTTCCCATACTTTTTGTTTTAGCTGTTCGGATTTATTCAAAATTATGCGCAATTTCGCACGACCTCATAGATGCTAATGCAACTTTTTTCCCAGCTTTTCTCAAGGCGTTATTTTTTTTTGTTTGTTAATTGCGTTGTTTATATAATTCAGTAACAACCATGAATGTTCCAGTGCCTTTGTCCCCTGAAATATCTCAGTTACGCATTGGCTAAATCATCGGTTCATTTTTTAGTTTTAAGGCATAGAGTGGCAAATAAGCAATTTCAGCTGAATAAAAAAAAATTTGGTGTGAATTCAATTCCTTCTTCCTTTTTATCCTTTATAGACGCTAAAACAACAAGTTACCTATTCCATTGTAATTTCTGAAACATCTAAATTACGCAATAGCATAATTATCGTGTTGTTCTTTTGTTTTAAGTTACATTTTTGTTTGCAATTCAATTTGATCTGTTGGTGTTTCTTTTTCCATGACTTTTTCCTTAGCTTTTCCCTACCAAAAGGCGGAGGATGTGTCGACCAAATTTTCACTCAGGTTAATAATTGAGAAGTGCCTGAGTTGTCAAACACCTTTGGTCCTCAGTGTTATAGACTATGAGCAAGCGTTCGATTCTGCTGATAGAAGAGCTTTAGTAAAGGTTTTATCCTTGTATGACATTCCAGACAAATACATGGTTTTGTAAATCAGGAGTTAAGCAGGGTTGTGTTCTATCCCCCTTTATATGGATTATTTTGATGGACTTTCTCCTAAGGAGCACAGGAAAGGCAATGGGAGACTATGGAATCAAATAGGGAGGGAAAACTTTCCTGGACTTAAATTTATCTGATGATTTAAGTATCCTAGAGACGAGTTTGAGCGAAATGAACAAGCTGTTAGAGTTTTTGCAAGTTCATGATGCTAGAATAGGTTTGAGAATTAATACTAAGAAGACTAAATCGCTAAGGCTAGGAATAAGTGAAGATGAAAAGGTGACTTTGGGCAACGATTGAATTGTTTAGAGAATATATACATGGGGAGGAGGGATTTTTCCGTGGAGATGGAGCGAAATTTGCTGGTATTATTTAAAAAATGACCTGGAATTAAAATAAAAGTTTTTGAACTGAAAATAAATAGCAACAATAAAACTTAAAACGAACAGAAATTATTAGGTATATGAGGGTGGTTTCCCCCTCCTCAGCACCTCGCTCTTTACGCTAAAGTCTGAATTTTGTCCCAATTCTTTAAGAGTGACTCCTGAAACACAAGGTTCGTTTAACTAGAACAATAAGAAGTTTTTTTTTTTTAAATACTAGCAACTTAAGCGTAAAGAGCGAGGTGATGAGGAGGGGGTAACCCTTTCTTATATACGCAATAATTTCTGTTCGTTTTAAGTTTTAATGGTGCTTCTTACTTTTAGTTGAAAAAACTTTTTCTTTTATTTGATAGATACTAAAAACGATATGATCACTCCAAGGAGGAAAATGACGAAATTTGACGAATTGCTCTTAGAATGTATATAAACATGACGTTAGACATTTTCCCATGCCTTTTAATTTAGCTGTTCGGATTCATTCAAAATCATGTGGGATTTCGGATGACGTTATAGATACCAACCAAATTCTTTCCCAGCTTTTCCTCAATCGTTATATTTCTTCTTTAATTGTGTTGATGCATAATTCAGTAACAAATAGGAATGTTCTATTACCTATGCCACTAAAACATCTAAATTACGCATTGGCATAATTATCGTTTTTTCTTTAATGTCAAGTCATGGGTGATAAATCAGCAATTTCAGTTGAATTAAGGAAAGTCTGGTGTGAGTTCAATTCCTTCTTCGTGTTTATCCTTTATAGACGCTAAAATAACACATTCCTCACTCCATTGTAATTTCTTTAATATATAGGCCTAAGTTAGGTAATAGCATAAGTATCGTGTTATTCTTTATTTTAGGTCAGATTTTTGTATGCAATTTAATGTCATTTTTGTTGTTTCTTGCTCCGTGTCTTTTTCTTTAGCTGTTTGGAGTCATTTGTCATCTTTTGTAATTTTTCTATGTGTCATAGATACTAAAAACGATACGACCACCCCTGGGAAAAAATGACGTTTTTTGTTTTGTTTTTTCAGTGAATATGTAACGTAACTCGCATAATTTTTTTCTGGCATGAATTCAATTCTTCTTTCTTGTTTTCCCTTCACATACGCCCAAATAACTTCATTCCATTCCAGTTTGGTTAGTAAATTCATGTATGAATTTATTTGCCTTTTCCTGTGTATGTTTACAGACGCTAAAATAACATCTTTCTTCATTTTAGGGTCAAAAATCGGTAATTTCAATTGAATTAAGTAATTTTGGCGTAAACACAATTTTTCTGCTTAATGTTTATCCTTCACACTCCCGCACGCTAAACTAATACGCTCCTTCATTTCATTATAATTTTGCCTTGTCTTCTAACAGCAAAATTCGTTGTGCAACGTTTTCCTCTGTAATTCAATGTGATTTTGCTGTTTCTTATTTCATGGCTTTTTCTTTACTTGTTAAAAGCCATTTATCACCCTGTTTAATTTTGCATACGTCGTAGATACTAAACCCGATACAATCATTCCGGGGGAAATGATGTAAAAATATGCTGTTGAAATGTACATAAATAGGAGTAGAAGGGGGGGGGGGGTGCTACTCCGAAGAGAACACCCTGCTGCCACCTATAACTTTTTTGCACCCCAAAATAGGGCATAGCCTCCCTAGGGAGAATGATTGCGTAATCGGTCAATGACCTCTTTTTCCAAGGTCGAGTTATTTGATGTTTCTATGTGTAATAACTCCGGAAAGAAGGTTGCACATGCGTATTGAATTCTAACGGGAACAATGTTATTGATCTAGGACTCGAGGGGGAAGTGAATTTCCAAGAACTTGATTGCGTAATCGATCGTGAATGTTATGGGATCCAGAAATAGTATTTGTTGTTGTTGCTCTCGAGCCAAATGTTATGACTACCCCGGAAACAGTTAGATCAAGTATTTCCTTCTCAGCCAATCAGTGAGTCGGAAACATCCTCCTTCTCAGCCAATCAGAGGGCTGGTTACATATAGTTTCCCCGTTACATAACAATTCGCCCTTGAGATTTCGTATATAACGGACATGCAATGTGATTAAATTATCAGAAAGTATTTTGACACCGTGTAAACAACTAAAATGGATAATATTGATGAATTAGAAGCCTTGGCAACTACAATTTACCGTGTAAGTTCCGTTTTATTTTCAAAATTATTTTCCTTGGACATCCTCCAGTATGTTCAGCTAAAACATAAATATATTCCTTTACCCCAAACCCCCCCCCCAAACCATACAAACATCATTATACTCACTAGGAAAACATAAAATATATTCTTTTTACCCTAACCCCAGCCCCCTTTGTTTTACAATCCAAAATTCTAGAAAAAAGAAATAATTTTATTTCTTTAATTTTATGCAATTTTATGTGTCTATATCCTAGCTAAAAGCGACCATTGACTTCCGTCACTGTTGTTATTAACCTAACCTGGTTTTGACATAATGCTCTACGCGAGGTTAAAATTAGCTCTCACCTCTTTTCCTATGTGTTTACGAACGCGGCAGCCACAGTCCCAAGGCCCTGTTTCTCCGTCAAAATTAAATACATAAAATATTTTCTTTTACCCTCAAAACCTAACCCCCCCCCTCATCGTTTTACAACAAAACTCTCGCAAAAGAAATAATTATCATTTCGTTAAAATTTATGCAATTTTAAGTGTTCTATATCCTAGCTAAAAGCGACCATTGACTTCCGTCACTGTTGTTATTAACCCGCTCTGGTTTGACACAAGGCTCTCCGGCGCGAGGCCTATAATTAGCTGTCACCCTTTTCCCTCTTTGTTTACGAACGCAGCAGCCAAAGTCAAAAGGAACTGTTTCTCCGTCAAAATTAAAACACTTTGAGGCAATTGTAATAATTAGGCGCAGACGCAATGTGCTATTTTGGAGAAGAGAAACAGATTATTTTCAAGCTTTCTTTCGATAAAGTTTCTTTTATATTCCCGGAAGGGGGGCGTGAATCCAGGATTTTTTGCTGGGGAGGGGGTTAGCGCTTTTATTAGAAATAGAAAAGATAATTGTTTCTTACCTTTATTGCTTCTTCATCATTTAGTGATTTTAGCTATAACATTTGAATAAAAGGTAGTAAGATATGGCTTTCGCTTGAATAAAACACATGATTAACTCAATGAGAGGGTAGACTTAGGTTGGGTTAATTTTCCTAAATTTAGGGGGAGAGAATATGGGTTTTTTGCTTTACTAAAATTCAATACTTTTCTAAACAAAATTGTAGTTAATAACTTTCTTTCTGTAAAAAAGGGGCAAATTATTTAGATACTAATTTTTTCTCTTCTTTTTAAGGCCAATTATGAAGAATGCGTGCCCCCTCCTTCCAAGAAAGCCAGAGATGATGAGGCAGCCACCATACAGTCCTGTCAAAAACCGAAAAGAGAATGGGCGGCTTCTTATAATATGGTGAACCCTGCCGGCTCATCTATGCAAGATCGTGAAATAGCCGGCCCAGTCTCGCAAGAACATAGCGACGCCGCCCCGTCCACCCTCCAACACACACACTACCTGGTCCTTCGGGGGCCCAAGTCCAGAGGGATTATGCAAATGTAAGCATTTTTTCCTACCTTTCTATTTCTTCCAATTTTTAGTCTTTTTCAATCCCAATATAAACTTATCTCTGTGAGATATTAACCTCATATTACATATCTAAATGTAATTCTACCGCCATCAGTGTAAAATGAAAACAAACAGTGCTGGGCTAGAAAAGTCTTTGGGAGTTGCATGTAGCTAATATTATGTATAAATTGAATAGCATTTTAACCTATGTTTGCAAAATATATGCCTACAGGTCGATGGGTTAACGATCTAATTTAAAGCCTATAGACCGGAAAATTTAATATTTTTCTAAATGGTAAAAATAGAAACAATGATTCCTATCCCATGGCTATAGACTACTGATTGTCTAATAAAAACGTTTGATTTCTAAGCCTAATATATTTCTCGCGAAATTTTTACTTTTTGCTTTACTGAAAAGAGATAAATGTTTCTTACTTCAGTGTCTAACCATTTCTCTTCGAAATTTAGCGATTTTAGCTATAACAATTTTCCTAAATTTAGGGGAGGGGGCGTGAATCCATGATTTTTGTTGGGGGGGGGGGGTTAGCACTTTTAAGAGTGAAAAAATATAAATGAAAAGATAATTGTTTCTTATTTCAGTGTCTAACCATTTCTCTTCGAAATTTAGCGATTTTAGCTATCACAATTTTCCTAAATTTAGGGGAGGGGGTGGGAAGCCATGAATTTGGTGGGGGACTGGGTTAGCACTTTTAATAGTGACAAAATAGAAATGAAATTTAATTTAAACACTTTTTTTTTCAGATATAATAATGTTTGGTGTGATTGACACAGAATATATTGGTCTGAAATATTCCGCAACTGGCATTATATTCGAAGCAGCTTTCTTACTCCTAGACAATCAACGACGTGAAATTCATTGCTATAAATGGAACATCAGATACAATATGTATAAGTACGAGAAAAACAGATGGAGTCCAACACTAAATTTTATAAATCGAAATGGCTTTTACGCTAAAACCATACGACCACATAATGAAAATGGCTATGAAATAAAACCTGTACAAGAGGAAATTCAGGAAATATGCAGTTTTTTCTGTGTGCAAGCTGTTTATGTTAAGGGAAACGTGCCAACTGATAAACTCTTACTAGAAAAATGTGATAAAAACATAGCATTATTCAATTTAGAAGACTTCAAATGTGAGAAATACCTGCATTCAGTCCACGACCCAGAAGATGAAGTTAGATATTTCGCTAAAGGGATACCGGAAAAGATACTTGACATGGAAAAAAGCATCAGATATCCAAAGTCCTAAACTTGCTCCTCCTCATATCAAATGGATTAAGCTTATTTTTTTTTAAATATGTCATTATTTTTTTCAAATTTTTTAAATATGTTTAAGCAATAAATATATTAAGCCTCAACAGTTTTTATTCTTTAGAATAGTCCATCCCCATGAAAATTATACTTTCAGATTCAACATGTCAGGGAACACACTTTCAAGTTCAGCATGTTGGAGAACCCTAAATAGTCATCAATAAAAAGGTAAGTTAACTCTAAAAGGTTAAAGAATTTTTCTGAAATTCTCTTAAGCCTAAGACGTTTTTATTCTTTATAATAGTCCATCGCCACGAAAATTAGACCCTCAGATTCAACATGACAGGGAACACACTTTCAAGTTCAGCATGTTGGAGAACTCTAAATAGTCATCCATAAAAAGGTAAGTTAACACTAAAAGGTTAAAGAATTTTTCTGAAATTATCAAGCCTCAACCGTTTTTATTCTTTAGAATAGTCCATCGCCATGAAAATTATACTTTCAGATTCAACATACCAGGGAACACACTTTCAAGTTCAGCATGTTGGAGAACCCTAAATAGTCATCCATAAAAAGGTAAGTTAACCCTAAAAGGTTAAAGAATTTTTCTGAAATTATCTTAAGCCTGATACGTTTTTATTCTTTAGAATATTCCATATCCACGAAAATTAGACTTTCAGATTCAACATGCCAGGGAACACACTTTCAAGTTCAACATGTTGGAGAACCCTAAATAGTAAACCATAAAAAGGTAAGTCAACCCTAAAAGGTTAAAGAATTTTTCTGAAATTATCATAAGCCTGAGACGTTTTTATTATTTAGAATAGTCAATAGCCACGAAAATTAGACTTTAAGATTCAAAATGCCAGGGAACACACATTCAAGTTCAGCATGTTGGAGAACCCTAAATAGTAATCCATAAAAAGGTAAGTTAACCCTAAAAGGTTAAAGAATTTTTCTGAAATTATCTTAAGTCTGAGACGTGATTATTCTTTATAATAGTCCTTCGCCACGAAAATTATACCTTCAAATTAAACATGCCAGGGAACACACTTTCAAGTTCAACATGTTTGAGAACCCTAAATAGTCATCCATAAAAAGGTAAGTTAACCCTAAAAGGTTAAAGAATTTTTCTGAAATTACACTTTCAGATCCAGTATGTCAGGGGACACACTTTCAGGTTCAGCATGTAGGAGAACCCTAAATGCTCATCCCTAAAAAGGTAAGTTACCCCTAAATGGTTAAAGAATTTCTCTATTTATGCAGAGTTTCAACTAGCTATGGCTATGTTTGCTAAAGACAAGCTATTTTCTCGCGAAAACACACAAAATCAGAAAAAAAAATGTTCAATGTTCCTTTAGTACCTACGCATTTAGACTAAAAATGAAGATATTTATGCAGAGTTTCAACTAGATATGGCTAAGTGTGCTAAAGACAAGCTATTTTCTTGCGAAAACACACAAAGTCAGAAAAAATGTTTAATGTTCCTTTAGTACCTACGCAATTAGACTAAAAATTAAGATATTTATGCAGAGTTTCTACTAGCTATGGCTATGTTTACTAAAGACAAGCTATTTTCTTGAGAAAACACACAAAATCAGAAAAAAGGTTCAATGTTACTTTAGTAAATAAACAATTATAGTAAAAATAAAGATATTTATTCACAGTTTCAACTAGCTATGGCTAAGTTTACTAAAGACAAGCTATTTTCTTTCGAAAACACACAAAATCAGAAAAAATGTTCAATGTTCCTTTAGTACCTACACAAATACACTAAAAATGAAGATATTTATGCAGAGTTTCAACTAGCTATGACTAAGTTTGCTAAAGACAATCTATTTTCTTGCAAAAACGCAAACAAAATCAGAAAAAATTATCAATGTTCCTTTAGTACCTACGCAATTAGACTAAAAATGAAGGTATTTATGCAGAGTTTCAAATAGCTATGTCTAAGTTTGCTAAAGACAAGATATTTTCTCACGAAAACACACAAAATCAGAAAAAAAATGTTCAATGTCCCTTTAGTACCTACGCAATTAGGCTGAAACGAAGATATTTATGCAGAGTTTCAACTAACTATGATTAAGTTTGCTAAAGACAAGCTATTTTCTTGTGAAAACACACAAAATCAGAAAAAATGATCAATGTTCCTTTAGTACCTACGCAATTAGGCTTAAATGAAGATATTTATGCAGAGTTTCAACTAGCTATGGCTAAGTTTGCTAAAGACAAGCTATTTTTTTGTGAAAACACACAAAATCAGAAAAAATGATCAATGTTCCTTTAGTACCTACGCAATTAGACTAAAAATTAAGATATTTATGCAGAGTTTCAACTATCTATGGCTAAGTTTGCTAAAGACAAGATATTTTCTTGCGAAAACACACAAAATCAAAAGAAATGTTCAATGTTCTTTTAGTACCTACATAATTAGGCTAAAAATGAAGATATTTATGCCGAGTTTCAACTAACTATGGCTAAGTTTACTAAAGACAAGCTATTTTCTGGCGAAAACACACAAAATCAGAAAAAATGTTCAATGTTCCTTTAGTACCTACGAAATTAGGCTTAAATTAAGATATTTATTCAGAGTTTCAACTAGCTATGGCTAAGTTTGCTAAATACAAGCTATTTTTTTGTGAAAAAAAAAAAAATAAGAAAAAATTATCAATGTTCCTTTAGTACCTACGCAATTAGACTAAAAATTAAGATATTTATGCAGAGTTTCAACTATCTATGGCTAAGTTTGCTAAAGACAAGCTATTTTCTTGAGAAAACACACAAAATCATAAGAAATGTTCAATGTTCCTTTAGTATCTACACAATTAGACTAAAAATGAAGATATTTATACAGAGTTTCAACTAACTATGGATAAGTTTACTAAAGACAAGCTATTTTCTTGCGAAAACACACAAAATCAGAAAAAATGTTCAATGTTCCTTTAGTACCTACGCAATTAGTCTTAAATGAAAATATTTATTCATATTTTAAACTAGCTATGGCTAAGTTTACTAGAGACAAGCTATTTTCTTGTGAAAACACACAAAATCAGAAAAAATGTTCAATGTTCCTTTAGTACCTACTCAATTGGACTAAAAATGAATAAATTTATGCAGAGTTTCAATTAGCTATGGCTAAGTTTGTTAAAGACAAACTATTTTCTTGCGAAAACACACAAAATCAGAAAAAATGATCAATGTTCCTTTAGTACCTACTCAATTAGACTAAAAATGAAGATATTTATGCAGAGTTTCAACTAGCTATGGCTAAGTTTGCTAAAGACAAGCTATTTTCTTGTGAAAACACAAAATCAGAAAAAATGTTCAATGTTCCTTTAGTACCTACACAATTAGACTAAAAATGAAGGTATTTATGCAGAGTTTCAACTAACTATGGCTAAGTTTACTAAAGACAAGCTATTTTATGGCAAAAACACACAAAATCAGAAAATATGTTCAATGTTCCTTTAGTACCTACGCACTTAGACTTAAATGAAGATATTTATGCAGAGTTTCAACTAGCTATGGCTAAGTTTGTTAAAGACAAACTATTTCTTGCGAAAACACAAAATCAGAAAAAATATTCAATGTTCCTTTAGTACCTACGCATTTAGGCTAAAAATGAAGATATTTATGCACAGTTTCAACTAGCTATGGCTAAGTTTGCTAAAGACAAGCTATTTTCTTGTGAAAACACACAAAATCAGAAAAAATGATCAATGTTCCTTTAGTACCTACGCAAATAGACTAAAAAATGAAGATATGTATGCAGAGTTTCAACTAGCTATGGCTAAATTTACTAAAGACAAGCTATTTTCTTGCGAAAACACACAAAATCAGAAAAAATTTTCAATGTTCCTTTAGTACCTACACAATTAGACTAAAAATGAAGATATTTATGCAGAGTTTCAAATAGATATGGTTACGTTTGCTAAAGACAAGCTATTTTCGTGCGAAAACACACAAAATCATAAAAAATTTTAAATGTTCCATAAGTACATACACAATTAGGATTAAATAAAGATATTTATGAAGAGTTTCAACTATCTATGGCTAAGTATGCTAAAGACAAGCTATTTTCTTACAAAAACACACAAAATCAGAAAAAAAATGTTAAATGTTCCTCTAGTACCTACGCAATTAGGCTGAAATGAAGATATATACGCAGAGTTTCAACTAGCTATGGCTAAGTTTGCTAAAGACAAGCTATTTTCTTGCGAAAACACACAAAATCAGAAAAAATATTGATAGGTTAGATTAAGTTAGATTAGGTTAGGTTAGCCTACGTACGCGCGCATATAGGTTAGGTTAGATTAGGTTGGATTAAGTTAGGTTAGGTTAAGTTAGGTTAGGTTAGATTAAGTTAGGTTAGGTTAAGTTAGGTTAGGATAGGTTAGATTAAGTTAGCTTAGCCTAACTTGTGTGTTTTCGCAAGAAAATAGCTTGTCTTTAGCAAACTTAGCCATAGCTAGTTGAAACTCTGCATATATATCTTCATTTCAGCCTAATTGCGTAGGTACTAGAGGAACATTGAACATTTTTTTCTGATTTTGTGTGTTTTCGCAAGAAAATAGCTTGTCTTTAGCAAACTTAGCCATAGCTATTTGAAACTCTGCAAAAAGAACTTTCATTAAGCCTATTTGCGGAGGTACTAAAGGAACATTGATAATTTTTTCTAATTTTGTGTTTTCGCAAGAAAATAGCTTGTCTTTAAATATCTAAGCCCTAGATAGTTTAAAATCTGCATACATATCTTTATTTTTAGTCTATTTGTTTAGGTACTAAAGGAACATTGAACCTTTTTTCTGATTTTGTGTGTTTTCGCAAGAAAATAGCTTGTCTTTAGCAAACTTAGCCAGAGCTAGTTGAAACTCTGCATAAATATCTTCATTTTTAGTCGAAGTGCGTAGGAAATAAGGGAACATGGAACAATTTTTCTGAGTTTGTGTGTTTTCACAAGAAAATAGCTTGTCTTTAGCAAACTTAGCCATATCTAGTTGAAACTCTGCATAGATATCTTCATTTTTAGTCTAATTGCGTAGGTACTAAAGGAACATTGATAATTTTTTCTGAATTTTTGTGTTTTAACAAGAAAATAGCTTGTCTTTAGATAACTTATCCATATATAGTTGAAACTCTTAATAAATATCTTAATTTTAGACTTAGTTATTATGTTCTAAAGGAACATTTAACATTTTTTCTGATTTTGTGTGTTTTCGCAAGAAAATAGCTTGTCTTTAGTAAACTTAGCCATGGTTAGTTGAAACTCTGCATATATATCTTCATTTTTAGTCTAATTGTGTAGGTACTAATGGAGCATTGAACATTTTTTATGATTTTGTGTGTTTTCTCAAGAAAATATCTTGTCTTTATCAAACATATCCATAGCTAATTGAAACTCTGCATAAATTTCTTCATTTTTAGTCCAATTGCGTAGGTACTAAAGGAACATTGAATATTTTCTCTGATTTTGTGTGTTTTCACAAGAAAATAGCTGGTCTTTAGCAAACTTAGCAATCGCTAGTTGAAACTATGCATAAATATCTTCATTTAAGCCTAATTGCGTAGGTACTAAAGGAACATTGATCATTTTTTCTGATTTTGTGTGTTTTCTCCAGAAAATAGCTTGTCTTTAGTAAACTTAGCCATAGTTAGTTGAAACTCTGCATAAATATCTTCATTTTTAGTCTAATTGTGTAGGTACTAAAGGAACATTAAACATTTTTTCTGATTTTGTGTGTTTTCGCAAGAAAATATCTTGTCTTTAGCAAACTTAGCCATAGATAGTTGAAACTCTGCATAAATATCTTCATTTTTAGTCTAACTATGTAGGTACTAAAGGAACATTGATCATTTTTTCTGATTTTGTGTGTTTTCACAAGAAAATAGCTTGTCTTTAGCAAACTTAGCCATAGCTAGTTGAAACTCTGCATAAATATCTTCATTAAAGCCTAATTGCGTAGGTACTAAAGGAGCATTGAACATTTTTTCTGATTTCGTGTGTTTTCGCAAGAAAATAGCTTGTCTTTAGCAAACTTAGCCATAGATAGTTGAAACTCTGCATAAATATCTTCATTTAAGCCTAATTGCGTAGGTACTAGAGGAACATTGAACATTTTTTTTTCTGATTTTGTGTGTTTTCCTAAGAAAATAGCTTGTCTTTAGCAAACTTAGCCATAGCTAGTTGAAACTCTGCATAAATATCTTCATTTTTAGTCTAATTGCGTAGGTACTAAAGGAACATTGAACATTTTTTCTGATTGTGTGTGTTTTCGTAAGAAAATAGCTTGTCTTTAGCAAACTTAGTCATAGCTAGTTGAAACTCTGCATAAATATCTTCATTTTTATTCTAATTTTGTAGGTACTAAAGGAACATTGAACATTTTTTCTGAGTTTGTTTGTTTTCGCAAGAAAATAGCTTGTCTTTAGTAAAATTAGACATATCTAGTTGAAACTGTGCATAAATAACTTTATTTTTTGTCTAATTTCTAAGGTACTAAAGGAACATTGAACCTTTTTTCTGATTTTGTGTGTTTTCGCAAGAAAATAGCTTGTCTTTAGCAAACATAGCCATAGCTAGTTGAAACTCTGCATAGATATCTTCATTTTTAGTCTAATTGCGTAGGTACTAAAGGAACATTGATCATTTTTTCTGAGTTTGTGGGGTTTCGCAAGAAAATAGCTTGTCTTTAGTAAACTTAGCCATAGCTAGTTGAAACTCTGCATAAATATCTTCATTTTTAGTCTAGTTGAGTACGTACTAAAGGAACATTGAACATTTTTTTTCTGATTTTGTGTGTTTTCGCGAGAAAATAGCTTGTCTTTAGCAAACATAGCCATAGCTAGTTGAAACTCTGCATAAATATCTTCATTTTTAGTCTAATTGCGTAGGTACTAGAGGAACATTGAACATTTTTTCCGATTTGGTGTGTTTTCGCAAGAAAAAAGCTTGTCTTTAGCAAACTTAGCCATAGCTAGTTGAAACTCTGCATAAATAGAGAAATTCTTTAACCATTTAGGGTTAACTTACCTTTTTAGGGATGAGCATTTAGGGTTCTCCTACATGCTGAGCCTGAAAGTGTGTCCCCTGACATACTGGATCTGAAAGTGTAATTTCAGAAAAATTCTTTAACCTTTTAGGGTTAACTAACCTTTTTATGGATGACTATTTAGGGTTCTCCAACATTTGGAACTTGAAAGTGTGTTCCCTGGCATGTTTAATTTGAAAGTATAATTTTCGTGGCGAAGGACTATTATAAAGAATAAAAACGTCTCAGGCTTAAGATAATTTCAGAAAAATTCTTTAACCTTTTAGGTTTAACTTACCTTTTTATGGATAACTTTTTAGGGTTCTCCAACATGCTGAACTTGAATGTGTGTTCCCTGGCATGTTTAATCTGAAAGTCTAATTTTCGTGGCGATTGACTATTATAAAGAATAAAAACGTCTCAGGCTTATGATAATTTCAGAAAAATTCTTTAACCTTTTAGGGTTAACTTACCTTTTTATGGATGACTATTTAGGGTTCTCCAACATGCTTAAATTTAATGTGTGTTCCCTGGCATTTTTAATCTTAAAGTATAATTTTCGTGGCGATGTACTATTCTAAATAATAAAAACGTCTCAGGCTTAAGATAATTTCAGAAAAATTCTTTAACCTTTTAGGGTTAACTTACCTTTTTATGGATGACTATTTAGGGTTCTCCAACATGTTGAACTTGAAAGTGTGTTCCCTGGAATGTTGAATCTGAAAGTATAATTTTCATGGCGATGGACTATTCTAAAGAATAAAAACGGTTGAGGCTTGATAATTTCAGAAAAATTCTTTAACCTTTTAGAGTTAACTTACCTTTTTATGGATGACTATTTAGGGTTCTCCAACATGCTGAACTTGAAAGTGTGTTCCCTGGCATGTTGAATCTGAAGGTCTAATTTTCGTGGCGATGGACTATTCTAAAGAATAAAAACGTCTCAGGCTTAAGATAATTTCAGAAAAATTCTTTAACCTTTTAGAGTTAACTTACCTTTTTATGGATGACTATTTAGGGTTCTCCAACATGCTGAACTTGAAAGTGTGTTCCCTGACATGTTGAATCTGAAAGTATAATTTTCGTGGCGATGGACTATTCTAAAGAATAAAAACGGTTGAGGCTTAAGATATTTATTACTTAAACATATTTAAAAAATTTTGAAAAAATAATGACATATTTAAAAAAAAAGAAGCTTAATCCATTTTATATGAGGAGGAGCAACTTTAGGACTTTGGATATCTGATGCATTTTTCCATGTCAGGTATCTTTTCCGGTATCCATTTAGCGAAATATCTAACTTCATCTTCTGGGTCCTGGACTGAATGCAGGTATTTCTCACATTTGAAGTCTTCTAAATTGAATAATGCTATGTTTTTATCACATTTTTCTAGTAAGAGTTTATCAGTTGGCACGTTTCCCTTAACATAAACAGCTTTCACACCGAAAAAACTGCATATTTCCTGAATTTCCTCTTGTACATGTTTTATTTCATAGCCATTTTCATTATGTGGTCGTATGGTTTTAGCGTAAAAGCCATTTCGATTTATAAAATTTAGTGTTCGACTCCATCTGTTTTTCTCGTACTTATACATATTGTATCTGATGCTCCATTTATAGCAATGAATTTCACGTCGTTGATTGTCTATGAGTAAGAAAGCTGCTTCGAATATAATGCCAGTTGCGGAATATTTCAGACCAATATATTCTGTGTCAATCACACCAAACATTATTATATCTGAAAAAAAAAGTGTTTAAATTAAATTTCATTTCTATTTTGTCACTATTAAAAGTGCTAATCCGCTCCCCAACAAAAATCATGGATTCACGCCCCCTCCCCTAAATTTAGGAAAATTGTTATAGCTAAAATCGCTAAATTTCGAAGAGAACTGGTTAGACACTGAAGTAAGAAACAATTATCTTTTCATTTATATTTTGTCACTATTAAAAGTGCTAACCCCCCCCCCCAACAAAAATCATGGATTCACGCCCCCTCCCCTAAATTTAGGAAAATTGTTATAGCTAAAATCGCTAAATTTCGAAGAGAAATGGTTAGACACTGAAGTAAGAAACATTTATCTCTTTTCAGTAAAGCAAAAAGTAAAAATTTCGCGAGAAATATATTAGGCTTAGAAATCAAACGTTTTTATTAGACAATCAGTAGTCTATAGACATAGGATAGGAATAATTGATTCAATTTTTACCATTTAGAAAAATATTAAATTTTCCGGTCTATAGGCTTTAAATT
Organism: Artemia sp. Qi Xiang Cuo; assembly: GCF_049724085.1. Classification (NCBI taxonomy): domain Eukaryota; kingdom Metazoa; phylum Arthropoda; class Branchiopoda; order Anostraca; family Artemiidae; genus Artemia; species Artemia sp. Qi Xiang Cuo. The sequence goes on from NC_142798.1 coordinate 33,793,369, forward strand.
AGATCGTTAACCCATCGACCTGTAGGCCTATATTTTGCAAACATAGGTTAAAATGCTATTCAATTTATACATAATATTAGCTACATGCAACTCCCAAAGACTTTTCTAGCCCAGCACTGTTTGTTTTCATTTTACACTGATGGCGGTAGAATTACATTTAGATATGTAATATGAGGTTAATATCTCACAGAGATAAGTTTATATTGGGATTGAAAAAGACTAAAAATTGGAAGAAATAGAAAGGTAGGAAAAAATGCTTACATTTGCATAATCCCTCTGGACTTGTGCACCCGAAGGACCAGGTAGTGTGTGTGTTGGAGGGTGGACGGGGCGGCGTCGCTATGTTCTTGCGAGACTGGGCCGGCTATTTCACGATCTTGCATAGCTGAGCCGGCAGGGTTCACCATATTATAAGAAGCCGCCCATTCTCTTTTCGGTTTTTGACCGGACTGTATGGTGGTTGTCTCGTCATCTCTGGCTTTCTTGGAAGGAGGGGGCACGCATTCTTCATAATTTGCCTTAAAAAGAAGAGAAAAAATTAGTATCTAAATAATTTGCCCCTTTTTTACAGAAAGAAAGTTATTAACTACAATTTTGTTTAGAAAAGTATTGCATTTAGTAAAGCAAAAAACACATATTCTCTCCCCCTAAATTTAGGAAAATTAACCCACCCTAAGTCTACCCTCTCATTGAGGTAATCATGTGTTTTATTCAAGCGAAAGCTATATCTTACTACCTTTTATTCAAATGTTATAGCTAAAATCACTAAATGATGAAGAAGCAATTAAGGTAAGAAACAATTATCTTTTCTATTTTGTCACTATTAAAAGTGTTAACCCCCTCCCCAGCAAAAAATCCTGGATTCACGCTCCCCTCCCGGGAATATAAAAGAAACTTTATCGAAAGAAAGCTTGAAAATAATCTGTTTCTCTTCTCCAAAATAGCACATTGCGTCTGCGCCTAATTATTACGATTGCCTCAAAGTGTTTTAATTTTGACGGAGAAACAGTTCCTTTTGACTTTGGCTGCTGCGCTCGTAAACATAGAGGGAAAAGGGTGACAGCTAATTATAGGCATCGCGCCGGAGAGCTTTGTGTCAAACCAGAGTGGGTTAATAGCAACAGTGACGGAAGTCAGTGGTCGCTTTTAGCTTGGATATAGAAAAATTAAAAATTCATAAATTTAACGAAATGATAATTATTTCTTTTTGAGAGAGTTTTGTTGTAAAACGGTGAGGGGGGGGGGTTAGGTTTTGAGGGTAAAAGAAAATATTGTATGTATTTAATTTTGACGGAGAAATAGGTCATTGGGACTTTGGCTGCCGCGTTCGTAAACACATAGGAAAAGAGGTGACAGCTAATTTTAACCTCGCGTAGAGCATTATGGCAAAACCAGGTTAGGTTAATAACAACAGTGACGGAAGTCAATGGTCGCTTTTATCTAGGATATAGAAACATAAAATTGCATAAATTTAACAAAAGAAAATTATTTCTTTTTGCGAGAATTTTGGATTGTAAAACAATGGGGGATGGGGTTAGGGTAAAAAGAATATATTTACGTTTTCCTAGTGAGTATAATGATGTTTGTATGGTTTGGGGGGGGGTTTGGGGTAAAGAAATATATTTACGTTTTAGCTGAATATAATGGAGGATGTCAAAGGAAAATAATTTTGAAAATAAAACGGTACTTACATGGTAAATTGTAGTTGCCAAGGCTTCTAATTCATCAATATTATCCAGTTTAGTTGTTTACACGGTGTTAAAATACTTTCTGATAATTTAATCACATTGCATGTCCGTTATATACGAAATCTCAAGGGCGAATTGTTATGTAACGGTGAAACTATATGTAACCAGCCCTCTGATTGGCTGAGAATGAGGATGTATCCGACTCGCTGATTGGCTGAGAAGGAAACACGTGATCTGTTTCCGGGGAACTCATAACATTTGGCTCGAGAGCAACAACAACAAATACTATTTCTGGATCCCATGACATTCACGATCGATTACGCAATCAAGTTCTCGGAAATTCACTTCCCCCTCGAGTCCTAGATCAATAACATTGTTCCCGTTAGAATTCAATGCGCATGTGCAACCTTCGTTCCGGAGTTATTACACATAGAAACATCAAACAAATCGACCTTGGAAAAAGAGGTCATTGACCGATTACGCAATCATTCTCCCTAGGGAGGCTATGCCCTTATTTGGGGTGCAAAAAAGTTATAGGTGGCAGCAGGGTGTTCTCTTCGGAGTAGCACCCCCCCCCCCTTCTACTAATAGGATAGTAGAAATGCCCCTATTGATCCGAACAGCACACCATATATGGGCATAGTCCCTGGGGAGAACACGTGGTTAATGGGGTCAATGACCTCTTTTTTCCAAGGTCGATGTTGTTGTTGTTTTGTGCACGCTCTCAGCGAATGTCAAGGTCAATGTTGTTGTTGTTGTAAGTGCACGCTCTCAGCGAATGTCTTAGAAAGGGGGGCGCTACTCCGAACAGGACATTTGTTGTTGTTGTTGTTTTGTGCAGAGTCATTTGGGAGAACACGTGGTTAATGGGGTCAATGACCTAAATTTCCAAGGTCGATGTTGTTGTTGTTTTGGCCATGTGCATAGAGTCATTAGGGAGAACA